>NC_077227.1:689135973-689735973 GCF_027887165.1 Monodelphis domestica | reverse complement strand
ATCATTTATAAACATGCTGCTCATTTGTTGATTTGTTTTTCTACAAGAGGAAAGTCAATAGTGCTGATTCTAAAGGGATTCTGACCACATATGTCTCACTCAAGGAGGGCAGTGAGTTGGAATGAACACCCACAGAATACAAATGCTCATTGAACGTAGATTAGAAATGAGGATAGCAAGAAGGCTTTTTGTGACCACAAAGTAATGAGATCGTATTTAATGAGTTTAAGAAGAGAAGGAAAATTAAACCAAAGTCCAAGTTTAAGACATGAGCTAAGAGATTTGGTTGCTTTTAATCTTTCATTTGTAAGACAGAAATAACATTCTCTGGAGCCCTTGTAGTGTCCATTTGTGTTCATATGTTCTTATGTGTTCACATGCATTATATGTGTTCATTAGTTTGCTGAATGAATTTGATAATTAAATTAGCTTATCTATAATTTTGAAGAGGAAGCATGATATGATGCAAAGACACCTGGCCTGGGATTTTGGAAGAAAAAGGTTCAAGTCCCATCTCTGTTAAGTACTGGCCAGTGGACCCCAAGCATGTTAGTTACTCTCACTGTCACTACCTCCAGGCAGCTCTCCAGGATGATGTTGCAGGGCCAGTGCTAATCCACCCTCTAGAGGGACCAACTTGACCCCGAGCTCCCTCAAGCCAGAAAATCACAGATCTAGCCCAACATTAAAATTAAAAACTCAATTCCATTCAACCGTACCCATGAAGCCCTGTGTTAGAGACTTTACCTGAAATGTATAGGATACACACATGTACACAAAAATGACATCCACACAGTTTAAGCTGTCCAGGATTTTCTATTCTAAAATGTGTATGTGTGTATTGGCATCTGTCTTTGAGAAAGAATTGAGTCATTTAACATAAATATAATTAAATATAAATCTGAGTATAATAGGATATAAAACTGATATATATATATATGTACATATAATTTGTTAAAAAGGACACTGTGAAACTGGAATTGTGCTCATTTCAGGGAATATAAAGATGAAAATGACACTTTCTGAACTCCCAAAGTTGACTATATATCCTCTGTGGGGTAAGGAGGATCCAGAAAAAAGAGCAATAAGAGAAAAATATAAATACAAAGAGATCACTTTCTCTCCTTTTTTCTAAATCCTTAATTTCTGACTAGGTAACAACTCTAAGACAAAAGAGCAAGGGCTAAGCAAACAGGGCTAAGTGATTTTCCAAGATTCACCTATCTAGGAGGTATCTGAGGCAAGATTCAAACCAAGTACCTGCCAACTCCAAACTTAGTCCTTTATCCACTGTGCCACCTAACTTCCTAAAGAGATCACTTAAAAAAAAAAAAAACTTAACTTCCATCTTGGAATCAATATTAAGTATTATTTCCAAGGCAACAATAAGGTCTAGTCTATGGGGGTCAAGTGATTTGCCTGTGGTCATATAGCCAGGAAGTACCTGAGGTCAGATTTTGAATCCAGGACCTCCTATCTCTGAGCCTGACTCGCTGCCACTTAGTCACCTACCTGCACCAAGAGATGACTTTCAATTGTGATTCAGGAAAGGTCCCATCTGAAAGAAGGAATTTAACAAATGAAGCAGAGTTCAAGTCAAAGAAACCATCTACTCTGCTGCAGGGAGGCTGAAAATTTCAGGTTGAGATTTATAATCCCATTTAGCTGAAATCTTAAATATGTGAAAGTGGAAAGAATGATTTAAGATCTAAAATTCCTGCTCTAGAATTCCACGTGAACTGGAAGGACCTCCAGGAACTGATGCAGAGTGAAAGGGGCAAAACCAGGAGAACATTGTACACAGAGACGGATACACTGGCACAATAGAATGTAATGGACTTCTCTACTAGCAGCAATGCAATGACCCAGGATAATTCTAAGAGATTTATGAGAAAGAATATATCCACATCCAGAGAAAGAACTGTGGGATTAGAAACACAGCAGAAAAACAACTGCTTGATCACATGGTTCAATGGTGATATGATTGGGGATGTAGACTCTAAACGATCACCCTGGTACAAATATCAACAATATGGAAATAGCTCTTGATCAATGACACATGTAAAACTGAGTAGAATTGCTCATTGGCTATGGGAGGAGATGAGGGAAGGAAAATAACTTGAATCATGTTACCATGGAAAATATTCTAAATTAATTAATAAAATTAAATTAAAAATAAATAAATAAAATAAAATTCCTCCTGCAACCTTCCATTCTTCCTTTTATACTACTGAAAAGAAAGCCCAGAAGAAAAAAAATGATAAAATAATTTTCTTACATTATTTTCTTAACATTATTTTATTTGATCCTAACCCCCCAAAAAAGGGTTGTGAAAGAATATACTGCTTCATTATTATTCCCAATTTTACTAATAAGTAAAATGAAGATTTTGAATACTGGGTGGCTTGACCAAAGCCACCTAATTACTAAGAAGGAAAACTCATATTTTTTTTATTCTTCTGACTATAAGTTTAGTTCCTTACTCTTTCTTTCTCTCTCCAAGTTGAAAGACTAAATGAGGAAGAAAAAAACAAAAGCTTTAATTAGAGAATCTCATAGCAGAAAGGGACCTTAGAAAAAATCTGGTCCTGATTTCTCATTTCACGGAAACTAAGGCCAGGTCCAAACAGAGAGAAACATGGCAATGTCAACAAGATGCAGTCCACCTGGAAGAACATAAATGAGATAAAATGTAAATCACAAGGTTTCCTTGGGTGAATTGTATCTTAAAGGTCCAATACTTTCATAAACTCAAGGTTGATCCCTATGTTTGTTAAACAGATGGGGATTAGTTGTAGTCAAGGATGCTCTATTTTAAATATAATTCACAATTCATAGGATCTGAGAAGACTTTCTCCAGATTTTTCTTAATGAATTTATGTAGGGCAATTCCTTCAAATACATATTAAATAACATACTGGTGAGAGATCTTGCAGGAAAAAAAGTCAAGAGAATGAAAACAGTAAAAAATATGTTATAAATGTGTCTATTATTTCAGTTTTACTTATGGATGCTGATCTCAAGCATAGCAAAGCTTTAAACTTAGCCCTTTCTGTAGCATGCACTGGACAATGAGGTCAATTTGGGTCCATTCTTAGAATTATTAAAAAAACAGCTAAAGAGACTATACAATGAAAGAACCCCAGGAGAGGGCAATCATGAGTTATCAGAGTCATTTATTTTTGGGTTTATATATTTGTTTTAACAGAGAGAAATAGGTGAGCCACTAAGGGAGCCCTCAAGAGAGGACATTTAACAGCTAAAAAGGACAATTTGTTTTTGTATCTTGCCAGTGAGGCACTGTGCCAAAGGAACAGCATATTAGGTAGCTGTATGTGATCAAGGTCAGGAAGTTTTTGATTAATGTCATGTAGTCTCAGCTTCATTTAAAACAATAGTCTCAGAGACATTCAGAGCTTGAAAGAATGCTAGAGATAACATCGTCCTTTCTTACTTTATATACCTGGTCATCCCAGGTCTGGTCCCTCCTGTTTTAAAATACTAGTTCTATCATCTTGCTAGTGAGGATGGTTATATTAACCCCCACCCCTCTCACACCCAAGCCCACTTTGCCTCAGATCTATTGCCACATGTGAAAAATGCACCTACTCTGAACTATTACAATCAGATGAGTGACAGTAGAGTTAGGCATAGAGTCAGAAAAACTTGAGTTCATTACCAAAAGGAACTTGTGATAAAAATGGTATCGATAGTCAAAGAAGGAATTCTTGGAGTCTAAGTGCTGATCAAAACATATACTCTTGGGGGCAGCTGGGTGGCTCAATAGATGGATTACCAGGCCTAGAGATGGGAGGTCCTGGGTTCAAATTTGACCTAGCTGTGTGACCCTGGGCAAGTCACTTAACTCCCATCACCTTGTCCTCACCACTCTTCTGCCTTGGAATTAATACAGCATATTGATTCTAGACAGAAGGTAAGTGTTTAAAAATCATAAAAATTATAAATTATAAAACATTTCATCTTATATTTTATTTCTTTCATGAGATTGTTTTTTAATATATGATGTATCTCTTCTATCACAACATGAGAAATATGGAAATATACGTTGCATGAAAGTATGGCTATAACCAATATTAGGTTATTTACTGCCTCAAGAAAGTATATAAGGTAGGGAGGAAGAAAATCTAAATTCTAAAATTTCAGAAAATAATTGTTAAATATCATTTCTACTTGTAACCGAAAAAGAAATTAAAAAAGAAAAAATAAAACAACTGAATGTGGATTTGGTTCAGAACATTTAAAAACTGTGTAACCCTAGGCACATCATTTACCCTATGCTTTCTCAGTTGTAAAAGGAGGATAATAATAGCCCTTACTTTCCAGGATCAAAGGATATAACCTTTTAAAGCATTTAGTAAACTGTTTAGTACATAGTAGGTACTAGTAATGTTTGTTTATTTGTTGACTCAGGGAAGCAGTGCTTCCCTATATCAACATTCTGAGAATACACCATCGCAAATAATTTCTATCAAGCCTCTACTGTAGACCATTTCCATAAACTCAGACATTGGTACTAATCATGGACCTGGAAGATCATCACTCTTCTCAATTCTAATTACTGAAACCTTTACTCCAACCACAATGACCAATTTTGCCTTTGATCTCACCAGTATGCATAACCAATCCTCAATGACTTTGACATGTTCTGAATCAGATGATGATTTTCATTTCTTCCATTTCTCCCTCTTTATGACTCTTCTAAGGCCTATCATTTATCCTTGATGGGACTTGAAATCTCTTTGCCCCTCCATTATTTTCTAACCTATCACTTTTCTCTGTCTAGTTGAAATAATCTCATTAGTCTCTCTACAACTTGTAAGGGACAACCTTTCAGACTTACTCCTGGTCCAAAGATGAAAGAGATGAATGAGTTTGGGATTGGGAGGGCAGCAGGAGGCACAGATGGTACATCATGGAAAAGTTTATTTCATCACAGTTAGTATTTAATTAGGACAATATTATGTAAGCTAAAGGATTAGGTAATATTTTTACATGGACAATGGTTAGTAATGATTTACAATTTTAGTACAATGACTTAGTTTACCTTACTGAAACTTAGACAGAGCTTTCTATAGGCTGAAAGATCAATATGTCAATAGGTAATCAACTAACCCAGTTTCTCAGGGAATGCATACATCAGTGGTTTTTTTGGAAGAACAATCTGGAGGAGTGGAAAGGAAGGGTTTAGGAGCCTCATGTGATTCCTTGGCTATGTGTTTGACTAAGTTATGACTGTGATTTTCCTGGGGTCCATCGTCACTACTGGGGGCTACAACAACAACCTACTACTCCAAAAATAATCCTTTACAAAGCTTACTAAATATTATTTCTAATACCTATATGGCAGTATTTTTTCCTACTCAAAAATATGTGGCTACCTACTATTGAGTATAAAATTCAGTGTATTTAAAATTCTCCAAAATATAATTTGAACTTTATTTTTCCAAGAATTCATTATACTCCATTCAGTACTCTCTGTGCTCCAGCCAATCTGACCAACTAGCATTTTTACCTGTCCCAGCATTCCATTTCCCCATATTTTTATGGTCAGAACTTCATGGCTGAAATGTAATCATTCCCTTCTTATTTCTCCCTCTTGTATTCCTAAACTCCTTTCAAGGGTCAAGTCAGAAACCAATTCCCCTGAAACCTTTGCAGATTTCCTTTGGTCATTAGTGTTCTCTCCCTCCTTTGATAATCTTGCAATGCCTAAAGAGAAGCCACTTCTGTGCTGGGGGAAAGTAAATGAAAGATAATTAGCATTTTTTGTTGGCAGATATGCATAATAAAGAAAAGACTGTGGCCCAGGTGCTTCACCTGGCCTTTTGTTTTGCCCAAAATTAATTTGCATGCCAAGAATAGCTCACATTTATAATACTTTAAGGTTTGAAAAGTGCTTTGCATAAATTATCTCAATTTGATGCCAATCAAAGAAGATCTTTATAGATGTGTAGGTGTTATCATTCTAATATCCATATATTCCTTGTTGTTATTGTTGCTGCTGTTAGTGTTGCTCCCTGGGTGGAGAGATTCACCAAGATAACTTTTGGGTACACAAATTCTCAAACTGAAGTTAAATATGAATCTTAAGAAATTTTCTATCTCTACTCAAGTAATTGCCTTGCAATCTAGTCCTCAATCAAGACTAGACAAGTAGTAGTTAAAAAAACAGATCTAATCTTGTCCTGAACATATTTTAGGCAGTTTTGTTGACTGCCTAACTAGCTGAAGTGGTTCACTGCTAATCTTCTATGAAACCATCAGTCTGCCATTTTCAGAAAGAGACTTTCTAACTACAGCACATAATTAACTGGGAAAAAGAGATCCTAGGAAATGGCTATGAAGTGATAAAGGTTAGAAAACTATAGGAGGGAGCAAACTGACAACCATGACACCAGAAGAGGCAAATGGGTAACACAGACATGGATTCCTTACATGTGCTCTCTCCATATGGACTCAGTCTATGTGTATTGCTTTCTTGTATAAATTCCATGTTTCTGGACATGTATTCTTCACATAATTTCCTTTACAAAGTCTAAGATGAGAACCAAAGACTGTCTTCCCTTTCTTCCTTCCTTCTTTCTCTTTCTTTCTTTCCCCTCTCTTTCTCTCTCTCTTTCTCTCTCTCTTTCTCTCTCCCTTCCTTCCCTCCTTCCTTCCCTCCCTCCTTCCTTCCCTCCTTCCTTCCTTCCTTCCTTCCTTCCTTCCTTCTTTCCTTCCTTCCTTCCTCCCTCCTTCCCTTCCTCCCTCTCTCCCTTTCTTCCTCCCTCCCTCCCTTTCTTTGTTTCTTCCTTCCTTCCTTCCTTCCTTCCTTCCTTCCTTCCTTCCTTCCTTCCTTCCTTCCTTCCTTTCTTCCTTCCTTCCTTCTTTCCTTCTTTCTTTCTTTCTTTCTTTCTTTCTTTCTTTCTTTCTTTCTTTCTTTCTTTCTTTCTCTCTCTATAGTCTGTGATATAAATTTGTGAGCCTTTATAGAAAGGATTAAATGAATACTGATAAGAGAGTAGAAAATGGTAATATCATGGATTGATCTTTTCTTGTCACTTTATTTCTGAGTCTATTTAAATAAAAATATTCTATTTTCAACTATGTGATACCATGTTGGTAATGAATTATGGAATGTCTCCAACCTAGGGCAGTTTTTAAATTTGTTTTCATTTTTTTCTTAGGAGTCTATAGACTTTCTATCTATTTATCCATCTATCTACCTATCTATCTATCTCTGCCTATCAACCTATTTTCCCCTATGTGAATATATGTTTATGCCTATAGACATGTATATGTAAATATGTAGTGTGTATGCATATGCACATATATTTCTTCTCTTCTGATTATATATACATATTTATACATTCATCCATGTTTCCCAGCTTTTGTGAATGAGAGAAGCTGACTCAGTTATTAATATTTTTGAGGGAGTAGATATGTTTTTATATTTATTGTTACACCCATCTGTTTTTGATATAATAATAAGAATAAGAACAATCATAGATGGCATTTATATAACACTTTAATATTTAAAATTATTTGTAATATGATCTCCCTTTATTTTCAGAACTGTGGGAAACAGTAGCAATTATCCTTACTTTCCAAATGAAAAATAGGATAAAATCATTTGCTCAAGGTCATATAGCTATTAAGTGTTTATGACTAGATTTGAACTCAAGTCTGCCCTAATGCCAAGTCCAGTGCTTTATTTACCATGACCTTCATGCTTCTTCAAAATATTTCTCTGAATTTGTATGGGTAATCCCAAGAGATAATTCATCAATGCATATACTTTGGAGGGACACTGAAGATAGATGGATAATGAATCAAGGTCAAAACTGAATAGGAAGAAAAGAGGCAGTTTGCATTTCAAAAAAGGTACAACACTTTCAACTAAGTGCACATTGATCCCCAAATCAAATACATATATGTACCTTTTTAATAGGAAAATAATTTTATCTATAATATATGGCTGGGAACCATATATTTCCACATTTTTCCAAGGACTCATACTAGACACTCACTAAAAGGGCAATGGAAGACACATGGTGGGAATAATTAAGCTTCAGCATATTACTAACAATGAATCAGCAAAAGTATCATATGAAATATATCATCTAAGACATTTGTATTTGCATAGGAAGGTGGGGAGGTCTTACATCACAATGAAGGATGACAGATGGACAGATGGATAGACTAAATGCTGTATGCATACAAGTGTAAAAATAATAAATAAAAGAATTGATAATTGATTATAAAATTATTTGATACTCTGCTTGCTGGGCTTACAATGTATCTTCAGTTTATTTCAGCGAGGTGAAGCTCATAAGTGAACTTCTTTTCAGGGCCAGGCTCAAGGATACTAAGGAGACTCTTGTTATATAAAAACAAATATTTATTAAGAATATAAGGTTATAAAAGGATTTCTAATGCTAAGGGATTTTAACTAAACCCAAATAAAACTTTCTGGTTCCACAAGGAACCACTTCTTCTGTTTCCTCAAGCTACACTGTTCCTTCCTGATCTGACTAACCCAAATTTTCACAATAAACTAAATGCTATTATCCTTATACTTCTTAACTTTGTCTCCAGGTTATAAAGATAATAAAGGCTAGCTGGCTGAGCCTCAGCAAGAACCAAGTTAGGACTCTGAGTCTATAATAGACTTAATAGCCTCAGAGTCCAAACCAAAGACCAGGTCTTTCTTTGGTCTTCTTAGATATAAATACCATTTATGTAACAGCAATGGACAGACACTAGTGTTTCCCAGATTGGAAAAGGAAAATCACTTATCTCCTTCAGGTTTTTAACCTCCTTTTCTTCTACCTCAGACAGTGAGGAGAGAAAGAAAAGAGGCTACCTGCTCCCAGCACTCTGAGAGTCAATACTCATCATCTCCCAGAGAGTAACTGCCAACTCCCTTGAAGTAACTGCCACATCCAGAGAGCATAACTGCCATAGAAAAACCATTACCCCTCCCCCATGTACTGTCAATATTTGAAACTGACACTGTCTCAGCTCTCTTTCAAACTCCAATTCTTTCTCAAGCCAGCTTCTCTACTTCTTAGCTCTAAATGAATATAATAAGGCTTATTTTTTATTATCATCCTTACACAGGTTCTACCTGAAACTATGTCATTTGATCTTCTATGTGCTTATAATATTAGTCCTTATGATAAATTGATTGTTGACATCACACAGACATTAAAATACTGAATTATGAGACTTTAGTCTATACTTCACTAAGCATAGTACATTTTAATTCATCAGTGCAATTTTAATTCAAGATACTTTTCTGTTCCAGTACTTAAAGTTACCTGTGAGAATTTCAAAGTAAGTCTTCTCCCTACCCCCCCCAGATTATAATCCCTACACATCTTCAAATATAGTCTTTATGATGTGCAAAACCTTCATAATATAACTAACTCCTTCATTCCTTTCCAATTTTCTTATATCTTATTTTCACACTATCCTCCTAGTTATTAATTAACAAGACACTAAATTGTTTGGCTTCAGGCATTTTATTGAACTGTATGTCATGCCTGAAATGATCCGTCTCCTCTGTTCTGACTATTGATGTACCTGTATACTTTTGTTGTTGCTATTCAGTCACTTCAATTATGTCCTCATCCCATTTGGAGTTTCCTTGGCAAAGATATGAATGATTTGCTATTTCCTTCTCCAGTTAATTTTACAGATAGGGAAATTGAGGCAAATAGGGTTAAGTGACTTGTCTAGGGTCACACAGCTAGTAAGTGTCCGAGGCCAGATTTGAACTCAAGAAGATGAGTCTTTTTGATTCCAGATCAGACACTCCAACTACTTTATCATCTAGCTATATCTATAGTCCTTTAAATCCCCACAAAAATCCAACTTTCTACAGAAAGCCTTTTGGAATCTCTCAATGGCAGTGCCTTTTCTCTATTAATAATTTCACATTTATCCTTTATATAATATATCTTACATATGTCTATTTTCATGTTGTCTTTCCATTAGATTAAAAACTCCTTGAGGTCAAGGACTATTTGTTGACTCTTACTGTATTGCTTGTGTTTAGCAAAGTGCCTGGCACATAGTAAATGCTTAATAAATGTTCATTGATTAATTTATTGATTGATTAATGGCCAAATCTTCTATGTCACTTTCTCCTTAATTTCCTTGTTCAAAGTGTCATTGGGAAAATGTCAACCCTTGAAACTGACAAATAGTAGTTAAACAAGCCTAAAATAGATATGTAAAATTTATCTCTTACTACTCACACACACACACAAAAAATAATGTTGACTAAATCCAAAGTTCATACTTTAAAATTCTTTAGTTTTGAACACTGATCTCTCCAGTTTTGGATTTGAGATATCACAAATTAATTCCTATTGTTCTAACAGGTTCTACTAAAGACTGGATTAGAAGCCATTAGGTTCCAATAGGATTTTGCAATTTAATTCATTTTCCTTTGGAATGTAAAGGTCTAATTTATTTTTCTGATTCTGAATTTTTCCACATTTTTGAGAAGCCTTGCTTACAGTTAATAGTCTAGTCACTGGAAATGGGAAAATGGCATTATTTATCATTAATAGTCATCTCTATACTAAGAGATTAGATTAGAAATCTTTAGAGAACATTCTGAACTTATATTTGATACTTTTTCAATCATGTTGTTGGGATTTTCCTGGTCAATAACTGAATATTCAATGTTTTCCATTTTTCTTCTTCAATTATTGGATTATTTTATACTTACACCCTTCTAAACAGCATGGTGTAGAGGATAGAAAGTCATTTAAGAAGCAAGGAAAATCTGAATTCAAATCTTGCTTCTGTCAAATACTGTTTTATTATTTTATTTTGTGGGAACCTACAGTTAAGTAAAATCCTTTAACCTCTCAGTAGATTAGGTGACCATTTAATACTACTATGAATTGAAGAGAATATACCAATTTATAGAAGTAGAATTTCTTCTCCCTGTAGATCCTTATATGAAGGGAAACATAGGTTCAGGCTCTATCACTCTACATATGCAATAAATACTATTCTGGGCACTCTGGATACATTATTTCTATAACTGGTTTGAAATCACAACTTTTAGATTTAATTTGTTCAACTGTAGGAATAACTTTATCAGCAGAGTACAGTGATTTCAATCCATTTCAATATGATTCAAACTGACTGTCAATTATGCTTTTACTGTCAGTCTCCAGCCCTCTCTTCTCCTGGAACAACACAGCAATGCAACCCTATGACAATAAAATGGCACCTCAAGAAGTTGATCTCTAGATAAATGTAGAAAAAGAGAACTTATTTTTCTTTTGCAATGGGAAGAATATGTAGACTAGAAGAGGGGTGTGATAGATTACTTACAAGAAAATCATATTTTCCTTATAGAAGAAATGTGTTTTAAAAGTATAAAAAATAAAACAAATCCTTTACTCAATGTTCTTTTCAGGAAAGTTGACACTTAACATTTATGGAACAGAGCCTAGGTCTTCCCTTGTGTGACTTGGGAACAGAAAACAGCACTATTTTTAAAAGCTGTCATCAATTGAACAGTTGTAATAAGCTAATAATTCACTGCAACAAGTGTGAAACATCTGGTGGTTTTGTTAGATGTTAACTGTAGCACAATAGATAGTGCTGATCCAGGAATTACATTAATAGGAACAGAATTATAGAGTTGTAGTGCTTTTTGGAGAAGACTAGAAAGGTCATGTAATATAATTCCTTCACTGAATGTCTGGAACAAGCTGAGATTCAAAGAGTTTGAAAAACAAGCATAAAGTTGAACAGCCAGATAGTCGTGAGGTCTCAATTTCTCTCTTTCTCTCTCACCTATTCTCCCTCCCCTCCCTTCTCCCTCCTCATGAAGGCAGGCATTCGAGTATCATATAACATATATTTCTATGGTCATCATATTATGAAAGATGATACATATTCCACACTCTAGACAAAAATTCACGGAGGAAATATACTAAAGAATAGTATGTTTTAATTTGCATTTGAGTTCTACCTGTTCCATCTCTAGTGATAAATATGTGTATATAGATATAGATATATAATGATTCTCTTAGAGTTGTCCCAGATCGTTACCTTATCAATAAAAGCTAATTCATTCATAGTTCATTCTCATACATTATTTATACAACATTACCCTGGTTCTGTTTGCTTCTCTTTGCATCAATTCATTAAAGTCTTTCAAGATTTTTTTCCTATGTGTGTGATTATTTTGCTTATCAATTTCTAAGGCATAATAGTATTTCATTACAACCATCTATCCCATGAGGATGTAGGTGGATCAGTGGATTGAGAGCCAGGCTAAGAGATATGAGGTCCTAGGTTAAAATCTAGGCAATTAAAATCAGACACTTCCTAGCTGTGTTACCCTAAGCAAGTCACTTTGCCTAGCCCTTACCATTCTTTTGCCTTGGAACCAATATAAAATATTGATTCTAAGATACTTCTGGGTTTAAAAATAATAATTATAATAAAAAGCCTGTACCTCAACTTGTTCTGCCATTCCCTAATTGATGGACATCTCTTCTGTTTACAGTTCTTTGCTACTATACAAAGAGCTTCTATAAACTTTTTTGTACAGGTAGATTCTTCCCCATAACATTAATCTCTTTGGAATATAGATATAGTGATGCTATTATTGAGTCAAAGTATATCTACAGTTTAATGGCCCTTTGGACATGGTTCAAATTGCTCTAGAGAATGGTTGTATCAGTTTGGAACTCCACTATTAGTATATTAGTGACCCAATTTTTTGACATATCCTCCAACATTTAATATTTTCCTTTTTGATCACGTTAGCCAGTCTGATAGGTGTGAAATGGTACCTCAGAGTTATTTTAAATTTTTTTTTTGATAATAGTAATTGGGAACATTTTTCCTCTTACTAAAGATCATTTTAATTTCTTTCTCTGAGAATTGCCTGTTCATATCCTTTAACCACTTATCATTGGAGAAATGATTTGTATTGTTTTGCATTTTACTCAGTTCTCTATATATTTGAAAAAGGAAACTTTTGTTAGAGACTTGCTATATTTTCCCCAGTTTTTTGTTTGCCTTTTACTCTTTATTTTATTGTTTTTGTTTGTGCAAAACCTTTTTAATTTAATGTAGTGTGGAAAGGAAAACTAAAGCAAGTTCTGGACTTTCTGCCACTGAGTTGGAACAAACAGCAGGTGGAGTGCTAGAAAGAAGATATTTACAAGACTGATGATTGGTGGGGGAAGGGGCAACTGGGAGTGGCAGTTAGTCTTGTGACTAGCACTTCCTTCCTGGCCCTGGAACTGGTTGGAGCTTTTTCCCTGTCTCTGGATAGAAGTGCCTCTATTCCTGAATTTCCCAACTCTGTGCTCTACTTTTGATCCCTGTGATCATGTTCATCGGACAAAAGGACTTAAGGGAAGCAGTTTGGACCATAAGGCCTGTTTTTAGGGCATCAGCCCAAAGAGACAGGCCCACCATCTCTGAAAGTCAGAACTTTCTTCCTCTTGCTCTTTACAGCTAAGACTTTGAACTTAAGAAACTAGCACAGATTAGGATAGAGAGGAATAAAGGAAACCCTTCACCAGACTGTGAGGACTGGCATCAGCTCAAAAGCTGAGAGAGACTCAAACCTTATCTAGGGAAATTCCTCTTCCTCTTCACTGATACCTCTTTAATCTAAACTTTTTATTAAAATTTTATCTTTATTTGAAAAAAGAATGTGGAAAAATGGGTGGGATTGAAGAACAGGGCATACTGAAGGTTTTATAACGGGTAATGGAGGAGTTGAAGAGAGAGGGTATATGGCTGCTGGTGAGGTAAAAGGAGAGAGGTGCCCCCTGCCAAGAGGCTATTTTTAAAAAATGGGGTTCCTGAGAAATGGGCCACTTATAATAGTCTGAGGGGACACCTTCTCTATAGATTGATGTTGCAGATACCACAGAGCAGGTAACCACAGACCCTCCTAAGGGACAAGCCCCTCCCCCCAGACCAAGGTAGCCCAGTAGGGGTCCAATAAGGATCATTTATAGTTGAATGGCTGTCCTGAGTTTCAGCTTCCTCTATGTCCCCTGAAATGATAGTCTTCTATCTGACTGTGATATTCTAATAAAAATAAATTTTAATAACAAGTTTGGATTGGGGAGGTATTAGGGAAGAGGGAAAAGGGATTTCCCTAGATGAGGCTTGATTCTCTCTGAGCTTTTGAGCTGAGGCCAGGCCTTACAGGCTGGTGGAGGGTTTCCTTTATTCCTCTCTATCCTAATCTGTGCTAGTTTCTTAAGTTCAAAGTCTTAGCTGTAGACAGCAAGAGGAAGAAAGTTCTGACTTTAAGAGATAGTTGGGCCTGTCTCTTTGGGCTGACACCCTAAAAAACAGCTTTACAGTCCAAACTGCTTCCCTTAAGTCCTTTTGTCCAATGAACACAATCACAGGGATCCAAGTAGAGCACAGAGTTGGGAAATTCAGGAATAGAGGCACTTCTATCCAGAGACAGGGAGAGAACTCCTACCAGTTCTAGAGGCAGTAAGAAAGTGCTAGTCACAAGACCAACTGCCACTCCCAGTTGCTCCTTCCCCCACCAACTGTCAGTCTTATCAATATCTTCTCTCTAACACTTCACCTGCTGTTTGTCCCAACTCAGTGGCAGAAAGTCCAGAACTTGTTTTAGTTTTCTTGTTCACAGTAGTCACAGTTCCCTTTTATATCTCATAATGCTTTCTTTGTTTTTACCTAAATTCTTCCCATATCCATAGGTCTGACAGGCAAACTATTTTGGTTTGACATGATTTGCTAATTTTATTATCCTTTATTTCTAAATCATTTATCCATTTGAATGTGGAATGAGGTTTGGTCTATGCTGCTTAATTTCTGCCTTACTCTTTTCCAATTTTTCCAGCTTCCAGTTTTGTTAAATAGTGAGTCCTTCTTCCAGAAGCATGAATCTTTAGATCTGTCAAACACTAGGTAACTGTGATCATATATTGTATGTTGATTGCTTAGTTTATTCCATTGGCCCTATATGCTATTTTTTAGTTAGTACAAGTTTATTTTGATGGTTGCCATCTTAGAATATAGTTTGAGTTCTGGTACAGCTAAGTCATCTTCCATCATTTTTTAAATTAAATCCCTTGATATTCTAGTCTTTTGTTTTTCCAGATGAATTTAATTTTTTCTAGTTCTACGAGATAATTTTGGATAGTTTGATTGGTATGATACTGAATAAGTAAATTATTTTAGTAAAAATGGACATAATTGTTATATTGGCTTGGCCTACCTACAAGCAATTGATTTTTTACCCCAGATGTTGAGATCTGACTTTATTTGTGTGAAAAATGTTTTGTAGTTGTGATCAAATAGGTCCTGGGTTTGATTTGACAGCTAGATCCTCATGTATTTTATATTGTCTACAGTTATTTTAAATGGGATTTCTCATCCTATCCTTTACTTTTGAGATTAGAGAGCTTTAATATAAGTAGAACTAAGTCCAAGAATTGATATAAAGTTGTCCTGTCTATCTGAAACTGAATGTGAAAATACGTTACTTGTATATTTCAACCACTGCCTCAAAATCCTACTATGAAGAGTATCAACTCAACTTAAATAATCAACTTTTATTGTATTCAAAGGATTTTAGGAATAGGTTGAGTGAAGTATTACTATATTTCTCCTCTTGAAGAAATTGATATAAAAGGGCTAAGTTTACATTTTGTTAAACCTTTAGTGCCTCATTGTAACACAAAGATGACTATGGTTTTGAAGCTATTTTTTTTTCTGGCAGAGATTGGGTTTTTGAAGGTTCTAATATGGGAACATTTCAAGCATGGGCACAGTAAAGATGCTATTATATTTCATTTCTGATGGCAAGTTATCTAGTTTTGCAAAGGTTCATCATTAAAAAGGGTTGGCCACCAGAGTGCAAATGTTTTAGGTCTCAACAACTCATGAAGACAATTTACTAAGGCATGGGAGAATTGCAAGTTACATCAGTGGGAAGAGTATTATCTAGCAAAGGACATTCTGGGTCCCCAAAGCATGTTCTGGAATTAGGAGACATTTTTCTAGATTATGGGTAAAAAGAAACTGTTCTTTTGTTAACCATACATCTAATCAATATAGAAAATGCACAAAGCATTCAAAATAGTTTGGTAAGCTCTCTGTGAGAGATGGTATTCTGCAAAAGAAATAAGTTTCCAAGGAAGTGCCATGGAATGTGGTGGAGCAGTGATGGACAGGAGAGAATCTTCTTAGAATTCTTAGAATCTTGGAGAAGGGGGTTGGTCTGGGAGTTAAACAGCCAGCCCAGGGGGAGTTGCTCTTGAATTCTGAGGAGAGAGGCAACTCTCCCACCCTTACTCTAGCACTTGCAAGTGAAACCCACTCCTGCCAATGATTTCCTATCGAACCTGAGACGTGCAGAGTCCAGAAGTCTTTCCTGTCATGTTGACAAGAACAAGACCAATGAGGGAGCTAATTTGTAATGTTTAGTTTACCTTCAAGGGGTTATTTCCTTAAGGTAGACAGAATCGCTCCTAGTTCCTGATTTCTCACTTCTTTCACCTAATATCTAGAGACTTATTCCTTTAGTGGTTTAGCCTAGTATTAGACAGCATAGAAAACCTCAAGATAGAGAGGAGATTCAAATTGGCCTCAGCTTTAGAGGAGGGCTGACAAGACTTGATATTGATGCTTGCTTCTTTAGTTTAGGGAAACCTACATCCTTTTTCCTGACCCTGTCCTTGTTCGCTGCACAGAAATAAATTAAAATTCACTGAGAAGCAGTCAGATTCATCAAGCAAAACCATAAGGAGGGAGAAACAGTCTTTTGGGTTTATACTGGTGAGGGGGTTTTAACCTCTACTGGGTTGAGCCAAATTCTCAGTCAACTGTCATTGACCCCCCAGTAAGGTTAGCAGTCTGCTTGTGGGGAGGACATCTTAACCCAGAGAGGTTACGTAAAACCCTAGGCAACCATCTATATCATCTTTTAAGGTGTTTAACTCCCTTTTTCTAGTGTGCTTTAGGATCCCCTTTTACATCTGCTCCTATATCCTTTTCAATCCTGCTATATAGTTGTTAGTCTGATGTCATTGTATTCCTACAACTTCATTTGTGGATAGTTTCTAACCAAATTCCCATTAGCCTCATTGCAATATGACCCCAAATTACCCTCAACACTTCATCAAAATCTTTATTAGCCATACATACAAATTAGAGTCTTTAATCGGCCAACCTTACAGTTTCCCCCATAGTTTATTTCTTAGAGCTTGCTCTAGAAAATGAACACTTCTCAGTAATCCATACAAAGACATTTCCTTTGGATTGCAAATGCATGTAAAGAAAAATCCCCATGACATCTTTGTGATGTCATTAATGTCCCAGAGTCACATATCCAAGAATTACTTACTCTATAAACACCAGTCAAAGGTCTAAGGACCACAGAGTCTCTGATCAGGAATAGATATCCATGGTCACCTAGTCCAACCCAATCTGAAAATCGACACAATCACCAAGTGTTCATTTATCATTTTCCTCAAGACCTTTGGATTAGTATAATACCACTTTTTTTGATGCAATCTATTCTGCATTTGGATTTTGCTGATAAAAGTTACTACTGTAAGTGAAATTTTCCTTTCAAGAACTTAGGGTAATTTTTTTTTTTATTTTGGGATTAAGGAAAAAATTAATCTCTGTTCTTTAAATCTACTATTAAAATGTCTGAAGGGAGTTATCAATTGTCTAACTCCTTGACTCTTCCCCCATTATCTTTTCTGGATTATATAGCATCAATTTCTTCATCAAATCCTTGTATCTCTCAGGACTTTCACTATCCTGGTCATCCTACAGTGGATGCTTTCCAGTTTATTGGTGCCCTTCATCTAACAGTACCCAGAATAAATTATGATACTTTTAATATAAACTGACTATTTTCTAGGCGTTGGTACTATTACTTCCCATATTCTAGTTACTGAGTCATCCTCAGGACAGATTAATTAGTTATCAGGACTTCTATATCACATTAGCAACATTTTAAGTTTATGGTCTATTAAGCTGTCCAGATATTTTTCAAAGAAAACTAGTCATTCCTCTGTCATCATGTACCTTGAAAAAGATTATTTTTATCCAAATATGAGACTTTATATTTGTCCGAATTGAATTTTTCTTAGTTTTAGTTCAAGGTTTTAATTTATCAAGTTCTTTTTATTAAATCACATTCAATCATTCAATGAAGTGCCTACTTCTCACATACAACTTTGGTAAACATGAAATCTCTACTTTGCATCTATGTCATTTCCTCTCCAGCTCATTTTAAAGATTATAAGTAATAGAGGCTGTATTTGAACTCAGATGCTTCTGATTCTATAACTGGCACTCTATTTACAGTGCCAACTTGTCCCTAGTTTTTAAATAGCTGTAAATGTTTAACTGAAGGACATGTTTATTTGACTCTGAGGGATCTCTTATATTTGACATAGGGCCATAATAAGGAAAGAACATGCATTCTGTTGAGGTATATTTGAACAGAAGCCATCTTTTCTTTATAGGCATTGGAGAACCAGGTAGAAGTCAGAATTGTAGAATGGATGAATGAATGAATGAATGAATGATCATACATTAAACTTCTACTTTGCAGGAAACATCATTAGTCTGTGAACCCCTAGAAAATAGGCACCATATTTTACCTTTCCTGGGATTCTAGGTATTTAGTCCTCTACCTGGGACTTCAATGTTTATTTACTAAATAAGTGGATGTGCAACACAAAGGAAAAAATAGTTTTTCCTTTGAGCAACTTGAATTCTAGTTCAGAATTCAACAAAGAAAGGGGGATTAAGATAGAAAATGGTATTTGAGATGGAAAGTTAGAAGGAAATTTACAGGCATGTAGAGGGCACAGCCAGATAGAGCAGTGAAGAGAGAAATGGTCCTGGTGTCAAGATATGAGTTCAAATATAGCCACAGGCACTTTCTAGCTGTGTGAGTATTAGAAAGTGGCTAGTCACTTGATCTTGTTTACCTCAGTTTCTTCATCTGTGAAAAGAACTAGAGCAGGATATGAAAAATTACTCTAGTATCTCTATCAAGAAAACTCTAAATGGGGTAACAGAGAGTGGAATATAACTGAAAAAAATTGAATGGTTATGCAAATAGATGTATGGTGTGTGGAATTGGCAAATTCTTTTCAGGGATGATGCCATAGTTAATTTGATTATGATTGTTGGTTCCATAATTGGAGAAAGAACAAAATGGTTGTCATGGGGACAATAGGAGTAGAGGGTAGAGAGGATTGAATGAAGTGAAGGATTTCTGGGGCTCCAGCAAAATCCCATTCGTACTAAGACAGTAAGGATTTGAGGGGTGGCAGCTCCTTTAAGGCATGGACTGTGATGTGAGCAGGCTGTGTAGCAAGTAATCTAATAAAGTGGGAGTGGGAAAACTACAGGGCTATACAGGATCTTAGATGTTACCCAGTCTAACTCATACTTTGAAATGTTGAAAATTAGAGTTCATGTAATGTTTTATATCCATAAAATGCTTTTAAAATATTATCTCATTTTAGTCTCATAATATCCCTGTAAGTGCTATTGTTATCCCCACTTTACAGATAAGGAAACTGAGGCAAACAGAGATTAAACAATTTGTCCTGGGTCACACAGCTAGCAGAATTAACCTGAGGCAGAATTTGAATTGTTTTCCTCATTCTAGATCTAGATACAAGATACAATCCACTGTACCACCTAGATGCTCATAGAATCTCTAGGGAATTCTTGAAAAATTGCTATTAAGGGGAGAAAGTGGGTTAGGGAAAATATGATTTAGTGCATGGCTTTATTTATGTCACAGTTTAAATTCTCTCTCTCAAAACACATTTCTGCACCATAAATGATGATGTTAGTAATGTAGCAGAGGCTGGTGAAGAATTAGCCATGAGATGAACTCCAGAAGTACTCTATTCTATATGGATGAAGAAAAGGGGAGTTCTAGTCAGTGTCTACTTTTAAGTTACCAGAAATTCTAGCCTTCCAACAGAAATGAACAAGGAGATGATCAGTTCAGTGAAGGTATAGTAGCTCTTTCAGTCTATCTTGTGTAAAATCATTCCTTGCAGCAATGTTTTCTTGCCTCTAACTCCACTAAATTGCTGGAACCTGGGACCAGGTTTGGAAACAAAGAACTTGTGAGCTATTATCTCATCTTCTAAGAATATTTTGGTTAATACCACACTGACACCTACTGCTCTAGCAGATGTCTCTTCAAGTGGTTCAACCCCTCCACTGAGTCCACCTGACTTGGCCAATGTCCTCCCTCAAGAGATCATGGTTGCCATTTTGGCCAATTATGTTTCTTGGTTCCATAACTGGAGAGAGAACAAGATAGTTTCCATGGAGATAGTGGAAATGGTGGGCAGAGAGGGTAGAGTGAATTTCTAAGAGCAGTTGAAATTTTATCTTCTTTTTGTAGAATTTCCTTCCCTGACTAGAGAAGAGATTCAGGCCACACTGATTTCTGATCACTCTACCAATATTTGCTGCAATCTGGGACCAGGCTTGGAAAGAAAGAAAGAACCTGTAATCATTCTTGGGGCTTGGGTTTGAGCTTATGTTCCAAGTATGTTCATTGCTCCTTTAGCCTCAGGACAGCTCAACTCTTTCCTGAAGCAAGTGGGTTTACCAAGTGAAGCAGTGGCTGGGGCAGATAAGACTATATTGAAGCATAATTCACTAAGAATCATGTCAACGCAGGCCAAAAAGACAGAGAGGAATAGAACAAGAAAGATGAAGACAATGATATGATTTAAAAATTGTTATTTTCTGTCTTTTAAATCATCAGAAATTCTTAGCAATTAAGTGACCAGTAGTAAAATTATTTTTTTTTTTTTGCTTTGCATGAGTTCCTGATTATGTTGAACCTATCAGGACTTTTTTTCCCTGAAAAATAATACAGAATCATAGAATTTCAGAGTTGGAAGGAACCTCAAAGGTTATCTAATATATATCTTGGACCTGAATAGGAATCTCCCCTAAGGTATTCCAAACCAGAGTTTGATCAATTTCTGCTTGAGTAGCCCCAGTAATAGGGATCTCTTGACTACATAAG
Source organism: Monodelphis domestica (assembly GCF_027887165.1). Taxonomy (NCBI): domain Eukaryota; kingdom Metazoa; phylum Chordata; class Mammalia; order Didelphimorphia; family Didelphidae; genus Monodelphis; species Monodelphis domestica. Next base: position 689,714,888 of record NC_077227.1, on the reverse strand, counting down.
GAAGCACATTTGAGAACTATAAATCTCTCTTAAGAAGGTCTTCTTTAGCTTGAGCTGAAATCTAGTACATTCTAAGAAATACACCTTCAGGGAAGACCTCTAGCTTTCATTTCTCCATGGACTTCCTTGTTTGGAATAACAAGGAGCCAGAAATAGACAGTGGTTTCTCTTCCATGAATATGGGGAGGGGAGAGGGAAAGAGTGGGGATGAATTTAGCTCAACTCTACAGCCTTCATTAATTTCTGATTCCTCAACCTGAAGGGTTTGGAGTGATGCAGAGTTCAATTTTATTGCCTTTACTGGCTACTCTACAGACAAAAAAAAACCCCATAGTGAATAGCAGAAAGCACATTAAAAAGAAGAAAAATAGAAATGAAACTTAAAAATGAAAGTATTTCCTCTCATTTCTCATCCCTTCTCATTCAGTATTTTTAGAAATTAATTTTTCTATTTTCTACTTCTTTATGTCTTTTCTTTGCCTCAATGTTGCTCTAGCTCTCTCTACCTCTTTGTCTCTTTCTTTGCTGTCTCTATGTCTCTGTCTCTTCCTCTCTGTGTACTTGTCTTCCTTTTTATTTTATATTTTATTTTATTTAGAGGTGACTTGGAGTGTTTTGGTTCTGTCTCTCTGTCTCTATCTCTGTCTCTTCCTCTCTGTGTACCTGTCTTCTTTTCATTTTATCTTTTTATTTAGCAGTAACTTTGAGTGTGTTATGGTGGAAAAGGATAATTGGGCTGTGGGGTCATTAACAATATTTTCTTCCACCACCCCCACCACCTGACTTGAATTTTATTTACCATGTCCTTAATGCACTTGTAATTTCTTATTCTATATTATAGTTACCTGTCTCCCTATTAGACTGCAAGATGTATGAAGGCAATCATCAATTCTTATTAAAGTTGTATATGGTCTTCACCAAATTCTGTAATCAGGAAATTAAAGTTTGTTGTATTAAATTTCATTTAATCAAAAGAACTATTTGGATACTAGCCCTTCTAATTACTGGCCAAGGTCAAGAGTCTTCATTGGTTAATATTTCTAATTCCAAGAATCATAGCAATTTAAGATAGGAAAGGCCTTTTAGAGAACATTTTGACTAATCTCTCAATTTTTCAGAGTAGAACATTAAAGTTTCAGCAATCTAATTGACTTATACAAGGTAAAAGACCTAGGAAGAAGCAAAGGCCAGATATAAATGCAGGAGTTATATGTCTAAGCTCATTGTAATTTCCATCTTATCTTATTTTGTTGGTATCTGATATTCATGACACCATTTTGGGTTTTTCTTCACAAAGATCTTAGAATGGTTGGCTGTTTCCTTTTCCAGCTCATTTTACAGACGAGCAACTGGAGTAAACCAGTTTAAGTGATTTGATCAAAGTTTCATTGCTAGTAATTATCTGAGACCAGTTTTTTAACTCAGAAAGATGTCTTCCTGACTCAAGGCCCAGTACTCCATCCATTGCACCAACTGGCAGGCTATCTTATCCTATTACTTTGCCATGAAGAATAAACCTGAGTAAAAGATGCATTAGTCCTGGATTATCAACAAGATCCTAATAAAGATATAAGGTATGTATATAAATACAGTCTGAATACAGAGAACCCAAATAGAAATTTGTAATTCATTACCTCTCTCTGTGCATCTTTATTTATAAGTCTCCTAAAATATAAGCACCATGAAGATATTTGCTAGGTCATAATTACCTTTTTTATCTTCCCTTGTACTATTTTAGTCTTTGGCATGATATAGCATAATTAATATTTATTAAATTAATTAATAAAAATTTTGTTCTTTTCTTGACCATAGTGGAGTTCCTTTGCTTGACTCTTGATAGGATTTATCTTGCTTTTTCTTATAGTTTCTTTATATGTAGTATCCCTTCATAGACTCCAAGTTTCCTGAGAGTAGGGGCTAGGTCAGGTTCAAGATCCTCAACTATAAAAGGAGGATAAGGATCATTGTTAAATTGCATTAGAAGCTTGTTGCCCAAATTAAATGTCAGAGTAAAGAAAGAAAAGATTATCTTTTAGGGATGTAAATGGGTGAAACAGAAAGAGCTTCTGCCTTCATAGTAGGCATTCAGAAATTGAAAGAACCATTATTCCACTAGTTTGAATAATGTCTCTGGCAAAAAAATAAAAATAGACAAACTTTTAAGATCTATGGCAGAGGGAACAAACACACAACCTTGGGCAAGCTGCCCACTACACATTCATTAGGGGAAGCCAAATTAAAATGTAATTGGAAAATGTTTAACAAAATAAATTTTAAAAGTCAATAGAATCTAGATAATGTTAATATGTGGTTTTCCAAGTCAATAATTGGCTTTTCAATTTGTTTGGAGCCATCATAGGAGAGATACTATTGGCATAGCCCTAAAGAATTGCAAGATTACATTTTGTCATTATCAAGCATTGAGGATGCATTTTAATGAAAGGTCAAGATAAAGAAATAAAATTAGAACAAGTGATGTATTCACATGTTGATAAGCTCCTTATTAACACAAAAGCTCAGTGTTAAAATACTGATATTCTCCAAGTGAAGCCTCTGACTGTAAACCACATATACTGCAATTAAATAAAACATGCAGAAAAACAAACTCATTTTTACAACTTTCAAAATTATTCATGGCTGTGAGTAGGATTGAGGGTTCCACAAGTCAAGCCTGATTGAGGAGACCTGCTTATCAATTCTATTATATATTTAATTATATTTTGTAATAACAAACTATATTGAAGGAAATAATAATACAATAATGAATTAATCCCACTATCTAAAGCACTACTGGGAGCGCTAATATTTTCAAAACACTTTCCATACAAGCTGAAGTGGTATAAATAGTACACCCACTTGAAAGATGAAAAAAAAAAAGCACTCAGAAAGATGTCTTTGACTGCTATCAAGTGTCACAGCCAGGATTAGAACCCAGATACTGACTCTAAGACTAGTGATCATTCCATATTGTTTACCAATTCTAAAACCTTGGAACTAGGAAAAAAGTGGGAAAATAAGTTTTGGTTCAGATTATTATAAGCAGATGGATAATCAACTCATACAATTATTCTATTTCTCTTTGTGTCATATATGTTAAAGCTTTAACAATAGGTGAACTATTATATTACAGTTTCACTGCAAGTATTTTGTAGGATTCTGGGGATAAAAGGATTGTTTCTGAGAATCAGTATTGTTGTAGGTTCCACCATATTCTGTTTAGTCACTTTAATTGGCTTTGTGTTTGCTTTAAGAAAGGGAAATTTTTCCACATGCTGGATATAATTTCCAAATAATAATTCAGTAAATTTGGGGACTTTTCATTATCCAAGTTTGTTATTCTTGGATTCGGGCTTTCAATTTCATTTTTCCTGTCCAAGCAGACAGAAATGGAATGCAAGAGAGGGTCTTTTGCAGAAAGTGCCTAATGAATGGGGTGTGCATTACTACCCTGATTAGCACAGTTCCAGTGTCGCTGGGAAACGTGTCATGCTCTTGCAAAAGCTCCCTGACATGCACGTTTTCATTCTTCTCTCTGGACAGTTACCAGCTGCCTTTGGAACAGCAGGTTACCAGGTACTGATGGGAAAGTGTAGCTTTTTTTTTTCCAGTGGGGGACATTGCCAGAATACTTCAAGGTTAACAGTGGCAGACGGTTGAGGAATCAAGAGGGAAAAAATAGTTTGAGGACACAGAATGAGATAGCAAATGAAAAGTAAAATTAGATAGAGTCCAGGAAGCCAGGATTTAGTTAAGATCACTTTAAGATGCTTTCACCTTCAAGATTTTTTTTTTACATTTCAAGAATAAGCAATTACAAAACAAACTAACTTTCCTCCTCCCCTCTCTTCCTCTCTTCTTCCTTCCTTCTTTATTTTCTTCCTTCCTTCCTTCCTTCCTTCCTTCCTTCCTTCCTTCCTTCCTTCCTTCCTTCCTTCCTTCCTTCCTTCATTGTTTCTTTCCTTTCTTCCTTCCCTCCTCCCTCCCTCTTTTCTGCCATCTCTCTCTTTCCCTCCCTCTCTGTCTCTGTCTCTCTCTTTCCTTCTGCAACTTATTTCCTTCTTTCTTCCCTTCTCTTTCTTATTTTTGTTTGAATTATAGAATTTAGAATTCAGAGACCTAAGAAATCATCTAGTCTGATCTTTAATTTTGCATTGAGTGTAATTAAAGCTCAGAGATGGAATTGATTCACCCAAGGTCATATAAATGATAAATTGCACAGCCAAGATTCAATACTATTTTTTTTTGTCTGTGAATCAAAATTTTGTTTTGTTTTCTTTTTCTCCTGCACCATTCTATGTCCAATAATGGGAAGATACTGAATATGCTATCTAGTCCTACTTTGTGCTTTATGTATCACTTCAAATCAACAACCATTTACTAAGCACCTATTAAGTGTCAATGGTGAGAGGAACATGACACAACGGACAGAGCATTGATCTTGGAAGAGGAAAAAAAAATATTTGAGTGCAAATCCTACCTATGACACTTGCCAACAATGTGACTATGATGAAATAACTTAAATTCTAAGTACTCCAAGCAATTTTTCTTGATAGATGCACAAATAATATATGAATGAAGGGATGATAGTTTAATAAACAAATATGTGAATGAAGGATAAGTAAACGAATGAATATATGAACTGACAAATGAGTGGACAAATATATGAAGATACATATTAAATATTACATACATATATACATAAATACATGACTGAATGAGCTATAGAAAATATAAATTAATAAACAAAAAAGCCAAATAAATATATTATGTATATATAAGTGTGTGTGTATAACACATTCCATTAGCTACTGGGAAAAGAAAAAAAAATGAAACCCCCTACCACCAATGACCTTCCATTTGACATTATATCTAATAAGAACAGAAAAATAGAATCAAATAACCTCTGAGATCCAGGCCTAGTTTGGCCCTTAACTGATGCATAATTGATATCTACAGAATGTGTACCAAGGGTCACCCAGCAGGGCAGTGTGCTACATGCCTATAATTCCTATTACTGGGGAGGATGAAGGTAGTGAATTGTTTGTGTTCAGCAGATCTAAGATGCAGTAAAGGCTAAAGGGTGATTGGGAGTACTCACTAAGTCCAGCATCAATATAGTCAACAATATAGCAGTAGTGCCACTAAGGAACCAGTGTTAAAAAGGGACAAACTAGGTCAGGTCAGAAACAGAGAAGGGAAAATTTTGGAGAAATGAGTAGTGGAGTCAAGGTTGTTGGTGTCCATTATATTTCCAGTCTAGAGAATATAGGGAGATGTAATTAAAAAAAAATCAGTACTTTGCCACAGTAGTAAGTACTGGAAATTACTCTCTAATCAATTCCCATTTGGGGCCATGAACTACCTTTTCACTGAATTGAATTTATTTCACTGCAATTTCTATCTGTAGTTCTTTTTTTTTTTTGAGAATAAATCACCCTTTTCTAATTGACAAACATTAAAATGTTTTTGTTATTGTTGTTGTTATTGTTGATTTTGGTCACTAGTAATTGACTCTTCCTGACCCTACTTGGGGAAGATATTGAAGTGGTTTACCATTTGCTTCTTCAGATCATTTCACAGATGAGGAAATAGAGGCAAACAAAGTGAAGTGGTTCTCTCAGAGTCACAAAGCCAGTAAATATCTGAAGATGGATTTGAACTCAGGAAGATCAGCTTTCCTGACTGCAGGTCCCCTGAGCTTCTCTATTTAAAATATTAGAATATAGCAAATATAATAGTAAGGTGGTTCAGTGGATAGAATGATAGTCCTGGAATTAGTGAGGCCTTAGTTCAAATTCAGCCGCAAACAATTACTAGTTTGTGAAGCGAGGCAAGTTACTTCACCGTGTTTGCTTCAATTTCCTCATTTGCAAAATCATCTAGAGGAGGAAATGGTAAACCACTCAAGAATTTTTGCTAAGAAAATCCCAAATGTGATGAAAAATTAGATATGATGGAACAACCACAATAAGAAATATTTACTCCTTAAGTCCTCCCTTTTATTTGTGATCTTCTGGGGAAGGAAGCAAGGAAGGAAGGAAGGGAGGAAGGAAGGAAGGAAAGAAGGAAGGAAGGAAGGAAGGAAGGAAGGAAGGAAGGAAGGAAGGAAGGAAGGAAGGAAGGAAGGAAGGAAGGAAGGAAGGAAGGAAGGAAGGAAGGAAGAAACAAAGAAAGGAAGAAACAAAGAAAGGAAGAAACAAAGAAATAAGAAGGAAAAATGTTTTGTTTTTTTTTTTCAGGACTGGCCATATACAATTTAAGTTCAGGTTTCATCTTGGATCATCTTAACTTTCATTCTTTGAGGAAACAAAAAATGTCTATTCTCATACTTTTAAGTCCTGGCTCAATGGCAAAAGAATAAAGAGGAGAACTATAAAAATTATCCTAGAACATATGGAAGAGAGATCTGTATAGGGCCATTTAGGGAGAAGACCAAAGTAAGAAAGGAATTTTGACATGATGTTTCAAGTTTATTTTAAATTGAAGTTTTGCTTAATAGAAACCATAAGTCTCCAACGATCATGTTACCAGGAACAGATGCAGCAACCATCATTTGAAGAGCAAATGCACCAGATGCAAGTGCCTGCATCCAGGCAATCCTAATAAATAGACGGAGAAGCATTTAAAGGTTACTCACATTTAAAGTACAAAACTGACTTGGCTTAATATGAAAAGAATAATAAAAGAATGTTAGTTCTGGAAGGGATCATAGAATATAGAATGTCAGAACTGCAAGAGAGCATATTAGAACTGGAATAGAACCCAGGGTGTGAGGGAGGGGAAAAATATGGTTCACAAAATGTCAGAAATGATTATTAGAAATTATATTGACATGTAATCTGGAAAAAAAAAAAACTCAAAAAGACCTTATGGCTTCTCATAGGTTTTTGTGTGTCTGGTGTGGCAGGTGGGTGAAATGTATATTGTTAAATTCCTATAGAATCATAAAAGCAACCAATTCTATTGAAATAGTTGACTATTTATATCTCTCTTTTCATCTATAACTACCTAAAACTTTATTAGTCTATTTAATCTATCAATAATTCTATCTATAAATCTATTGCAACTCATCTTTAATTTTATCTATAAATTTATCTATATATCTGAATTGTTGAATTAACTCAAGTACAATTAACAAATCTTTTGTGTCAAACTCTGCCCTGAAGAAAGGAAAGAAAAAAAAATAAGGGATTGTCCTTGCCTTCACAGAGCTCACAGTCTATTAGGAATGATAATATACAATTATGTACAAAAAAGGAAGAAAAAGTTATATACTGCATACCTTAGAGGAAAGGCAGTAATATTAAATGTTTCTTCCAGATGGTGAGATTTTAGCTTTCACTTGAAAAAAAAAAAAACAGGGAAGCCAGGAGACAAAGGTTAGAAAAGAGAACATTCCATGAATATAGGACATCCAGAAATCCTGAGGTGGACTTTCATGTGCAAGAAACAGCAAAGAGATTAGTGTTAATGGATCATAGAGTATGTGAACATAAAAAGGGAAGAAAATGAGCATTTAAGTGTCTTCTATGTTCCAGGCACTGTGCTGAGAACTTTAAATATAACTCATTTGATCTTCACAACAACCCTGAGAGGGAGGTACTATTATTATCCCCGTTTTCAGTTGAAGAAATGGAAGCAGACAGAAAAGAAGTGACTTATTCAGGGTCTCACAGATTTTATGTTGTCTAAGAACACATTGGGACTCAGGACTTTTTGACTCCATGTCCAGTGCTCTTTCCACCAAACCACCTAGCTATGAAAAGGAGTGAAATGTATAACAAGTTTGAAAAGGTAGAAATAATCCGATTATAATTATCTTTAAAAATTTTTGTGAATATTTTTATATTTAATTCTGGAGATAATATGAAACTACTGAAGTTTGTTGAATAGGAGATGACATGGTTAAATCCGTGCTTTAAAATCCCAGAACCCCTGCCTTAGAATATAAAATACGAGATCTTGTAGACCCTGGAGAAAATATATTGTTAGGACAGGGACCATATATCAGAGCTGGAAGGGACTTTATAACCCAGAATGCTGGGGTTTGAAGTTACCTTAGAAATGATCTCATTCACATATGAGAAAATTGGGAGTTTCAAGAGAGGTGACTTGAGCAAGTCCACACAGCTCAAAGGACTCAAACACAGGTCTATTGACTAGGTCTGATGAATTAAAGCAAGTCATAGAACCTATATGAATAAGAAAATATCCTTTGCTCTAAATTTGTCCATGGTCTATTAAGCAAAGTATTATTTGAAGCTAAATTGTTTTTGCAGAAAAAAAAAATCTCTCAGCATATACTAGTCATCCTTCTCTCCAAACTGACATCTCCATTAGCTCATCCTATGCAAAAAGCCATCAGGTGACTTAATTACCCAATACAATCTCATTCCTTTAAGGTTGCTTTGTGAAATGGCAGCAAGTCATTTTCATCAAATTTATCTCTGAAATGCCATTGCCATAAATCTTTTCAATTCTTTTGCTTAAATGGGGAAATGGATTCTCGCCAAAAGTGTGTGTATGTACTTCTGTGTGTGTTGAGGAAGCTGAGAGGAGACTTTGATCAACACCAATGGATATTTTTTTTTCCTCACTGAAGAAATCCTTCCAGAAATATAATTCTCTACTACATCATTCTGATATCCAATAATCTGACATCTTATGGTTCTAATATTCCATGTTTTAAAGTATTAACTCCTCAAATATCTATAATTTCTGAATAGCTTGACTTATTACAAATCTGTTGTAGGATACTAAAGCATACAGAAATGAATCATGGAGGGAGGGAGGCAGGGCTTACAATATTCAAGTCAGTGTATTATTATTAACTAGCTGAGTGACTTCTGGCAAAATGATGAACCTCCCTGAGCTTCAAGTTCACATCTGTGAAATGGTTAGAATAATACTATATTATTTCAAACAATCATTTGACCATGGGTAAGCGATACTCAGTACTGCAGGCAACTCTCAAAAATGCCTAATTTGAAGCCAAGTTGTTCATCTGCTTTGGAGGAGAACATTTTTACAGAAAGAGCTCCCCCCTCCACCCAATGAAACTAGGTGTGGTCTTTTCTCCATTTCTGCCACTCCAACACCCCCTCCCTAAAAAATATAAATTAACAATCTTACAAGGTGGTGAGGGAAGCCTTTTATAGATTATAGAGCATTCAAGGAATAAAACTCACTGCTATTATCTAAAACACCTCCAAGGCAACGTGTTCATCTGGGAACTAACCAGAGGTCTGCAACATCCTGACTTCCTGGCTTATACTCAGAGCTGCTTCCTTCCTGGAAGGAGTGAGAATAATTTATAGGGACTGAAGTTTATTATGCAGAACACTGGTAAACATCTAGTTGCTTGGTGGCCAGGGAGGCTTCACAGCAGAATGTAAATAACCACAGTTAAGAGTTCTTGCAAGTCACCTAAAATCATCCCCAATGAGAAGAAACAAACGTTCTAACACACACTTTTCCTTGCTGGATCTCTGTGACCTCATTACTAAAAATCTGATCAATTATGTAGAAGTTTATATTTTTAAAGCAAGCAGCTGGTCTGTGGAAATGCTCTAAACTTCAAGCTTCTGCTCGTGATCTCCTTCAAACTCAGTTTAGATGACCCACACATCTAGGTCAGGGGGAATAATTACAGTCCCCAACATCTGTAAGGGATGTGAAATATCCTGTCCAAAGTGCTTCCCCTGCAGGGCTCTGGGGATGCTCAGAGGCATGGTGTAGGGAAAGGAGGCAGTAGGCCAAGAGGCAGAGGACCAGACACCAGCCCCAACTTGGCCACTTGGTATTATGTCTCACCTGGAACAAACTATTTCTTTGGTCTCACTCCTAGTTTTCTCATTTGTCGGATTAGGGAAATAGATGATTTCTAAAGGTCCTTCCAGCTATGTTTGAAAGTCGCATAACATCTCTAAGCCTCAGGGTCATTATCTGAAAACCAATCATAATAATACTTATCGAGTGGATGCTCTGAGGCGGATTGTATAACTAGAGAGTAGCTCCTCTTTATTCCTTCAAAGTCCTCAAGGACTAGAGAGTCATCTCATGGTAGTCAGTGGCTCACCACGTCCCCTCCTGTTCGTCAATGATGCCATTTAGTTAGTTACATTTCATTAGTTTTAAGCGTAAGGGATTTTGCTGAGCTGTTATAGCAAGAGCAGTTGGTATGTTCCCCCAAACAGAAACACCCCAGAAAAATGAACACAACAAAACATCTCTGATACACTCCTACAAGCACTGACAGAGTCATGGGGAAAGTGAGCTCAAATTTACTGATTATATGTGACTTTTTTTTTCTGAAATCTTTTCCCTGTCCTCCTTAGGTATAGAGTCCAATTTTTCTTCTGGATTCTTTATAGAATCTGGAATCATAGCATTCAGTCTATACTTGGAACTCAGTACAGATACTGGCACTAGCAATAGTTGCCCTAAGCATATTGCTAAGATGCTATTGTAAGATCTTTTGACTTTCCCAAGGTCTCTTCCAGTTTTGTGAGGTGGAGATAAGGAGGATACCAAGAAAACATCCAGAAAGAAACTGAGGCTAGGATTCTCTCCACCTACATCAAGAAGTTCTGTATCAAAGACTTGGCTCTTTCTTCTGCCCACTGTGAAATACTCAGATCTCCCTAATTCAAGACTAGTTTGCTTGTTTATAGATGTCCTATGTGACATCTCCACATTTTCTCAACTGATTTGTTCATGCTTCCTATCACTGGCTTTCATGAGCATGCAAGTTGAAAAAAAAAAAAAACCACAACATTGTATGGGACATTTTAAAAAGCTTCATATATTTAGTCTAAATGATATCATTAATTTAAATTATATTCCTATCTTTTTAAGGTGTGAGGGCATGGCATCTTATCATTGATTTAGATGCAGTGAGACATTGTTTCATTCACCTGATGCCCATCTTGAGATTTTAACTATCTATATCAGAGTTCTATAATTAAAATATATTTGTAAATTTTAAAACTATGAAGATTTAAGTTAATTTCTTCTTAGTCTCCTCTTCGTCTTCTTCCTTCTCATTTTTCCTCTTTTTTCTTCTTCCTATACCAGGAACTAAGATTGAAGTCAAAAGGCCATCAACTGGCACCATCTATAAGAAGTCAAACAAGGATCAAATTGACATAGCATCAGAAAAAATATAGCCATGTAGATTTGTTTGTCTAGATGGAGAGCTTTATCTTGGCAATTCAGGAGATCATTAGAACCAGAAATTACTGACAAAGTTATCCTTTTGTTTGTTGTTCAGTTATCTTTGATTCTCTGTGACCCCATTTGAGGTTTCTTGGCAAAGATACTGGAATAGTTTGCCATTTCCTTCTCTAATTTCAGAGATGAAGAAACTGAGGCAAACAGGGCTAAGTAACTTGCCCAGGATCACACAGTCAGTAAGTTTCTGAGGCCAGATTTAAACTCAGGAAGATAAAACTCCCTGATTCCAGGCCCAGCTCTCTATTCACTGTGAGGTCTAGTTGTCCTAGAATTATTTTTAAGGAATCTGAATCACTTAATCAGTATAGAATTTCCAAAGAAATAAGAAATTGCAATACCACACAGATTGTTGTAAAAGTTTATAATCTAAATGATACCTAGATGTAAAAAACTTTAAAATTGCTATTAATAGACTATATTATACTCAGTCTTTATAAGGTCTAAGATATGTAGAATAACAATATTTTTTAAATTTAGATCTACTGGAAGAGATAAAAATATATAATATGACAATGCGATACTTATCCCTCTTTTCAGGTGGCTTCTGCACTTATAAGAATTCATTCTTTTTAAAATTTTTAATGTTTATTCATTTTTTTAAATATTCATTCAATAATATTTTGTGATCTATGATCTCTCCCTCTCTTCCACCCTTTGTCCCTCACACAGTAGATAATATGATATAGGTTGTACTTGTGTTATCATACAATATACATTTCTATGTTCATTTTGTTGTGAAAGAAGAAACATATCACTTACACTAGAGAAAATTATTTGGTGGAAATAAAGTAAAGAATGATATTTTTCAATCTGTATTCAGACTTTATTAGTTCCTTCTCAAATGGTGGATAGACTTTTTATCATGAATCACACTAAGAATGCTTTCAACCAGCCTACAAAAAGCTAGGTTTATAAATGGATAGTTTTACTTAAACCTCTCCAGCTCCCAAAATAAAGATATTTTTTTAAAAATATGTGAAATAATAAAGATAATATTAATGTTAAAGTAATGCTATAGGGGCTGCTAGATTGTTCAATGGTTAAAAACCGAGCCTGGAGATGGGAGGTCCTGAGATCAAATCTGGTCTCACATACTTCCTATCTGCATGACCCTGGGCCTGTCACTTAACTCCAATTCACTAGTCCCCTACTTCTATTTACTGTGGAGCCTTTACTTAGTAGAGATTCTGAGATGGAAGGTAAAGGTTTATTTATCTTAATACAGTAATATTATTGAATAGTAATTTATGCTGAGGCTCACCTTGTTCTTTATTTTTTTTGTTTTACTCATTGAAAAAAATAAAAAGATAATGAAGATACTAATGATATCAACTCACTTTTATTCAAGGCATACTTTTAACATGTCATGAATCTGTCTGACAGTATGCCATTGCTTATACATCCTTTCTCAGAATGATATTTTATATGTACAAGTACATCAGATTAGCTAGAAAACTAGGAGGGTCTCATTTTATGTGATCTCAACACATGTTAATTCACATATACGTGATTGGTGAACAAAAAAATAAAGTCAGAGAAATAATTTAAAGTAAATTTTTTAATTACTTGCTAGATCCAGGCCATTTTCCTTAGCTGCGTTGTCACAGCAATTTGCCCAATCATGTTTATTCTCCCTCTAAAATTCAGTGTGAGTCATTACATTGTTTGCACCAAATGCCAGCTCTTACATCATCCTTTTACCTGAGTTCTCCCCTGTCACAAGTTGTGTCCACATCAGAGTAGGGCGTCTTTTTGTTTTATTAGCACTATTGAGTCATTAATAATGGCTCCAAAATCTAAGAGAAGTAATGCTGGTAGCTCTGATAATCCTGAGGAAAGTAAGAAAGTGCCTAGATAGGTTAGTATAAGAAAAAACTTATTCAATCATGAGATTCTCTTATGAGCAATTTTCAACTTACACAAAGGGACTTGGAGCAAGTAAAGTGAGGTCCTACTGTGTGTGTATCTATATATCTATATGGAAAGAGAGAGAGACACACAGAGAAGGAGACAGAGAGAGAGACATTTAATGACTTAATATCATATAACTAGATGGTATAGTGGATATAGTGCTGAGCTGGAATTCAAATATGACAACTGTTAACTAGCTGTATGACCTTAGGTAAGTCACTTCATCCTATTGGCCTCAGTTTAATAGGAATAATTCCTCTGTTAATAGGAATAGGAGAAGGAAATGGCAAACCACTCCAGGATCTTTGCTGAGAAAATCTCAAATGGGTTCACCCGGAGTCCAACACAACTTAAAATGACTGAACAACAAATATTTAATATCATGTACAACAGGTCATGAACTTCTCTTATAAGTTAACAAAGTACTTTTCTTCTAAAGTCTCTGTGAAGAAATAAGAATATAATCATCTTTTTTCATAAATAAGGTGGGTCATAGAAACTGAGAGAAGGTATGTGACTTTCCCATACGAACAACTTGTCAGAGTCAGAACGAGGAGTTGAACATAGGTCTCCTGACTCCCGATTAAATGTTCTTATCATTATACTTTACTGCTTCATAAGCATCAGAAACTATAAAGGATTCAAAAATAAACCTTGACAGCTCTCTCTTGAATTCAACTCTGGAATAAAACAATCCATCCTTCATGATGATATGATCAGTTCTTATCTGTAAAAAGATGGGGACTATATACTTAATAAAGCCCCTGGGTCTTTTCTGACTCTGTCAGTCTGTGTTCTAACATTCTACGTTTCAGGGGCTCCTCTATCTCTGACATTCCATAGTTCTATAATTCTGTGTTCTTAAGGCAGTGTTTTCCCATCTGTCTTTTCTGCTGTTCCACCTTTCTGTGGATTTTAAATTGGATTTTGCTAGTTTCTCTGTTCATGCAGAAAAATATTCAATATAGGAGTATAGGACCTGGAATAAGCTTTCTCTTTTCTCTTTCTTTCTTCCTCCCATTTATTCATCCTTTCTTCCTTTCTTTTTGTTTTCCTCCCTCTTTGCCTCCCTCCCTCCCTCTTTATCTCCCTCTCCCTCTTTCCTGCTTTCTCTCTCTGACTCTGACTTTCTCTGTCTCTGTCCCTCTCTCTCCCTTCCTTCCTTCCTTTCTTCCTCAATATCTTCTCTCTGTCTCTCTCTCTCTCTGTGTCTCTCTCTCTATTCTTTCATTTCTTTCATCCTCTATATTTTCTCTCTCCCTCTCTCCTTTTCTCTCTTCCTCTCTCTCCCCATCTCTCTCTTTCCCTCTCTCTCTCTCTCTCTCTCTCTCTCTCTCTCTCTCTCTCTCTCTCTCTCTCTCTCTCTCTCTCTCTCTCTCTCTCTCTCACTTTCTGTCTCTGCCAAAGCAACCTAAAACAGTTCCTAATATCACCTTTTTAACAAAAGAAAGGACAGGACAGGAATGCTCTTGTTTCTCTGTGGATGGGTCACCTGTGGTCACACCCACAGGAAGCAGCCAGGTAGACATTAAAAGTCTCAGTCTTTGTGCACTTGACACTAGTACTTAGACGGCATTACACTCAAGGAGTTTTTACTTGTATTTTTCTCCTTGCAATAGAAACTAGCTCCCTCAGACCAGTAGGAGACATGTTGTAGGCAGAACCACATGCTATAGTTTACTGTTCAGCTCTTCAGGGTTTCTCAAGGAAAATCATTTATTATTGTCATTACTCCACAGAGGCAGAGGACTTAGTACTAACTGCAAAAAAAGTAAACAGTGGGGATTTTTTTAACCATTCGAGCCTGTTTTTAATCTCCATTTCTGCCTAACAAAACCTTACACTTTATAGTCAAAGCTCAGTATTTTCCAAGAAATGTCAGCTAAGGTCTCCCTCTCATCTTTGGCTTCTGAGTCTTTTAGCCCCTTTTTAGTGCTTGGAAAGGATTCCCATTGGCTCTGCTCAGGCTTTGTCTTTCCTTTGTTCAAGGTTCAGTATAATTCGGGAACTTTCTGGATATTTCAGAGTACAGAACGGCACAGCTGGAAGCAACTGTAGAGGTCATCTAACCCAGCACATTTCTGAATTGGAGACTCATTGAAGACATTTCTGAGAACTTCTCCAACTTCCACTTTTTCTTGGTTAGCTCATTAGACACCTGTTCAGCCTTTTGTCCCCATCGCAATGACTCAGAAAATAATTCTGATGCTAATATAAAAAAGAGCCACATGGGCTTATTAGCAAGGAGCAGTTTGTCAATAAGACATTTAAAGCAGCTTGGGAACATGGAAGGAGCCCAGTTTTAGAAGGCAAAATACCTCATAAGAGTCAACATTTGAGCTCTGACACAAACCTGAACAGCCGTTGGGATAGTAGCCAAGGCTATGGTCCCCTCTGCAGATTAGCTTCTTCATCCTTCCACTTAATAATATACATAGTGACCACAAATAGTATCATGTCCACCATCTTTCCTTCCTTCCTTGCTTCATTCCTTCCACCACCACCCCTTTAACAAAGAGATTAAGAGAGGAGATGAGTTCAGAAAAAACTAGAAGACTTCTTTTATCTTTACAAATTTTTGTTTTCAGGGCTATTTCAGAGCTATCATTGTGTTCTTTCTCTCTTCTCAATATTTACACAGGAAGAATATTAGAAAAGAAGATTTGGAAAGAAGACTAGAAAACATCTAGTACAACCTCCTAATATATAGAACATAATAATATAGGAATTACTCATGAGGTCCTTTCTAGCACTAATATTGTGATTCCTAACTTCCCTTCTTGCCAACATCACAGAAAATCCAGTGTTTAACCTAACAAGTATTTTTGCTTCTTTGCTTCTGGGCTCATAATAATTACTTCTATTTCTGCATAAATAGGATATATTTTGAACAAGGTAATGTAAATGAATAAATATTATACTGTAAACTCTTTTTTATGATGAGAAAGATTTAATATTTTAAATTACATGAACATATACACATGTGTATATATATGAATATGCACAGAGAGAATATATTATATGCATACATTGATATTTATGTGTATATATATAGAGAGAACATATTTAGAGAGGTTTTAGAGATATGTAGACAGATACACAGATATTGTTAAAGACATATGTTAGTATTTAAACAAAATTCATGGATAGTAACCAAACTTTTCTCAACAACAAGCCAAGACTTCAAAATGAGGACCCACATTTATGTAGAGATTACTTGAATCAAAATTGCTATTGCCTTTTTCACCACTGATCATACAATTTAACAAAAACAAATACATCCCTATTCTTTGATTCTGTATAATTCACTTAAAATTAGAAGGAACTTTAGAAGGCATTTACTGCAATCTCTACTTGAGCAGGAGACTATAACGTTGATCACTGATACTCCACTAGGAGATAGCCAATGATAAAAGCCTATGAGTTTCAGAGGAATTTCAGTACCTTTTTGAATAGCTCTAGTTATTAGGAAGTATTTCCTTTTGTTGGATTACTGAATCTTACTATTTATAGCACATTAATTCTCTTTTTGACATCTTGGGACAAGAAGAGCGACTCTAATTCTTCTTCTATACGAAGGCTCTTCAAAATTAAAGGCAGCTGTTGAATTGCCTCTTAATTTTCTCTTCTCTAGCCCTTTACAATCACATCAATTGTTCCTTATGTGGTTTAGTCTTTGGCTCTTTTCTCACCTTGAATTGTGATTCCCAGGGCTTAGCAAGCACTCCCTTTAAAATTATCCTGCTGGATACGTGTGCATGTGGTGTTTCAATCTCATTTTACCTTCAGATGTAAAGTTTAATTACCAAGTTCTTCTAGCAACTATATTATTTGTATTTCTATATGGATGTAGACATATTAAAAACAAAACAAGTGTTGGCTAAGGATCAATGCTTTCTTTAGTCTTCCGTGGCATATGTCCAAGGTTCTGACTACAAGCAGATTTTTCCTTTAACAGTATTATTTCTGCCTTTTATTTTTTCTTAACAACTGTAGTTAAGTCTTATGACTGTTTCTTTCATTAAAAGTCTATACTTGACAAAACCTAGGTTTTATTGTAATTAACATGTCTCATGCAATTTGTAGGAATTTTGTGCTTAAGGTCTGAATGTTTTAAAAAATGTAATTTCTCCTGGCAAAATACTTATTGTGTCAGTTTCTTTTTAGAACTTTTGTAGTCTCACAATTGGACTCTAAGGTAAAACTCATCATATCAGAAAATTAGGATGCATTAAAAAGAAGACTGAAATTCAAAATATTCACAGCTGGACTCAAAATGTTATGGATTTGGGCAACAACTAGGAACATAGATCATTAGAACATAGAATATGAAATGTTGGGGTTGGACAAAATTTTATAAGATTTTTAGAACAAGGACAATAGAATTTTGGAGCTAGAAGTTTTCTTGGAAAATAGATTATTAAGACTCCTAGGGCTTTAGAATATAGGATGGTTTATTTAAAAAGAGTCCTTAGAAGTGGCGATCATGTTACAGACAATTTAATCCCAACTCTTCACTTCAGAGATTTGGAAACTGAGGGCCAGAATAGGTGAGTAATTTACCCTGAATGTCATAGCTAATATGGAACCCAGTCATATATATATATATAGGGGTAGTCTCTCGGTGATCGAGAATGACTATTATCTTTGTGCAGTTTCAGTCATCTCAACTCCTAACACAGCATTTCTTCCATTACATTTAATTATTTATTATGAAAATATTTATTTTAAATTATCATGGCTTCATATTTTATTGTGTTTATTTAACACCCCTGTATACTCCAAACTTTAAAGAGTCCTTGGTGTAGCTTCAGATCCTTAGATATTTTTTCTTTCTGTTTCTTTTTTTATTTTTTGAAAGGAGAGGATGGAAATTTCATTTTTTTCATTTGTTAGAGTCTTTTTGACAAAATAATACCCTTTTCAAAAAGTATTTCCTGGCATCACCATTTCAGTTACCTTGGTAACGTAAGGTAATATGAGGATATCAGACTTGGGATACCTCCATCTTTCCATTGAAATACTTGCAATAGTGTAGTTTTATTATGTTGGAAGGGGTGTGTGTGTATGTTTGTGTGTGTGTGTGTGCATGCTTGTTTGTCTGCATGTGTATTTTTCTTTCTTTTTCCCTTAGAAGGTTCTTGTGGACAAAGAAGATATAGAGACCAATCACATTAGAAGAAATTAAGAGTGACATACATGTGAATGTATTAGAAGGGTAGCCAGACTAGAAGACATGAACGATGGGAGGCCACTGTGTGTGAACTTGCCCTTCACTTAGTGTCCATGGGCTCCAGTTTTCTACTCTAGAAATAGGGAAGTAGTATTAGATGTCCCCTCAAGTTCCTTTTTGCTCTGATTATGTTTTTATGACCAGTCTTAGAAACTCCACTCAGCTGCATAAATATATCATAAAATCATTGAGCGTTAGGGTATCACAAAGGTCTTGTCATGAACCTCGCTGCTAAATGGATGGATGAATTGCTCCTACAGGCAGTCACCCAATCTCCATTTGTATCTGTTGAAGGATCCAGATATCCTCAGACTTCTGCAGCAGTATGAAGAGTAGCTGCATGGAAGACTCAACAAATAATTCCAGTGAGGAGAGCAACAAGACTGAGCAATGATACAAAGAATGAAAAATAAGGACATGCCTCTATATCTTATGTGCCCTATCATTAATGAATCAGAGAATCTAGGACATACAAAATAGATGCTGAGACAGAATATAAATATTTAAAAAGGGGAAGGCAGCTGGTTAGCACAGTGGATAGAGAACCAGACCTGAATTTGAGAGATTCTGGGTTCAATCTATCCTCAGACACTTCTAGCTGTGTGATCCTTTTCAAGTCACTTAACTGCCATTGCCTAACCCTTGCCACTCTTCTATCTTGGAATTGAAACCCAAGACAGAAGGTAGAGGTTTAAAAATAAGGAAAAAAAATAAAAGAAATGGCATAACCTCTCGTTCCAAGAGAAAATAGACATTAAGATGTACATGGAACCAAGAAAATCATATACACAATAACTACAGAAGTGTAAATGGAAAGAGCAACCATTCAGGAAAAAAATAAAGGAAATAGAACAAAATTGTAATTATTAAGCAGGATTTGAATGAAGAGATAAGAGAAAACAAACCCAGTCTACTCCTTTGTGATGATGGGAGGTCTACAGGTATTACACATTTCACATTTTACACACTTTATCAATGTATCAATCAGTGGTGCTAAGTTTTTCTCTATATATTTGTCATATATGATGTAAAAGGTGATTAAAACGGGTGACTGGGATTTTACTTGACTCTGTCTGAGAGGATGGTCTGCTCAGGCTCAGAGAGCTAAATGGCTTCTCTCTGAGAAAGTGTAAAGATTAAAATTTTGGGGAAATAGAGGCAGGTAGAAATTAGTTTCTCTCTGCATGGAGTATTATATTTTTAGAGGTTTATTGAAGATTGAGAATTTAAGAAAATACAAGTAAGAAAGGCACATGCTAGGTGGGCAGAGAGGCCCAATTCCATTTCACTCACATCCTGAGAGATACGTCTGCTCCAAAGTGGAAGTAGAAAAAGAGGACACATAGCCTTTACAAGGAGGCTAAATACCCCATCTCGCTCTTGGCCCAGGTGAGGTTACAAGGCATTTTGGGAAGTGAGCAAGGACTTCTGGGGAATGTTGTCCTGGATACAAGTCTCCATTTTTACAGAAGACAGTAACTCACTCTAACTTCAGTTGTTAAACAGTTAAAGATTTATTAACAAGGAATAAAAAGGATTGGGTATTGGGCTAAGGGTTTGGAGAATCCCTAGCACCAATTAAATTTAACTTTTCCCAGACCACTGACCTTGCAGAAGGACTCTTTGACCCCCAAACAAATGTTGGGTCTACATTCACTTCCTCTCTTCCTGTTTCCTATTTTGCTACCTAGGCTAAGCCCACACAGAGTCTCTTTGATGGAAGCCAGAAATAGCAGTTAAGTCAGAGGATGGTGTCAGTAGTGAGCTAGTCACCCTGACTTGGACAAAGTCCACCCAGGCAACTTTGTAGTTCAGTTCACTACTAAAGCTACATGTTCTTGAGAGGTCTTCAATGTCTAGGATCACAGAGGAATCACAGGAAATCACAACAGATGATTATATGGGTTTTCACCACAGGATCAGGAGAGAGAGAAACCCACACCAGAGTGGTTGCTTGCTCCCCTCTACTCCCTCTTCCAGGGCTCTTAAATGTCCTAGAATCTTTCCACAGGATTCTAAGATCTCCCCCTGGTTCTTCCTGGTTTGTTGCATTCCATCCAACTTCTGTTTCCACTCTGATCCCTTGTTTCCTTCCAAAACTCCCTTTAACAATCGGGCATACTTGTTATCACTATGGTGATGTAAGACACAGAAAATATTAATAAAGACTTTAAAAGATAAATTAAGTATATGGGAGAATAGTGGGGATTCCTAAAAACCAATCTCCTAAAAGCAAATTGAGAGTTACTAAAATTATACAATTCTGAAAGAGTCAGGAGTTTCATACTAAAATATTTAACATATAGCACTGGAACTAGGAAGCCTAGACCTAGACTTCTCCATCCACATCCTCTCCTGTTAGTCCAGCTGATGAAAAAGCAATATTTATTTCCACTCTGGAGTCCAAGCCCTTAGAGTAGAAGTATTAGGTCTGGTGTAGAAAGAGGTCTCATCAGAGTAAGTAGTCTTCTGTCTAATAGCTCTTTTTTTCTTCCAAGTAAATCTAACAAAATACTGTAAAAATGAAGATTTCCAAATGTCCCATGGCAAAGGATTGAATTTACTAGTGTGGGACTGTGGTGTTCTGCTGGGAGGAGGGAAAAAGTAGTTATAAGAATCTTTTCAGCTATTTTTCATCTTTTCTAACTTTCTATTTTTTTTTTATTTGTCCTCTTTTCATTTTCCTCCTTAAGTGTCCTCTGAATAACTTCACTTAGCTAAATCTCTTGCCTAATTATCTTTGAAGTCATTTTATTCTTAACTGTTGCCTCTGGCAACCATATATTCGAATTGCCAAGTCAAATGTTGACTAAGGCATTTTTTTAAAGCTTTTTTTTCATCTTGATACTAAAGATACTGATTTATATTGTTGAAGTTTCTTCATGAAAATAATATATTCTGTCTCTAGGTACTTTTTTCAAGTGAAATTCTTATCAATGCCCTGTTTGAATATGTCAGGACATTCAGTAGCAAAACACAACTATTACTATTATAACTATTATATAATATAACTATTATTAACTATTATAATAACTGCTGTTGTTACTATTTTTCAGTTTTTATTATTTGTTCATGCCTTGTAGAACTTTTGATCTGGGCTCTAACAATTATCTGACTGCCCCCATACAACTATTCAGAATTTACTGTTCTTCCCAGGAAAGAATTTTTTCCCCTTTCTATTAGTATATAATCTAAAAGTACGTTGTTAGAGGTAAGGTCCAAATTTCAGGCTGCCAAGTCTCCATAGAGACCAATGACTTAGTGTAGAAAAAGAATACTTTCAGTATGTCACACTGGCACATGCCTACCAATTTTACTTGAATTTCTCTTATCGGCTCTATGGGAGACACAATTGGATGCAGAGTCAAAGAGCTTGGTTCAAACTGGCCAGGCCCAGCTCTTTATTCTCTGCATGACCTTAGACAAGTAATTTCATCTCCCTGTGTTCATCTGTAAAATGAGTGTGGGAAGAGCTTTCTAAGATCTTTAAGTAATATGAGGACATATTATCTTCATCACCACAGTCAACTTCATTCATTCCGTAGGGTCTAAGTGGCAGTGGACATCGAAATGACGGGTCCAGGATTCCTTCTAAAGTACAACAACTCCCTCTGTCTGTGCCACATATTACAAAAATACTGTGGAGGGTTCTAACCCTCCCTCACTGTGCATTTCTGCAATTAAAATGTCCTTAGCTTTCCATCTGACTAGAGGAAATAATCCTCTCCTCTACTGTAGCACAAAGCTGGCATACACATGTTGTTTAGAAATCCTCTCTAAAGTTTGGAGATAATCACAGACCCTTACACTCACATGTGCATTCTCTATAATTATACTGACTATAAAATTGCAATGCAGATGTATAGAAAAGGTTTTTCTGTAATTTCTTTTTTCCCCCCTTTGCCCATAGGATTTTCTTCTAATTCTGGAATAAGCCTCAATCGTTTTAATGAGTCTGTGGAAGGCTTTATTGCCTGATACATTTTAGATGGTGCAGAATGTGCAATATTTCAAGTAATATCAGTAGAGAAATTGGGCTTTCATTGTGCATTCATTTAGAAATGTGTGTGTGTATATGTGTGTGTGCGTGCATGTTAAGTATCATTCAATGTGACATTTGCATCACTTTCCAAAGGAGCATCTTATCTTTCAGGAATAATTCATGGAATAAGAATGAATGACTCTATTAAAATCATTCTCTACCAAAAAAGGAAATTCAGGGATTAATTTGTTTTATACATTCTAAAGCCTTTTGGAGGTCAACAGAATGTAAAGTGTTCCAGGGGAGGAATTGTTTCTTTATTGTCTTTTTTGTACCCATCATCTACTAAGGTGCCTGACACATGTTGATGTCTAGTTGTTTTTCAGTCATGTCAGACTCTTTCTGACCCCTTTTGGTGTTTTCTGGGTAAAGATAGTGGGGTGATATGTTATTTCCTTCTCTGGACCATTTTAGAAATGAGGAAACTGAGGAAAATCAGCTTAAATGACTTGCTCAGTGATGTAGCTAATGTCTTTAACTAGATTTGAACTAATAATGATGTCTTCCTTACTCAAGGTCCAGCACTTTATCCACTGAAAATAATTTAATAAATATTTGAAGATTTGTTGACTTAGTGAACCTAGAAACATCACTGATAATGAAAAGACTCAGGGACAGAAAAGTAATCAAGAAAACAAATGAAAAATATTGAAAGGATAAGAGTCCTACATTCAAGTTCAATCTTTAATTTTACAAAATTCAAAATTAGAAGGGGCCCTTTAAATTATCCAGCTCATTGTCTCATTTTCCAGAGGAAGAAACTGAGGAAACTGAGGTACAAAGGCAAAATGATTCTCTAGGTAGAAAAGGAATTATGTGCCTGGCACTTTGCAAATATTTTCTCATTTGATCTTTATAGCAACCCTGCAAAGAAGGTCTTGTATTTTCTCCATCTACAACCCAGGAAACGAAACTGAAGCAAACAAAAATTAAGTGACTTGCTCAAGATCACAATATAAGTAAGTGTTTGGGGGGTGATTTAAACTCAAGTATGCCTGGCTCCAGGCTCAGTGCTTTGTCCACTGTGTCATCAGCTGCCTTAAATCCATATGTACTGTCCTTGCTCTTTGTCCATACACACAAAAAAGATAAACCACAAAAACCAGGAGAATGAATAGCATGAATAAGCAATACTAAGATGCTCTTTTATTAACTTCACACAGCTCTAGACAATTAGGCTGGGAAAAGAATAGTGAAAGCTTCTGTGCATCTATGAATAAACCTTTTCTCCAAGAAGCCCATGGTCCCTATTGTCCATAGGGAAGGAAAAATAAAGGATGTGTTTAAAATGATGATGATTAGACATTGAAAATGATCCACCTTCAGTTAAATACTTATGTGTGACCTTGCTTTTCCTAGTTGGTCCACTTTAAAAATAGTTATAGTGAAAGTGGTGGCGGTAGTAATAGTGGTAATAGTTGATGTAGTAGTAGTAGTAGTAGTAGTAGTAGTAGTAGTAGTAGTAGTAGTAGTAGTAGTAGTAGTAGTAGTAGTAGGACATCAACGCCCGTGTTGTCCAGGACCATGAAAGATGGAAAGGAGTGCTTAGCAAACATGGCATGGGCAAAATGAACAACAACAGCCTGCTGCTACTCAGCAAATGCTCAGAGTTCAAACTCACCATCACAAAAACTGTGTTCAGAATGGCAAACAAATATAAAACAAAATGGATGCACCCACGATCAAAACAGTGGAATCTCCTTGACTACATCATTGTATGCTGGCGAGACATCCAGGATGTACAGATCACCAGAGCCATGAGAGGAGCTGAATGCTGGACAGACCACCGATTGGTTAGAGAAACTCTTCAAATGCACATTGCGCCTAGCCATCCAAAATGCGCCCAGACAGTTCGTGCATTTTACAACGTGAGTCGTCTTAGAGATCCATCTTATTTGCAAACATTCCAGTCCTGCCTGGACAACAAGCTGTCTACCAAGGGATCACTCACTGGAAGCTCAACCGAGAAATGGAACCAGTTCAGAGACTCTGTGAAGGAAACATCAAAGGCAGTCCTAGGCCCCAAACAACGCAACCACCAGGAGTGGTTCGATGAGAACAACACTGCTATTGAAGATCTATTGAGCAAAAAGAACAAAGCCTTTATGGAGTGGCAAAATAACCCAAACTCTGCTCCTAAAAAGGACAGATTCAAGTCTCTCCAGGCCATGGCGCAGTGTGAGATCAGGAAGATGCAAGACCGATGGTGGGAAAAAAGAGGCAGAAGAAATCCAGTGTTTTGCTGATATGAAAAACTACAAACAATTTTTCAGTGCCCTCAAGACTGTCTATGGGCCATTAAAACCCACCACCACTCCCTTGCTATCCTCTGATGGTGACAATCTCATAAAAGATAAAAAAAGGCATCAGCAACAGGTGGAAAGAATACTTCAGTCAGCTTCTCAACCGACCCTCTTCAGTCGACCAAAGGGCCCTTGACCAGATCCCCCAAAACCGCACCATTGAACAACTTGACATCCCTCCTTCAATAGAGGAAGTCCAAAAAGCCATTAAACAAATGAGTGCAGGCAAGGCACTCAGTAAATATGGGATCCCAACCTATTGGTGTACAAGGCCTTAAATGGAAAGGCACTCCAGGCATTCCACATAGTGCTGACCAGCATATGGGAAGAGGAGGACATGCCCCCAAAACTCGGAGATTCCTCCATCGTAGGCCTATACAAGGACAAAGGCTCACGAGCAGCCTGTGACAACTACAGAGGCATCTCGCTACTCTCCATTTCTGGAAAGATCCTCACCCGTGTTATACTCAACAGACTTCTGTCATCTGTTTCAGAGCAGAACCTGCCTGAATCACAATGTGGCTTCCGACCAGATTGCAGCACCATCGACATGGTCTTCACGGTGAGGCAAATGCAGGAAAAATACCTTGAGCAGAACCTGAGTCTCTACCTTGTCTTCATAGACCTGACAAAGGCGTTCGACACAGTGAAGAGGGACGCATTGTGGGTGATCCTTAGCAAGCTCGGGTGCCCAGAAAATTCATCAAACTGATACAGCTCTTTCATGTCGACATAACAGGGGAGGTCCTATTTGGTGGAGAGACTTCCGATCGCTTCAACATCTCCAATGGCGTGAAACAAGGCTGTCTCCTCGTCTAGTACTATTCAACCTATTCTTCACCCAAGTATTATGACATGCTGTGATGGATCTAGACCAGGGCGTCTACATCAAATACCAGCTGGATGGCTCACTATTTGACCTTCGCCTCCTGACTGCAAAAACAAAGACAACAGAGAGACTCATTCTGGAAGCTCTCTTCGCAGATGACTGTGCTCTCATGGCCCACCAAGAAAATCATCTCCAAACCTTTGTGGACAGGTTCTCTACCGCAACAAAACTGTTTGGCCTGACTATCAGCCTCAGCAAAACAGAGGTGCTGTTCCAACCTGCACCAGGGAGGCCAACTAACCAGCAGTGCATTACAATCGATGGTACACAGCTTTCTAACGTCAATATTTCAAGTACCTGGGCAGCACCATCGCCAACGACGGGTCCCTAGACCACGAGATTAATGCCAGGATCCAAAAGGCCAGCCAGGCACTCAGGCGGCTACGCTGCAAAGTCCTCCAACACAGTGGTGTAAGCACTGCGACAATGCTCAAAGTGTATAACTCAGTAGTCCTCAGCTCGCTCCTGTACGGTTGCGAGACATGGACACTGTACCAAAAGCATATGAAACAGCTGGAGCAATTCCACCAACGCTCCCTCCGGTCAATCATGAGGATCCAAACAGGACCGAATCACCAACCAGGAAGTCCTCGACAGAGCCAACTCCACCAGCATCGAAGTCATGGTCCTCAAAACCCAGCTACAATGGTCTGGACACGTCATCCGCATGGACCCACAGCGAATACCAAGACAGGTATTCTATGGTGAACTGTCAGCTGGACTCAGGAAACAAGGCCGACCAAAGAAAAGATTCAAGGATCAGCTAAAGTCCAACTTGAAGTGGGCTGGCATTACACCAAAGCAACTAGAACTCGCTGCCTCTGACAGAAGCAGCTGGAGAACCCACATTAACCATGCTGCCACCACCTTTGAAGATGAACGATGTCGACATCTTGCCGCTGCGCATGAACGCCGACACCAGGCCACAACCGCACCTCCCGTAACAACTGGCGTCCCATGCCCCATGTGCCACAGACTCTGCACCTCAGCCTTTGGACTCCAAAGCCACATGAGGGTACACCGTAGATGAAACTGCACAAAGACAATAGTCATTCTTGGTCACCTCGAGACTACCAGTAGTAGTAGTAGTAGAAGTAGTAATGAAAGTAGTAATAAGAACTGGCATTTTGTAAAGTGCCTATTCCACGTCAGCCATTCTACTAAGTAATTTGAAGATATTATCCCATTTGATCTTTACAATAAAACCTGGGATATTAATGTTTCATTTTTTTTTTACAGATGAGAAAACTGAGGGAGATTAAGATTAATAATTTCTCAAGATCACACAGCTAAAAAAGTGTCAGAGGGAGGATTTGAACCCACATCTTCCTGATGTGGGATTTTTAAATCACATGAATTAGAACTGGACAGCACTTTTGTGATCCTCTAGTTTTATCTTTGAATTTGACAATTGACAAAACTGAGACCCAAACAGTGAAGGAACTTGACTGATGTCATACATAGATAGGAAGTGATTGAGTTTGGGGTCAAAGACAGAGAATGCTTTAATGGGACATTTTTTTTTAATTTACTGTAGTTAACATTTTGTTCCAGGTTCTAGGAATACAAAAACCAAGGTAGATGCCCCTCTCAAGAAATTTGTAACCTACTGAAGGGGATATGATATGTATACAAATAAGTATCATCCACTGTAGAATACAATAGGAACAAAGGAGAGAACTAGGCTAAGTGCTCTATTGAAAAACACATTTATTAACCACTTGTTCTGTGCAAAGCACCAAGATAGAACCATGGGCTATAGAGATGCAATTTTTAAAAGGTTCTGCTCTCAAGAGGCTTAAAATCTACTAGGAAAATTTGAGAATGGAGAAAATTCTTTTAGCTGGTGAATTCAGAGAAAGGTTCACAAAGGAAGTAATATATGACAGTGACCTGACAGAAGAGAAAAATTTAAATAGCTGAAAATCTGGGCCAGTGAATTCTAATCAGAGATATGTTGAGGGTCTTTCTACTATCTGTTTATGTCCAAATCACCTTTTGGGGCATTTATTATTATTATTATTATTAATATGTTTGTATGACTCAATCTTTCATAGTCAGGAAGGTTTGGGGCAGGTAGGATTCAACAAAAAGTGAGACAAAAATTGTCATAGGGAATTGAATTTCAGCTGAGGAAAATCCTTATCCTTTTGGAAATTAGTAACTATTTTCAAAGTATCAGGGGCCACGTTTTCTTTTTTTTTTTAATTTTATAATATTTTATTTGATCATTTCCAAGCATTATTCATTAAAGACAAAGACATTTTCTTTTCCTTCCCCCAAACGCCCATAGCCTACGCGTGATTCCACTGGGTATCACATGTGTTCTTGATTCGAACCCATTGTCATGTTGTTAGTATTTGCATTAGAGTGTTCGTTTAGAGTCTCTCCTCTGTCATACATGTCCCCTCAACCGCTGTAGTCAGGCAGTTGCTTTTCCTCGGTGTTTCTACTCCCACAGTTTGTCCTCTGCTTATGAAGAGTGTTTTTTCTCCTAGATCCCTGCAGATTGTTCAGGGACATTACACCGCCATTAATGGAGAAGTCCATTACGTTCGATTGTACCACAGTGTATCAGTCTCTGTGTACAATGTTCTCCTGGTTCTGCTCCTCTCGCTCTGCATCACTTCCTGGAGGTCGTTCCAGTCTCCATGGAATTCCTCCACTTTATTATTCCTTTTTGCACAATAGTATTCCATCACCAACATATACCATAATGTGTTCAGCCATTCCCCAATTGATGGGCATCCCCTCGTATTCCAATTTTTGGCCACCACAAAGAGCGCAGCTATGAATATTCTTGTACTTGTCTTTTTCTCCATTATCTCTTTGGAGTACAGACCCAGCAGTGCTATGGCTGCACATTTTCTTAAGGATTAAATGATCTTCCCTGGATCACACAGACAGTATGTGGAGGTCTTAGAACTCAGTTCTTCTTGACAGGAAGAACTCACTCTCTACCCACTTTACTCTGCTGCCTGCTATTATAAATATTGTCATCTTTATTTCAATGATGAAGAAGTCCTAGAGATGGGTAGTGACTTGTCCATAGTCACACAATCAGAGTAAGAGTCAGCAATCAAAACCAGGTCTCCCAAATCTTCCCCTAGTGTTATTTCTACCATACTGAACAACCTCTCTCTTCAATGACTTATAGGTGTAGATCATCTTGGTGCTTTTGAGATTATCAAAAATAAAATAAGTGGTTATCTTCAAGGAATTTACTGTCTAATGGAAAGGGAGTAAGACATGCAAACTACGAGGCATGAAATATGCTTGAAAATTTCCACTTATCTCAAACAACAATAAAAAGTCTGAAGCGAGATCAAATTTCATTTAGAGTTGTGGAATTGAAGCTGCTCAGAGGAAGAGGGAAAGGAATTCAATAAGATTCCATTTTTCTGGAAAATTCCCCAAAGGCAAAACTGGAGACATTTTTAAAAGATTGAGATCAAGTAACACCTCCTCCATGAAGCCTTAACTCTATACCCATATTCACAGTTTGGAAGTTATCTTTGTTACATGAGTCCCAACCCATTGAGATATGAAATTCTCTCCTCATTGGACTGGAGAATAATGGTAAAGAGAAGAGCCCAATCTTCACCTCTGCTTGAAATGATCTTCAATTTCTCTTGAGCACTGAGTTGCTTTGAGTGTTCCTAACTTCCAGCTTCAGGAAGAAAGATGGAATAAACCAACAACCCTTCAGGGTTACTGAAGGAAAAGACTAGGAAATGACATGTGAGGAGCTGGCAGTCTCCATCTTGCCTCTATGCCCTGTTTGCTACACCAGAGCTTTGGAAAACTTACTTTGGGAAACTTCTCTTTGGGTAAGACTTATTACTCTTTCAGATTAGCTGAGTTCCTTCACTCCCAAACGCAGAGCGTCTTCCCTATGCATTGTCCAGCATATATTCTCCTATGTCTACCTCTCTTGATTTCCGTTTGGTATATTTTGGATGAGAAGGTTTCTTAGCTAAATATTATGGCGTTCATTGTAGAACTGGTATTTGATTAGAAAGGAATCCTGACTTAGATATAAAGTCGGCATCCTATTTCCTCCCAGTAAATGAACTAGCTCTATTTGAATAGCAGAAATCAGAAGTTAGTTTGAACCTGATCACATCCCCCTAGACTAACAATATTTAACAATTTTATTAATTATAAATTAATTGTTTAAATAATCTATAATCAATTAATAAATGAAAATGGATAACTTGCATAAATTAATAATTCAAAATTCAATAACAATAAATTACTAATTAAAATAAATTAATTATTTAAATATTTAACAATATTTTTTAAAGCAGAGAGATATCATTTTAGAGCAGTAAGCCCTTTCTTTGAGGAGCGCAATGATTAGTGTTCTACCTTAGCAGGAATAAACTCTCCCTTACAAAAAGGATAGGGGGAAAGAAGGAGAGAAAAGCCAGAGATATCTATTTTGCCCCCCTTCAAACCACACAATGACAAATTCATGATTCACATAAAGGGACAGTCCCTGTTACACATGAAGTTTCACTAAATTTTTTTATGGGCCTCATAATGTTTTTGAAACTTTCCTATAATGAAGAGAAACTTCTGCAGAGCTTAGTGGTTTGGGGAGTGCTTTCTTCATAATGGAGATTGCATGGCATGATAGAAAGAGAGCTGGCTCTCTAGTGAAGAAAAACTGAGTTCATGTTACGCCTTTCATATACAATGGCTTGGTAACCTTTGGCGCAATCTTGTTTAATCTTTAAGGGACTTGGTTAAGTGGCTAAAGGTAAAGTTGCACAGAAGCTTTTTTTCTTCACCCTATATGGGGAGAGAAAGTATTTTCACCTAGGAGTTCCCTATACAAAAGAAATCGAATAGCCAGTTTGTATCATTCCCTCACAAAAACCCTCTGATATATTAACACAAGCCCTAAAAGAACCATTTTATAGCTGGAGAAACTTTATGGCAAATTTCACTTAAAATATTTTTCAGTTGTGTCCAATTCTTTGTAATTGGATTTGGTGTTTCTTGGAAAAGATACTGGAGTGCTTTGCCATTTCCTTCTCCAACTCATTTTACAGATGAAGGAACTGAGGCAAACAGGGTTAAATGACTTGCCTAAGGTCGCAGCTACTAAGTTCATGAGGCTATATTGGAAAACTCAGGAAGATCAGTTTTCCTAAATTCACTGCACCAACTACCTTCCTTCAAACTCCGAATTACATTACCAAATAGACTGAAATAAGCAGAGGAATACCTTACAATATATCTCCTACTAAGGAGTTTCCCTAATTCTCTTTCTAATTCATCACTCAATTTATTTTCATCAAAGATCCCCATTTTCACCAATATGAGCATTCTTTCACTAATACAATTTCCATTCATCAATAAAACCTCCTGGAACTTTAATAGGCTATTTTTTATGGTCATCATTCTAATCCTGAACCCAACTAAATTTAGCTCATCTTCTTCTCAGGTGACAGAAACCATAATGTCACAAAGACCCTACTCAAGGCAGTTCTACATTTCTTGGTGAAGCTTCTCCAGCTTTTGAGATGACGTTTTACTGTCCTTTACACACTATTTAGTAAAGCGTCAGTGAAAGAATTGTACTGTGTGAAAATATAATTGACTACGTTGTAATTTACAGCGGTCTAAAAACAGCTCACCTACCCTTTGAGTTGTGAGAACAAATAAAACTTCAGTCAATGATATCTGGTTTTTTTTTTTACTTCAATAGGCTGTATCGAGTGCTTTCACTCATAAGTCCTTGAAAACAAGTTGGCTGTCCCTTCATGCTCACTAAAGGAGATTCTTCCCACAATTGGATGGTCACATGGGTGGTTAAGAGTTAGCACTAATATGTTACTCTCTCCTGATGCCAAGTCAAGAGCTCTTGCCACTATGACCTACAGCTTTTTGTACTTTTCATGCTCACTTGAGTCAATGGTCATTTTTTTTGGGGGGGGTCCCTAAATGGTTTGTGAATTCCTTATTACAGGCAAGTTAAGTGATTAGTAAAATGTTGTCTTGAATTGATTTCAGTACCAAGTATTCCAGGGTGTTTTTATCATTGATCCCACTTCAGCTGTTTAGAACTGGTAATTGTATTTCATAAGATTCACACTGGCAGTCAAATTCAGTCTGATTCTAAATAGAAATTTAATAGTGCTTATTTCATGCTCACATGGTCAGATTTTTAGTTCAATTTGTTTATAATGAGTTAGAGTAACTGATATGCAAATCATCATTAGTTAATTAAAACTGGGGTTTCTATTTAGTTACAAAAACATATTAGGTGGCAGAACATATCACTTGCAAGATGTCTTGATTCACAGATTTTAAAGGCCAGAAAGTGTGGGGGAGAAAATAGGAATTTAACATAGAGAGAATACTGAAGATTATGGATCCTAATTAGGATTAAATGAAAATAAAATGACAGTATTGGAACAGTAGACTACAAGCTCCTTGAGGGAAAGAGCTATTTTCACTTTTGTCATTACATTTCTGGAGAACTGCATAGTATCTGGCATGATGAGCACTTGGGAAATGTCTATTGATTCTGAATCTCTATGAATGTATGGCATCTTTAAGGTCTCTTTCATTTCTAAGAATCTATGACTCCTATAAAATAGAAATCATAAAAACAGTTGGAATACCTACCTCATTCAGAGGAGGTATAGTGAATAGAGTGCTATGTCTGAAGTAGGGTAAAACTTGAAATCAAATCCAAATTACTTACTAGCTTTATGACTTGAAAAATTACATTTTGCCACCATTTCCTCAACTGTAAAATGAGAACAATAATAGCACCTACTTTGTAGAATTGTTATGAGGCTTGAATGAGAAAATATTTTAAAGAACTAATCATAGTACCTGATATATAGTCTTATTTTTTAATTATTTAAATGTTTTTAAATGTTTATTTTAAAGTGTTTTTCCATGTTTGCTTGATTCCTTTTCTTTCCCTCCCATCATGTTCTCTCCCGTCTTCCAGAGAAGACAAGCAATTCCTCTGGGTTGTACAAATGTTTTGATATATAGTGTTATTCAACCTTTGTTTTCAAAGAGTGCCTTTGATATTTTGGAGAGATGCCTTGACTTGCACATGCATTGGATTTAAGTGATGCAGAGTTAAAGTCATCAGCCTTACTCTCTTCCAGATTCAATCAAATCCAATGGTGAGATAAAAGTCAGGATGATTGGAGACAGCGTGGGATGCAGTGGATGACTTTGGCATTCATTCCACTGGGGAAAGTTTTTTCATCCTTCCTAGTTCACCAACTGGTCTGTGGCCTGTCTTGTACCCTCATCGTTTTTCAGCCCATCTACTGAGGAACTTGGACCTAAGCATGGCCACTGAACAGTTAGAGCTTCTTGAAGCCACAAGTGAGACATGAATAAGAGGTGGACATCAAAGGTGTATGAGCATCCTTCTAAAGGGATAACGAAACCTTCAGATTAGAGGCATTAGTCCTCCTCTGTATACCCTCTATACTCTGCTTGGTATATAGTAAGTGCTTAATAAATGCTTCTTCCTTTCCCTTCCAGTTAAAGAGCCAGTGATAGGAAGTACATTTTAAATTTTAAGTACTATTAAAATATGAATAATGTTTTATTATTTTATGAGTAGTTTGGATTATTTGTGTGAAAGTATAAAGAACATTGTTTCAGAAAAAAACATTGTTTCAGAAATCCGCTAGTCTGTTATCTGATTCTGACTCTTCCACTGACTTGTGATTTTGTCCAGGGCACTTATCCACTCTAAGACTCCATTTTCTCATCTGTAAAACAATAAGATAGAATTTAATTACTTCTGAAGTCACTTCCAGGTCTAAAACTCTATTTGTTATAGTTGAGAGTCCTAGGGTCAGACTTTCAGTTATACAGACAAGATGTACATTTACCCAGTCGTGAGTATCTTTCTCCTCCCATTGCTCCCAACATCACCACTAGCTCTAGGCTAATTCTCTCCTGCTGGTGATTATTCTGTTGGGAAAGTAGAAAGATTTGGTTTTTGGCTAAGGGTTTGCTAAGAGTCCATAATAGTTACCCAAAGAATAAAATGTGGATAGTGGTTTTTCTTGTAGATTCCTCCAAGTTGTTCAGGATCACTGCATTGCCACTAATGGAGAAGTCCATTATGTTCGATTGTACCATAGTGTATCAGACTCTGTGTACAATGTTTTCCTGGTTCTGCTCCTCTCACTCTGCATCAGTTTCTGGAGGTTGTTCCAGTTTCCATGGAACTTCTCCACTTTATTATTCCTTTGAGCACAATAGTATTCTATCACCAACAAATATCCAAATTTGTTCAGGCCTTCCCAAACTGAAGGGCATTTCCTAATTCTCCAATTTTTTGCCACCACAAAGAGCGCAGCTAAGAAACTTTTTGTACATGTATTTTTCCATATTATCTCTTTGGGGTGCAAACCCAGCAGTGCTATGGCTGGATCAAAGGGCAGACAGTCATTTAGCTCCCTTTGGGCATAGTTCCAAATTGCCCTCCAGAATGGTTGGATCAATTCACAACTCCACCAGCAATGCATTAATGTCCCTACTTTGCCACATCCCCTCCAGCATTCATTACTTTCCTTTGCTGTTATGTTAGCCAATCTGCTAGGTGTGAGGTGATACCTCAGAGTTGTTTTGATTTGCATTTTTCTGATTATAAGAGATTTAGAACAGTTTTTCATGTGCTTATTAATAGTTTTGATTTCTTTAACTGAAACTTGCCTATTCATGTCCCTTGTCCATTTATCAATTGGAGAATGGCTTGATTCTTGGTACAATTGGTTTAACTTTTTATAAATTTGAGTAATTAGATCTTTGTCAAAGGATTTTGAAATGATTATTTCCCAATTTGTTTCTTCCCTTCTAATTTTGAATGCATTAGTTTTGTTTGTACAAAAACTTTTTAATTTAATTTAATCAAAATTATTGATTTTACATTTTGTGATTTTCTCTAGCTCTTGCTTGGTTTTAAAGTCTTTCCTTTCTCAAAGATCTGACAAGTATACTATTCTGTGTTCACCTAATTTGCTTATAGTTTTCTTCTTTATATTCAGGTCATTCACCCATTCTGAGTTTATCTTAGTGTAGGGTGTAAGATGTTGATCCAAACCTAATCTCTCCCATACTGTCTTCCAATTTTCCTAGCAGTTTTTATCAAATAGTGGGTTTTGGTCCCCAAAACTGGGATCTTTGGGCTTATCATTGACTGGCTAGTTGAGGTCATTACCCCAAGTGTATTCCACTGATCCTCCTTTCTGTCTCTTAGCCAGTACCAAATTGTTTTGATGACCGCTACTTTATAGTATACTTTGAGTATTGGGACTACAAGGTCACCTTCTTTTATAATTTTTTTCCCATGATTATCCTGTATATTCTTGATCTTTTGTTCTTCCAAATGAACTTTTTTATGTTTTTTTCTATTTCAGTAAAAAAAAAAAAGGTTTTTGGTAGTTCAATGGGTATGGCACTAAATAAGTAAATTAATTTCAGCAGGATTGTCATTTTTATTGTTACCTCGTCCTACCCATGAGCAATCAATGTTTTTCCAATTGTTTAGATCTAGTTTTAGTTGTGTGGAGAGTGTTTGGTAGTTGTGTTCATATAGTTCCTGTGTTTGTCTCAGCAGATAGATTCCTAAGTATTTTATATTGTCTAGGGTGATTTTAAATGGAATTTCTCTTTCTAATTCTTGATGCTGAAAAGGGTTGGAGATATATAGAAATGCTGATGACTTATGCAGGTTTATTTTGTATCCTGCAAATTTGCAGTTGATTATTTCAACTAGCTTTTTGGTTGATTCTCTAGGATTCTTTAACTAGACCATCATATCATCCACAAAGAATGATAGCTTGGTCTCCTCATTGCCAATTTTAATATATTCAATTTCTTTTTCTTTTCTAATTCCTACTGCTAGTGTTTCTAGTACAATGTTAAATAATAGAGGTGATAATGGGCATCCTTATT
This sequence comes from Monodelphis domestica, assembly GCF_027887165.1. NCBI lineage: Eukaryota > Metazoa > Chordata > Mammalia > Didelphimorphia > Didelphidae > Monodelphis > Monodelphis domestica. The sequence continues at coordinate 689,679,318 of NC_077227.1, read as the reverse complement.
TCACTCCTGATTTTATTGGCAAGGCTTCTTGTTTATCCCAGTTGCAGATGATGTTTGCTGTTGGTTTTAGATAAATACTGTTTATTATTTTTAGGAAAGGACCTTCTATTCCTATACTTTCTAATGGTTTCAATAGGAATAATTGTTATATTTTGTCAAAGCCTTTTTCTGAGCATATTGAGATAATCATGTGATTTATGTTGATTTGCTTGTTAATACAGTGAATTATGTGGATGGTTTTCCTAATATAGAACCATCCTTATATTTCTGGTATAAATCCCACCTGATCAAAATTAATAACCCTCGTGATCACTTGCTGGAGTCTTTTTCCTAGTATTCAATTTAAGATTTTTGCATCTATTTTCATTAAGGAGATTGATCTATAGATTTCTCTCTCTATTTTTGACCTGCCTAGCTTTGTAATCAGTACCATATTTGTATCATAAAAGGAATTTGGTAGAACTTCCTCTTTGCTTATTATGTCAAATAGTTTGTATATTATTGGGATTAGTTGTTCTTTGAATGTTTGATAGAATTCACTTGTGAATCCATCAGGTCCTGGGGATTTTTTATTAGGGAGTTCTTTGATGGCTTGTTGGATTTCATTTTCTGATATGGGATTATTTAAGAATTCTATTTCCTCTTCTGTTAGTCTAGGCAGTTTATATTTTTGTAAATATTCATCCATATCACCTATATTTCCATATTTGTTGCCTTATAATTGTGCAAAATAGTTTTTAATGATTGCCTTAATTTCCTCTTCATTACAGGTGAGGTGTCCCTTTTCATCTATCATACTATATATATTTGGTTTTCTTCTTTCCTTTTTTATTAGATTGATCACTACTATGTCTAATTTTTTTGATTTTTCCAAAATACTAGCTACTAGTCTTTTTTATTAATTCAATAGTTCTTTCAGTTTTGATTTTATTAATTTCTCCTTTGATTTTTAGGATCTCTAATTTAGTTTTCATCTGGGGATTTTTAATTTGTTCCCTTTAAAAATTTTTTTTTTAATTTTCATGTTCAATTCATTGACCTCTGCCCTCCTTAATTTTTTTAATAAATAAACTCAAAGATACAAATTTCCCCCAAGTACTGCTTTGGCTGCATCCCATAAATTTTGAAAGGATGTCTCATCATTGTCATTTTCTTCAATAAAATCATTATTTCTATTATTTGTTCTCTAACTGATTTTGGAGAATCATATTATTTAATTTGCAATTAATTTTTAATTTTGCTCTCCATGTACCCTTACTGATTATTATTTTTTATTGCATTATTATCTGAAAAGGTTGCATTTATTATTTCTGCTTTTTTGCACTTGTTCGTCATGTTTTTCTGTCCTAGTACATGGTTAATTTTTTCGAATGTACCATATGCTGCTGAAAGGAAGGTGTATTCCTTTTTGTCTATTCTAATATTTCATTCACATCTCTTACCTATTCCTTATTTTTTTATTTGATTTATCTAAATATGATAGTGGTAAGTTCAGGTCTCCCACTACTATAATTTTACTATCTATTTCCTCCTTCAACTCCACTAGTTTCTCCTTTAGAAATTTGGATGCTATTCCATTTGTTGCATACATAATGATTACTGATATTTTCTAATTGATTACTCTGCCTTTTATCAGGATGTCATTACCTTCCCTTTCTCTCTTAATCAGATCTATTTTTACTTTGGCATTGTCAGATATCCTGATTGCAACTCCTGCCTTCTTTCTGTCAGTTTACGCTCAATAGGTTTTGTTCCAACCTTTAATTCTAACCTTGTGAGTGTCTACCCGCCTCATGTGTAGACTTGTAGACAACATATTGTAGGATTTTGGTTTTTAATCCACTCAGATATTTGTTTTCGCTTGATGGGTGAGTACATCCCATTCCCATTCAAAGTTATGATTGCCACTGGTGTATTCCCCAGTATTTTGATATCCTCCCTTCATTCTGTCCTTTCTTCTTTTGCTATGTCCTTTTAAACCAGTGGTTTGCTTTTAATCGTTCCCCCTTATCCCCACCGTTAATATGCTCCCCTTTCTGCCCCATCGCTTTTTTCCCCCTTTTTATTATTTTAGGATCTATTACATTCCCTCCCCTCTCTCTTTCCCTCCATTTTTTACTCCCCATTTCCTACCCACCTTAGTTTTCCTTCCTTACTTTCCTTGTAGGGTAAAATAAAACACAATACCACAATGGATCTAGATGCTCTTGTCTCTCAGAATTTATTTCACTGAAAGAAAGGCCCAAGTATTACCTATTAGCACTCTCTTCCTCTACTTCTTATTAGAGTATTCTTCCCCTCCTCTCCCCATGTGTCTCTTTGTGTGAAAAAGATCATCCTATTTATCTTATTTCTTCAAGTATCTCTTGGTTCCTTCCATTCCCCCATCCTTTTTATTTTTTAGCATATCATCTTATACACCTTATTACCCCCAATCTCTTCCCATGAATGATTCTTCTAAATACTATAATAGTAAATATAATTTTTGAGTTACAAATATCATTTCCTCATATATTAATATAAACAATTTGATCTTATTTAAGCCCTTAAAGAAGAAAGTTTGAATAAAAACATTTTTCCCCTTTTCCCTCTCTTTCTTATTTATCTTTTCATGTTTCTCTTGATCTTTGTTTTTGGATATCAAACTTTCCACTTAGTTCTGATCTTTTCTTTGCAAATACTTGGAAATCTTCAATATTATTGTATGTCCATACTTTCCCCTGGAAGTATATTGTCAGTTTTGATGGGTAGGTGATTCTTGGTTGAAGACCCAATTCTCTTTCCTTTCTGAATATCATATTCCATGTCTGGAGATCCCTTTGGGTGGAAGCTGCCAGATCTTTTGTAATCTTGATTGGTGTTCTTTGATATCTAATTTGTATCTTTTTTGGTTCCTAATAAAAATTTCTCCTTAGCTTAGAAGCTCTTGATTTTGGCAAGTACATTCCTGGGAGTTGTCTTTTGAGGATTTAGTGTAGAGGGTAGTCTATGAACTATTTCAGTTTCTATTTTGCCCCCTTGTTCAAGAACATCAGGGAAGTTTTCTTGGATAATTTCTTGTAGCATGATGTCAAGATTTCTGTTTATTTCTGGGTTTTCAGCTTGACCAATGATTCTCAAATTGTCTCTTTGTGATCTGTTTTCCTGATCTGTCATCTTGTCAGTGAGATATTTGATGTTTTCTTCTATTTTGTCAGTATTTTGACTTTGCTTTATTAATTCTTGCTGTTTTTCAAGATCATTATATTCCAATTGCACAATTCTGGTCTTTATGGCCTGGTTTTCTGCTATAATCTTTTGATTTTCCTTTTCAGTTCGGTCTATCCTTTTTTTCGTGGGTTCCAGCTATTTCTCCAATTGGGAGTTCTCCTTTAAACAGTTATTTTCTCTTCGAATTAGTTCCCATTTTTCTTGCCAGAAGGCTTTCATATTTTTGATAAGCTCCAATTGAAATTCTTCAAGATCTTGTGGCCAATTTCCATTTTTTGGAAGGATTTGGTGCATTGGTTTTTAATCTCCTCTTCTATTTCCTCTGTACTATGAGTTTTTCCTCCATAAAAATTATCCAGGGTCAACCCCTTCTTATTGTTTTTTCTTGGTGTTGTGAAGTTGTTCCTGGGCACTGTTCGCCATCATCAAGGTGGTTTTTCCTTCACTTTCCAGTCAGAAATCTGGGTGATGACTGCAGGCTCTCTGAGTATGGAGCTAAGGAGCAAGGATTTTATCTCAGGTCAGCTCTCGAATCTCTGCAGCTTCTACTGTTTGCTGCTTTCCTCTGTGCTATTTCCCCTCAGGAGCCCACGGTCTGTGATCTTCAGGTTGCTAGGGTTTCAAGTCTAGCTGTATAGGTATAAGTCTTTGGTGGTCTTAGTAAGCTGCCAAGCAGCTAGAGGTGCTCCTCACTCTAGAGATGCCCCTCGCTCACTCAATGATTTTAGCATGTGCTGGCTCTGACTCTGGCTCTGTAGGTGACATGGAGGAGGGTGGATCAGCTCTTCTTTTGATGGAAGCTTTTTCACCCCCTTATATTGTGGAAATGCCCAATTCCCAAGTACCTTCAATGCTGTGCCCTACTGTAGTGTCCCTTCATTCTTATGAACTTTTTTTTTGTCTTTTGAGGTAGTTTATATAGGTAGCTGCTGAGGAGAGGAAGAGTCCTGCGTCTAGACTGCCTCCATGTTTACCTGGAAGAAAGAAAGGAACTTTCAAGAGACTGGAGGTGAAAATTTTAAACCTCTTCAGACTCCATTATTTTATCAATGTCTCTGTATTTTATTATATTTTGCTGATTGTTTTAAGATTTAATTTTAAGTTCATATATTAATCTGATAAATATTATTCTGTTACACTGAATCATTTTAATCTACTGTGTTTTAACTATTAGATATATTCTGCTGCCTTTCCCCTATGACTACTGAACAAAATATTGTAAAATATTGCAAAAGACCAAAAAGAACTTTTTTTTTCCATTTTGCATTTTTAAATGGTCACATAGATGATGGATGGATTCAACCTGGCTAACAACCTTTGGAGAATTTAATAAGCTAAGAATTTAAATGGTATTTCTAAAGGGTCTTCAGAACTAATTTTAATTAACTAATGGTTTCTGAATGGATGATTTTTAAAATATTTATATTATAAAGAATGTTGTATTAAAGGTAGAGAAACAAAGAAATGTTCCAACCATGGTGTTTCTATGAAGCAGGAAGACAAAAAGAGCTCCTGCAAAAGTCTTCTGTTTAATTTACCTACACCAGAACAATATAGATTTCTTGGTGATGTTCTAGACCAAAATAAGTTTTATTTTGTTTAAAAATATATTTGCCAAGGTTGAAAGATTTGCTATATCTGTAAAAGTTGTGACAAATATCCATCAGTTCATAGATTTTTTTTGTCATACAGCAACTTATATGAAATATGTTAGTGGGTTTGTTTGCTATTGTAATTAACTGGGTTATTGTGAATTTTGGTGACTTTAGTACTTCTTTGAATGTGTATTATTTACTGTATTACTGTGTTATTCTGAAAATTGTTTGTACTCACAAAGTGGCTAAGTTAAAAAGGAAATGGATCTAATTTTTTTGGTGAGAACCAAAAAACCCTTTGTATTCTATTCTCCTTGGCTGACACAGTGTGTCATTGATTGTAAACTATATATTTTTCATTTTTAAAACTATGGTATTGAGATGATTTTTCTTTAATTTTTTTATTTTGCAGTTATATAAGTTTAAAATACATTTGTTCTAATATTAATGTATACCCAAAAAAGCTTTAGACTAGAAAAATGATGCCTCTGATTATTTAAAAAGAATTATGGGACTTTGCTAAATGATTTTGTCTGATTCCAGGAGAAGGTAATACAAAAGGAGCTATTGCACAGTGCCAAATAAACACAAAGCTAAACTGCACAGTGCCAATCAAGCACTGTTTGGGGTTTGAGATTGCAGCTGTCTTGCCATATGTCAAAGGCAGGTCTTCCTTGTCCCACATTCTACCAAATATCTCAAATTTGGCCCCCACCTGACTCCTATAATCTAGTTCCTATTCTGTCTTTCATTGTGTGGTAAATGCATGATTGTTTAATTTTTCCTTTACATAGAATTTTTATACATAAGATTTTGATAGTCTATATTTCATCCACAAATCATTTTCTCTTTTATTTGGATTTTTTGATGTTTTTTTTAAATTTATATTGCCAATTGATTCATATACCTCATAACTCAGCCATGCATCCTTAAGTGATCCCTGTGTTTTTCAACACCCTCTTCAGAAGGGAATGTATAATTATTCGAAAGTACAAAGTTTAAATTCTTTTGGGAGTAATTTTAGGTTAAGTAACATGCTACCTCTTAGAAACGAGACAGTGATCTGTTTAGAGAAGGCACCATGAAGATGCCTCCACAGACCACACACTGCACCAGAAGGTCAAGAGTGAACTTTAGGATGTGGTGATTTGAACTGTGTGGGGTTGAATGTATTTTTTTTTGTATGTATAGTCTTATACTGAAGGGGACTTCCACCTAACTGGCTTTTTGTCAATGCACCTACCAATCATTGGTTTTGATCTTTTTTCTTCTTATCTTAAATTATTGTAATTTCAAAGTTGGTTATGTTCATAAGATCCATTGGAGAGACTAGTCTTCCATGGATTTCAGGGCGAATGTATAATTGAAAATCTTTTACCCTAAAAAAGAACTACATTTCCTGGGAGCCCACTGACTTCCTGTCATTATGTACTTCCTATAGACAGGGGATATTAGGCAGGGATGTGGAGGGTCCCTCCTCTTTACTTTCTGTCCTGAGCTTGGTAGTGGTTAGGTGGGAGCTTGAATTGGCTGATCTGCCATGGGCACGTGGTCTTTATTTTATATTCTATTTATTCATTTGTTTCTAATAAATGTCCTAAAATATAACATTTTATTATTTGAGATTAATTTTCATTCTTGTAGCTCCAAGTATAATAGTTTGTTCCTTTTGAAATTTGAGGAGGAGATTTTCCATGGGATATTATAATTTCTGCAACAATTTAGAGGAAGCACTTAGAGAATTCTGTATATGGAGATGAGAAAAATAAGTTCAGACTCTAGGAGACTAAGGAACATTTGTCTAAAGGAGCCCTGCTATTAAGACGATTGAGGAACATAAAATGATCATGGTTTCTCCTGGTTGTTTGATGACATCCAGTGCACCTGGGACTTATAATGTAGACCTCTATAAAGAAAAAAAATCACCCTAGCCTGAGTCAGCAATAAGGCAAATTAATGACAAATGTTGAAAGAGATGGGAGAAATGGGAACACTAATTTGTTGTTGGTGGAACTGTGGAGTGATCCAATCATTTTGAAGAGCAATCTGGATTTATTTCCAAAGAGTTATAAAACTATATATGCCTTTTAATCCAGCAATACCACTATTAAGTTTATTTCCAAAGGTATTCAAGGGAAAAGGAACATAACATATATGTCCTAAAATATTTGTAGTATCTGTCTTTGTGGTGGCAAGGAACTAGAAATTAAAGGGATTCCCCTAAAATGGAGAATGGCTATATAAGTTGTGGCATATGATTGTGATGGAATACTGCTGTAAAAAAATAGAAAGGTCTACATAGGGAAACCAGCAGAACCAAGAGACCATGTGTTTGTTTGTGTGTGTGTGTGTGTGTGTGTGTGTGTGTGTATCAACAGAATATTGTTTATAGAATTACTTGTATTCGTCCCCCACTAATGAAAAATACGATAAATAGAAATAAATAAGACATGCCTTTATACACGCACATAACTTTTTATCTTTTTTTCTGATGGGGGATGGGTGGGGAAAGAGAGTGGTATCTGAGTGTGTTAATATTTAATATTTTAATATAATAAATGGATAAATTTATTATGCTTGTGTGGTTTTTTAAGGTTGGACTGGATTATTAAGAATCGGGTCACCAGGAATTTAATTAATTCCAAAGAGATTTATTTTAACAATTTATTTGTAAAATATAGAAAGAGTGAAAGTAAGAAATCAGAGAGAGGATAGGGTAAGATACCTAGCCTACACACTAAGTATTTTGTTCCAGCCCTGGCTCAACCCAGGCAGGGCTAGTTAGTCTTTAGCCAGAAGGGTCTTGGCTTTGAGCCAAGAGGGTAGGTCTCTCCTGAGGCTAGTCCCTTCAGAAAATCCAGGAAAGGAGTCAGCCTTTTCCCTCACCATATGTCAGTACAAAGGGAAAGATTTAAGAACAGTCTCACCAAGTTCAAGGTCTCAGATCCAGTAAGCAGATTCTTCACCAGCCTCCACTCAAACTCCGAACACCAGAAAAACTCAGAGAACTCCCTTCACAGGAAGTTGTAACTTCTTTTAAAGACACTTCTTTGCCTCACTTCCTGTACCTTCTTCCAATTTTACATGTACCAATTACAGCTAAAGATTTGCATAGGACTGCCCAGAGGGCAGTCAGTCAATTCTGATTTGTCACCTACTATCACATTGGTGCATCACAGACCTCTCTTCCACTCAAATGTGAGTGGAGTGTTTACACTTTTGGTGATTAAATCTAAAAATGGGCAGGGAAGTTAATTTAATCTTCACAAGCTATGGAGAGTTAATTAAATCTTCACAATCAGGAGAGGGTTAATTTCATTTTCACAATCAAGGGAGAATTAATTTAATCTTCACTGTGTGTGAGTGTATAGAAAGCCAAACTAGGGTTTAGTTTCTGTGGTGGTCAGATATTTTGTGCTTCTTAGACTTTTGTTTGAAATTCAGGGATTAGGGCAGGTAAGTCATTGGTATTGGTTGAATTGTCCTTGCCTAATTTGAGATTTGGGAAATGTTTTTTTCTAAGATCTGACTCAGATAATGTATATAGGGCATGAAACCTACTTTGCCCTTTACACACAGTGCAGACACATTCTCTCTCTCTGACTCTCTCTGACTCTCTCTATCTCTGTCTCTCTCTCTGTCTCTGTCTCTCTGTCTCTCCGTCTCTCCGTCTCTCTGTCTCTGTTTGTCTCTCTCTCTCTCTCTCTCTCTCTCTCTCTCTCTCTCTCTCTCTCTCTCTCTCTCTCTCTCTCTCTCTCTCTCTCTCTCTCTCTCTGTCTCTCTTTTCTGAATCACCAGGATTCACATCATTTGAAGAGAATTTCTCTTTAGACATGATAGCTGCCACTTGTGGTAAAGCCTTGAACAACATTTGGAAAACAACTTAAAAGCTGGGCTTGTTATGGAAATGGATGGCCACTGTTGGATCTTCTTCCATGGGAGCTAGCATCAAAGGCAGGTATTTTGTACATCATTCGTTTGTATATCATGGCCATAAAATGTCCATACTGACAGTAGCTCTTGTCAGTCTTCCATCAGTTTAGCAGTATCCAAGCAACCATGAGCATCTTCACTTGGACAGAAAACCACTGCCATGCTACCCTCAATTTCGACTATTCGATGTAGGAGGAAAACGAGGCAAAGCTTGACAATCAAACAGCACAGATTTCAAGTGATTCTGTGTCATTTGTTTTATGTAGCTACATCAGTTTTGTTGTTCTTATTAGTAAAATGAAGATATTAAAATCATAGTACTCTAAAGATTCTTCCAGCTACCAATCCTATGATTTTGCCTGCCATAAGGCAAAGAAGGGGTGGAAGTTATGCTTATTGGGAAATCCCATAGGCCTTCAGCAACTGTTTCATATTGTTGTACTCTGCCCTAACCTAGTACATTAGAGAGGAATTTAGAAATCATGAAATCTAATATCCTGATTTAAGATAGGAGTAAATTTAGGCCCAGACATATGAAGACTGACTCAAAACTGCTTTTACAAAACAAAACAAAAATAATCACAAAAAAGTATACAAAACACTGCCTACACATGACTAGAACATGTGGAATTTGAACCAAGATTTTCCCACCGGCTATTCAATGCTCTATTTCACTACAACTCCTATACTTATTCAGCTAAAGATTCAATGTCAGATTCCCTTGTTTCCCATGATACCCTATGTCCAATGAAGGAAAAATCCTGAGGTCTCTTAGGCTTGATCTGAGTCATTTAATTTCTTCAATTTCCCTTTGTCTCTGTATCTATTCATGAAAAAAAAAATAATCCAGCTTTGTAACAAGCTAATCTTATCAGCAGGAACTGCAGAGGTAGGAACAGATGGCAGAATTCCAGGTACTCACCCTCCAGCTGTTTACACATGTTCTTTCAAACCTACAGTGGGCTGGAGAGTTACTCATGAAGAGGATCTAATATACACGATTACCATGAATATCAAGAGTCAAAATAGGAAACAAGAATGTCCCCTTTCCTCTAGTAATAACAGATAAAAGTTCCCTTCCCTATCCCTGTGGGTTTTTAGGATGTAACCAATCATTCTAACATTCTGGCAGAACTGGGCCTGTCTCTTGGCTCAGTAGGGATTTAAAATAAAACCAGATTTTCTCAGAAATATATGTCTTTTTCTTCCAGCACAGATGCAATGTTTTTTCTCATGAAACATCATGTCTACATGTTCTAGAATGAATGTCGTGGGGATAACTACTAAACACACACACACACACACACACACACACACACACACACACACACACACACACACCGGTTAGCTCTAGAAGAAAGCCCAATAGTTATGACACTGGAGGAAGTGTTAAAATTCAAGGTAACTCTGTACCTGTATAATGTTGGTTTACCTCTCTGTCCTTTGCTCATCTATGAAATGGAATTCAAAGGGGGAGAAATGATATTTGAGATCAGTGAATTCAGTGTTTCTTAGTCTTGTTTGTGTCAAAGAACCCTTTGGCATCTGATCATTTATGGACTACTCAAAATACTGATTGTAAATTCAGAAAAGGAAATCTATTATATGGAAATAAGGATTTGTCTACTTTTTCCACAGATTCCCTGAAATCTATACCCAGGTCAATGAACTCTTGGTCAAGAATCCCTGACTTCAACCTATTCATTTTCAAAGGAGAAAAGAAGGCTACAGATTTTTTTTTTTTTAAATAAACCCTTACCTTCTGTCTTGGTGGCTCCAAGGCAGAAGAGTGGTAAGGGCTAGGCAATGGGGTCAAGTGACTTGCTCAGGGTCACACAGCTGGGAAATGTCTGAGGCTAGATTTGAACCTAGGACCTCCCATCTCTAGGCCTGGCTCTCAATCCACTGAGCTACCCAGCTGCCCCCAGGCTACAGATTTAAAGATGAAAATAATCAGGCTTTATCTTAATAAGTGAGCAACCTATTGGAGTGGGCATGAATAAATATAATTCAAAGTAGAATGTAAAACAATGTTAAAAAAGAAGAGTCTACATACCAATACTCTATTAAAAAACTGAGGAAATAAAAGATGGTACCTGATCTAGACCTGGAAGGATAAGAATCAGAGATGTAGAGGGACTATGTCATAGTCATGAAGGACAGCCTACAAAAATTCTTTGGCAAAAAAGAGGGCATCTGGAAACAAAGTACTGGCTGGGTTTGGTAGGAAAGTAGATGCACAGCGGTGAGCAATGGGGAATAAAGATGTAAATGTAAGTTGCAACAAAATTATAGACATATTCCAGGCTAAGCATTTTTCATATTAACGCATAGACAATAGAACTTTTATTGAAGATTTGTAAGCAAGACAATATCGTGATCACATCTTTATCTTAAAATGTTTAATTTGGTAATTTGATAAATTAAGTATAAAGTTCTTTCTAGTTCCAAGATTGACCTTTGTGTATTATATAAATATACACGTACATGTGAATATGTATGTTTATATGTATATGTACATATATGTATATAAATTTTATGTTTTGTAAAGTAAATATATATAATGTCTATTATATATTCATGAAGGATCTGTGATCTCATCAATGTGAGAAATTCTCCACTAGTGTAGATTGAAGCCTATTTATGACTTGGTAGATAAGACCTAGGTGTTTACTTGAAGCTGATAGGGGGGATCTTCTAATCTTTCTATAGTCCCACAGCTTGTGAAGATCAAAAGTGTGATTTGAACCCAGATCTTCCTAATTCTAAGACCAACATTTATAGAATTAGCAAGTCATAGAATATTAAAGATGAAAGTTCCCGAGGCAGTAAGGTGATACAGTAGATAGTAGCCTAGGCTTATTATAAGGAAGAACTGAGCTAAAATATGACCTCAAACACTTTCTAGCTGTTTCTTCCCATGCAAGCAACTTCTCTCTGCATTATGTTCCCACAAAATGAGATTAATATTAGCATCCCAGGGTTGTTTTGAGTATGAAATGAGATTGTAAGGATAAAGAGTAATGGATAAGGGATAGGAAAAAATGCAAAGGATGTCTCTAAGAGGGAGAGAGGGGAATTTAGCCACAAACCCTGGGAAAAGATTCTAGAAGGGGGAGCTCTGCATAAGGGGGTTTTAGGAGTTTACTGAGAAAAACATTCACTCCTAAACTGCTTTCTCTCTGAGCTGGAAGGGAGAACAGTTGCTCCATCAGCTCCTGGGAACTACCTGGTTTTGTGGAAAAACTATGAGGTTCTTGGGTCTGGAAGAATACCTGGGAGGAGATCTGTATTTCCCTGAAGTGCGGTGAACAATCTGGCTGGGAAATCTGGCTAAGGTAAACCAAAGTGTTATTATATATCTGGGACTTTGAGTTTTACCTAGGAAGCCAACCCCAAGGCTTGGGGAAGGGCTCTGTCCACCTGTGAGTCCTGTCTCCTCAGTCTTTTAGAGACAATCTGGGATATTTAGGTTAGCAAGGCAGTCAGATGGTTTGGGGGTCTAGACCAATCAGGATGCTATTAAGAAGGACTTGAGAAGACCAGAAATGCATCCTGGCGAGGGGAGTGTTGAATAGTGGGTGGAGATTGAGCTTTTTAGAGACAAGGACCCTGTGGAATTTATCTATCAGTTTCCCTAACCTTCAAAAGCTAAATAAACTTGGTTTCCTATAGTCTCAAGGGGCTTGTGCTTAACTGGCCCTGGGTTGTCCCTGGGTGGTTTTTTCAACACCAATGCATCTAGGTCTTTCCCAATCAACATATCTCCTTTGGAAGGTAGTTTTCTTTTTCAAGAAATACATGAAAAAGCACTTTAGTACAGAGCTTGGAGCAAAATAAGCGCTATGTAACTATAGCTTATTATTACCTCAAACGCCATATACTCTAAGTCCCACTTGATAAAAGAATCCACATTAAAACATATTTAACTAGTGATATTTCATTCTACACACTTCCCTCAGCCAAGTGTCCCGTTCTTCCCACCTCATCCCCTTTAACCCTTTTCCCTCTTTTGCCTTCTTTTACCTTGTATTCCATACTGTCTTTATTTGTGATTGCCTTACATGATCCACTATATATGAACAAATCAGGCATACTTGACTTATACAATGGCTATATTATTGCCAGAGGAGAGATAAATAGATAGATAGATAGTTAGAGAGAGAGAGACAGACAGAGAGAGAGACAGAGAGAGAGAGAAAGAGACAGAGACAGAGACAGAGAGACAGAGAGAGAGAGAGAGAGGAAGGAGAGAGGGGGGGGAGAGAGAGAGAGAAAGAGAGAGAGAAAGAGAGAGACAGACAGACAGAGAGAGAGAAGGAGAGGAAGAGAAGGGAGGGAGAGAGGAGGGAGAGTGAGAGAGACAGAAAGAGAGAGACAGAGACAGAGAGAGAGAGAGACAGAGAGACAGAGAGAGATAGAGAAAGAGAGAGAGAAAGAGAGAGAGACACAGAGAGAGAGATAGAGAGAGAGAGAGCGAGAGAGAGGGATGAATAGATAGATTGATCAATGATGGATGGATGGATAAATAGACATATAGATAGGTGGATAGATACATGGGTAGATGGATGGGTGAATGGATACACAGAAAAATAAATAGATGAGTAGAGAGAGATAATGTGTTTATGCATATGCATGTGTATACACAGCCTCCCAACACTGCTAACATATTCAAACAATATTTTCATTGCTACCAGAAAGAATGCCTTGATCATTTGGTCAACTGGCTTTCTATTCACTACCCCTGTGGCTTCCTAAACAAAAAATGCCTCTTCCCAAATCCTACTCCTTTTTTTTCTTCTTGTCTCTCCCATTTGAATATGAACTTCCTGAGAGCATCGAATATCTTGATTTTACTTAGCATAGTGCTTAGCACAAAATAAGTGCTAAGTAAATATATTTTTTAGTAATTCAATTTCAAAGACATTGATTCACAAGTAAAAATATCCATAAACCTAAACATAAATCGTAATAAAATAGTCAGCTCAGTAGGGGGCTCAGAGGGGGAAATTTCTAACATTTAGCCTTAGTCAAAAATGCAGTACTTTATTTTAAAAATGTGTGACTTCCCTGTTAATGGAGACCATCAGTAAGAGGCTGGATTCTTACTTGTAGGAGGGATCTAAATGTGACAATTCTTCAGATATGATTTATATATTAAGTTAAATATGAGATACTTTCCAACTAGGTGATTATTTAACTATATGAATCTAAAGCTAGAAAGGATATCATGAGTCATCTTAGTCTCATTTTACAGATGAGAGAAGTGAGGTATGGAAAAGACAGCACAGAACTCGGGCTTCCTTTTTTTCAGCTCAATGTTCTCTCTACTACCTTACAATAATAGCTCACATTTATATAATGAATGTTCTTCAGTAACAAAGAGCTTTCAGATCCATTATCTTGTGTGACCATTACAACAACCATGCGCAGGAAGGAATGGAGTTGTACTCTGACTGTGTGACAGATAAAGAAATGGATTCACACAAATACTTTGTGATTTGTCTACATTCATATAGTCAAGATTGAAACCTACGTTCTTTCGATTCCACCGCAGGGCTTATTCGACAACACCTTACTAATTTCATCTTTTGTAGGCAAAATTGGGCCAGAATCAAAATTTGTGTGGTTTAAACTGTTGTGGCAACCACAGTTCCCTAAAAAAATGTCAAAAATAAACCACTAAATAGCTTGGATCTCAACAAGACCATTCAAAACTCAGACTCACTGGGTATTTAGCTCTCCCTCCCTAAACCCCTGCCCATAGGACAGAGAATTATTTTGAAATGTTAATTTAAAGTGCTTCAAGTAGCCATTTAGAAAATAATAATTATTAATAACTACTTCTTGTACACTGGTGGAATGGTCTCTATAGCGACATAGACATGTTTACTAAACATGTTAAAATATACTACAAATGAAGTCATTTCTTATCCAGATTCCTTTGCCAGATTTTCAGTTTCATCAAAAAGATGAAGATTTTGATCATCTCCTTTTTACAAAAGCCCAATCAACTGTTCAAATTCCTTTGCTAAAAAGGGCAGGGAAATTTGGTGAATGACTGAAAAAAATTCTGTGTAGTTATTATGCCTATAAGTCAGATTCATTTCAATTTGTGGAGTTTCTCGGGAAATACCATAAACCCCTGAAATGTTAGAGCTGTAATATACATATAGCTGGCATTTATATTGCACTTTAAAGGTTGTAAATCTCTTTACAATTCTTACAACATGTGATTCATACAACCATACTGGGGGGATAGGTATTATTATCTGCATTTACATATGAAGGCTTTGAGATTAAGATTGATTAAGGGACTTGCCCAGGGTCATACTGCTAATACATGGATGGGGTGGAATTTGAATTTGGGTTTTCTCCCAAGGAACAACCATAATTTCTTTCTATTAAATCTTATACAATTCACTTTGAGAAGAGTTCATACCCATAATTTATTGACTCTTTTTTTTGCACAAATATACAACATTCCACACCCTTAAAAGAAACTCTCTTCAAAGAAAAGGGGCGGGGGAATCACTTTCTCATCTCTTTTCTAAAAAATTATCATTATAATTAAACAATTTTGTTTCCTTTATTTTTTATGTTTTTATTTACAATCATTCTTTATAATTTTACTTTTTATTATTATTTTCTTTAATTCAGTTCCTGTAGTTCTGTTTTTTTTCTGAATTCTTCATATATTTTGCTCTTTCTAAAGCATGAATCTTCAAACTATGGTTCTCTTCCTCAAGAATATTAATTAAAGGGGGCAGCTAGGTAGCTCAGTGGATTGAGAGTCAGGCCTAGAGATGGGAGGTCCTAGGTTCAAATCTGACCTCAGACACTTCCCAGCTGTGTGACCCTAGGCAAGTCACTTAACCCCCATTGCCTAGCCCTTACCACTCTTCTGCCTTGGAGCCATTATACAGTATTGACTCCAAGACGGAAGGTAAGGCTTTAAAAAAAAATTAAATAAGAATATTAATTAATACATCATTATAATTATGTGTGATAATTACTTTGGATGACACCTACTTTATTACTTGAAAAATAAAATCCAGGGAGGAGTATTTTATATATACGGTTAACAAAACTTCATTTAAAAATATCTTCTTGGAGTATATGTCTAATAATGACATATAAACCTTGGGTATTTTCAACATTTTTATAAAAAAATATAATTCAAATTTGATTTTCACAATGGATGAATTCATAGTTCCAACAATAATATATTACTCATTCTGCCTTTATGTAAACTTTTCATTGTTGATGATCCCCTTCTTATGTCTTCATGACCAGTATAGTGAGGATATTAATAAAAGAAGAAGAAAGAAGAAGGAGAAGAAGGAGAAGAAGAAGGAGAAGAAGGAGGAGGAGAAGAAGAAGGAGGAGAAGAAGAAGGAGGAGAAGAAGGAGAAGGAGGAGAAGGAGGAGAAGGAGAAGAAGGAGAAGAAGGAGAAGAAGAAGGAGAAGGAGAAGGAGAAGGAGAAGAAGGAGAAGGAGAAGGAGAAGGAGAAGGAGAAGAAGAAGAAGAAGAAGAAGAAGAAGAAGAAGAAGAAGAAGAAGAAGAAGAAGAAGAAGAAGAAGAAGAAGAAGAAGAAGAAGAAGAAGAAGAAGAAGAAGAAGAAGAAGAAGAAGAAGAAGAAGAAGAAGAAGAAGAAGAAGAAGAAGAAGAAGAAGAAGAAGAAGAAGAAGAAGAAGAAGAAGAAGAAGAAGGAGAAGAAGAAGGAGAAGAAGAAGAAGAAGAAGAAGAAGAAGGAGAAGGAGAAGGAGAAGAAGAAGAAGAAGAAGAAGAAGAAGAAGAAGAAGAAGAAGAAGAAGAAGAAGAAGAAGAAGAAGAAGAAGAAGAAGAAGAAGAAGAAGAAGAAGAAGAAGAAGAAGAAGAAGAAGAAGAAGAAGAAGAAGAAGAAGAAGAAGAAGAATTATAAGGGATATGGAACAAATTTCTATGTGGATGTTAGGCCACTGATGCATTAGAGAAAAGTTATTTTTCTTAAATATGTGTTTTCTTGATTTTTCTATAGTATGTATTGATATGCAATACATTGTTAGGAATATGAGACAAAGATTCCATTTCCTCATCAATAGTTTTATCTTACATGAATTTAATTTTGTTCATGAAAAATCATTTTCATTTCACATCATCAAGATCATTGATTTTTACTTTAATGGTCTATTTATTCCTTCTTTGCTTAACAATTTTTTACTTATCTACAGTTTAAGAAAAAAAAACAACTATTTGGCCAAATTCTTATTTTTTTTTAAATGATGGAATCACTTATATTTAAGTCAAGTACTTCTTTTGTCCTCTTTTTTTCCCCAAATTTCTTTGGATTTTCCTGGTGTAAAAGTTAAATTATAATCTCTAATAATAAAATATTATATTTAAGAGATTAATGATCATTAGAAATCAAGGAATAAAGAAGATACAAAATAAAGACCACGTGCCCATGGCTGGTTAACTATTTTTTTAGTCAACTCCACTCACCACCATCAATGCTGATTCTACATCAGATAGCAGGAGGCTCCAAAGCCCATGCCCTTTATCCTCTGTGTACAGAAAGTAAGTAATGACAGGAAGTCAGTGGGCTCTTGGGATTTGTAGTTCTTTTTTGACTGTAAGGAGTAAATTTTGAGTTTTTTTTTTTTTATACTGAATATAAATTTAGTTGGTCACCAGGGATTAATTTAAATCCCAATAAAAATACTCAAGTCAGTTTGGGAATTTTATGATGTTTTAATTAATATAGAGGGAAGGAATTAAGAAGAAGAGAGAGGGAAAAGGGTATAAGATTTCTCCGGCCTACCCTGAGCTAAGGGGAGTTCAGAGACCTTCCAGCCACAAGGCCTCCTCCAACATGAGAGGCCTCCTAGGAGGATAGTGTTTTTTTTAGGAAAGGTAAAGGAAAAGAAGGAATCAGTTTGAACTCCAAGAGAGCTCAGGGAAGATGCCTCACCTGAACTACGCTATTAAGCTTCTCTCAGTCTCCACATCATGGATGCTCACTGCCAAACCTGGACAATAGCTGCAGTCATGACAAGATGCCAAGACACTCCTTACTTGCTTATCTCTCAACATCTTACATTTTTTATTTTAGTTTTGTATTATAGTATTGATGCAATGCCTGCTTTTTTTTGTCAAACTGCAAATACATAACAAATTTTGTTTTTGGTCCTTCATTTTATTTTAACAAGGATATTTTCAGTGAGCTTTTAATATGTAACAAATTATAGGATTTTGCTTTCCTAGCATTTTTTTGGTTTTATTAAGTTGTTTAAAACATTCATATTAAAGATTTTGACTATTAGAGATTTGGGTTTTCCTCAACATTTGTTTTGTATTCATTTTTAAAATAAATTTTGCTAACACTACTGCAAGTTAATCAGTTCCCATAGGATTCCTTCATTTTCCTTCCCTGGCCCAGATTCATTGAAGTTACTGAAGTGGTTAACTTTTATTTTATTCATTTTTCTTATTTATTTTCTTATTTAGATTTAATGCCTCTTGATATATTGTAACTTTTAAATATAAATGGAGTATATCTGCTCATCTCTCTTAACTTTATGAGTTTTTATTTTAGTTTTGTATTATAGCAACATTGCATTATTATTTTGCTGTGTGATCTTTATTAATTTATATGATTTATCATTTTATTATACCTATTATCCCATTCACCTTTTGATTTTCCTTTTTCTCATTTCCATAAATGTTTTAAAATTATATCTCTCCCAACCCCAAAATAATGCTTTAGTAGCATTATTTTTACACCACATTGAATTTTCCTTTTATCTTTGTATTGATACTTTTTTTTTTTAAATCCTTACCTTCTGGCTTGGAGTCAATACTGTGTATTGGCTCCAAGGCAGAAGAGTGGTAAGGGCTAGGCAATGGGGGTCAAATGACTTGCCCAGGGTCACACAGCTTGGAAATGTCTGAGGCCAGATTTGAACCTAGGACCCCCCCGTGTCTAGGACTGGCTCTCAATCCACTGAGCTACCCAGCTGCCCCCTGTATTGATACTTTTTACATCACATTCATTCATAAATATATTCCTTTAGTGCCATAATTAGAAAGCCAGTAATTTTTAACAAAGATTCAAAAGAAATGAAGCAAAGAAAATTAATCTAACAAAACTGACCAACACATCATCCATATCTGACGACATAAGCAATATTCTAAATCCATTTACCCTCATTTCTTTATATAAAATGAAAGAGGTATGTCCTTTGGAGTTAAATAGGTCACTATAATTATATAGTGTTCAGGCTCATTTTGTTATTATTTTAGGTCCCTCCCATGATCCTTACAGTAATAATTGTCTATGTTTGTTTTTTTTTTTTAATTTTGATTCATTAACTCTGAATCAAAGAAGTTTTCATTTATCTTATCTTCTTTCCTAACTAGTTTATTCTGGATTATGCTCTTCTGCCAAATTACTCCATTTTTTTTTTTTAATTTCTATGGTCCCACATGGGAGATAAGAGGGAGGACATAGCCTTTCTGAGTGATCATGAACACATCAGTAGAAGTGCTGCCTCTCCTTGGTAACTTTTAAGGTAATAAATTCTGAAGGAGTTGCCACTGTTTCAGTGGAAGGGGTTCCTATTCAAAGAATTCTCTACCTGGAAGAAAATGCAACTCTAGATTCTTTCCACTACACGCATTATATACATATATAAGTATATGTATTTCTATATAACATATATATATATGAGAGACAGAAGGAAAAAGGGAGAGAGGGGGAGAGGGAAAGAGGCATATTATGGTTCAGTGTTTAAGAATACTGGACTTGGAGTCAGAAAGATTTGAGTTCAAATCCAACCTCTGACTTTTCCTATCTGTGTGACCTTGAGCAAATCGCTTAACCTCTGTCTTACAAAAGAATTCCCTGGAGAAAGAAATACTCCGGTATCTTTGCCAAGAAAACCCCATGCATAGCTCTGATCTATGGATTCATTGACTTTAAGGAGCTTTGAGTCAGTCTATTGAGTCTGTGATTCGTGTCTTATCTCACTATCCTTGGCATATGACTTTACTCATTGGATAATAAAGATTTGTTGAATCAAATTTAATTGGCCTCACTGTTTTCAATTCTCCTAGCTATTTTTTATGATCAAAATGGTTTACCCCTATCATTCAAGTTCCTCTTTCCCCTGAAATGTTGTCATTTTCTAGAAGAGCTAGACTCTGAGCAACTTTGTAGATTAATACTTGCTCATTTCTTCTGCTGCTAGCAAATGAAACAATCAGACTAGTGAACAAAAATAGAGTTTTACAAAGGGTAATATTTGATGTGATTAACAGGAAAACCTTTGTTTGACTATTCTGCCTGTCAAATTGAATAATAAGATGCCATTCCTCTCTCACTTTCTTTTTCCTGGAAAACTTAGAAAAGTTTAAGATCACTGCAGGGAATCAATAGACTTGTGTCTCTCTGGATAGTCAGACCAAAGCTGTATGTCACTAAGATTGAATAGAAGTGTCTTGCTATTGGGTTTTCCATAAGGCTACAAATTTCAGTCCTTCCACTCCTCTAAGTAACACTTGGGCTGATGCTGCCTCTCTATGTGATATCCTTCCCAGGGCTATCACCAAATCTAGACTTCCATTTATGTTTATCTTTATGTTTGCAATAGCAATATATACACATACACATACATATATTTATACATAAACATGTGTACATGTTTATGTATATAAAACCTATATCCATTTATATAAAACCTAAATCCATTTCCTGAAATGGAATGTAAGGAAATTATTGAATTACTAAATTATGTTTGTTTTTATTAAAAAAATAAATCATTGGTTAATATGATTTTTTTAAAAGGGGGAAATAAATCACTAGCATCAAAAATGAAAGGGTAAATTCATTACGAATGAAGATAAAATCAAAACAATTAAGAGTTATTTTGTCCAATTATATGCCAATACATTTAACAATTTAAGTGAAATTGAAGAATACTTACAAAAAATGTAAACTGCCTACAGTAAAAGAAAAACAATAAATTTACCTATTTTAGAAAAAAATGGAAAAATAAATGAACTTGCTCTTAAAAAGAAATCAAAACATCAGGACCAGATGGATTTGTGAGTGAATTCTACCAAATATTTAACACGCCTGTGCATCTAGAGTATAATACAAATACTGAAAGTATTCTCCTTAAAACACCATGAACAGAAACAGAGGCTCTCCATTGACTGCTGAACAAGTCCAACCACCTTTGCCTGCCTTACAAAGCTTTCCCAAATATAGCCTCTATTTAATTTCCCAGATTGGTCTTGCATTTATTCCTTTTATATATGCTAGATATCAGAGAATCTATATTCTATAAAAAAAGATCACATTGTTTCCTACCTCTGTGCCTTTATTTACATTTTACCTTGTGCCAGAAATTAAGCAACATGGAAAATTACTGGGTTTGGAGTCAACAAATATCATTTAAAACTCAGAAGTTTAACAAAAATGAAATTACTTAGGTGGTTGAACTACACAATTTGTCAGAACCTCTAAAACTTGCCCTCCCCTAGTCTAAGCTCTTAACATCCAATTTCTGCTGATGTTTCAAAGTCCTTTTTAAATTTTATGTTTTCTGTGAATACTTCATTGATGACTTCAGAAAGTCTTACTAATATAATAATCTGGATTTCTAAAAATTCTTATTTATCAGACTATATTATTATTGAATTTTCACTCTGCTAGGTAAGATGATGCTGTTTTCTTTGTATCCCCATATAGTCTTCAGTATGAATGTGGAAGGAAAAAGAAGCTAGGCAAAAGGGGAAAAGAGAGGTAAGGGGAGGAGAGGAGGGAGGAAAGGAAAGAGGAAGGCAGAGACAGACACATACACACAAAGGAGGAGACTGAGGGAGAAGGAAGGGAAACAGAGAGAAGCACAAGCCATTCAAAGCTGGAATTACAAGCCCTTCTAATTCTGCAGTAAAGACAGACAGAGGGAGAGATGGAGGGAGATAAAGGGAGAGACAGAGAGAAGGCAGAGTTCTGGACTTGAAATTTGGAGCTCTTTGTTATCTCCTGGCTTTTCTCTTATTGCCCATGTTACCTTGAACAATAAGAAATAATTCTGTATACAGAACTCTGGGCTCAGTGTAGGAGGGAAAAAACAAAGTTTCTATAATATATGATCCCTATCCCCGTGCAACTCAGTATAGAAAAGAGATTATAGAAACAGAAAGCAGTATAATATGCCATATGGTATGCATGTATATATATATGTGTATATATATATGAATATATATGTGTGTGTATATATATATATATATATACCAACATACGTGCATTAGAGAGATTCAGTTGATCAATAAGCATTCTCTAAGCACTTAACAAGTGACAGGTACAGGGAGGAAAAGAAAATTACTCTCGGTGAGAATCAAGGCAGGCTTCATGAAGAAGATAGCACTGAAGCTTAACTTTAAGGGATAGGTCAAAATTTAACAGATAAAGAGAGTGAGGAAAAGATAATCTAATATGAATAAAGAAAAAATATAAAGACGAGGAAAAGGATAAAGTATAAATAAAAGTCTAATTCCAAAGAATGTAATAAGTAGCCTTAAATAGAACCATAAAATACATATACATATTAAAACTTTAAAGTATATATGAAGTATATAGAGTCTATATGTTAAATATAGGGTAAATACAGTATTTAGTGTATATGTAAAGTATGTATATACTTTAAAATTCTAAATAATCTTCATAAGGATATAATGTATATATATATATATGCATGTATACCAACATACACACATATATATGTATGTTTAACTTATAAGATAAATGCTATTAGTATGTCTGTTTTATTTTTGGGTAAGATAAAGAGAGATTTTAAAACTTGTCTAATGTCATATCTAATAAAAATTTGAGGAAATATTAGAACTCAGATCTACCTGATTTCAAGCCCATCACTCTATGCTCTGTGCCATCTATCCTGGAAAAAATGCAATAAGCCTGTGAAGACTTTTGAATGTAGAACATAATGATACATGTGTATAGAAATAAGGCTAAAGGGGGAAGATAATGAAAGTGTGAAGTAGACATCTGTAAGGCAGTGAGATATAACTGATTGAGCATGAGATTTTGAGACAGGAAAACCTAGGTTCACATTCTGCCTCAAACACTTTAACCTCTTTTTATCTCAGTTTTGTCATCTGTAAAATGAGCAAGTTGGATTTGATGACCTCTGAGGTCCTTTCTAAATCTTAATAAATGATGCTTTTAACTTTGGATAGATCTTGATCTGGGCTATAACTATAGTCCAGGAGGATGGTAATAAAAGTCTAGACTAGAGCAGTGATGATGAGAAAAGGGAAGAGAGAATCTATATGAAGACTGCTACAGAAATCATCAGAAGAAGTTTTAACTAATTAATCAATAAGAATTGAGATAAGAAAGTTAAATAAATGAATAAACCCAAGGTTATGATGGTAGGAAACTAAATGAATGATTGTTCTCAGAGAGGAAAAGTGAAATCACATGGAGGAATAATTGTAAGAGGAAAGATAGTAAGTTTCATTTGGATCATGTTAAGTGTGAGGTATTGGAGACACAGTGGGGTATAAATAAGTTTGGCAAATTTGGAGGGAAAAGAGAGGAATGAGACCTGGTCATGTGGTATATGAGTACTCTGAATAAAGCTGAAGGATCCCATTCCTCCCTGTGATTCCTCTTAGAAAATGGGTAAGAGTGAGAGTAATGAGTGATGACGTCCAATTTGATAACTTCAAAGTGTGGCACTTAGCAGAAGTAAGAATGTTAATGAGGGATAGTTTCAAAAGTGCTACATGTATTTAAAATGTTAATATTGAGATGACAATATGATATTCTGGCTCTTTTCTTCCCTGGCTGGATGTATATCCAGTCCTATCATTTTATAAATTAAAAAAAAAATTGAGACATAGAGATGTTAAACCACGTTCCCAGGGTTACATAGGCAGTGTTTAAGACAGGATAAAGACCCTTTCTTGGACAGATGGAATTTTGTTTTTCTTATATCTCAATAGATTTTTGCTTGATAATTGTTCCAAATAGCATTCTTTCATATATGCTTCCCAGAACTCCAGGTGCACTTTCTCCTCTGAGAACTAGCTTCATTTCATTGGTCTCTATTGGACATTTTCAATTGAATGTCATATAAGTCTCGAAACCAACATGTTTGACATTCTCCTTTCTTCTTAATATTCACATTTCTGATGAATGTTATTCTTCCAATCACCTAAGTTTTCAAATTAGACACCATCATACATTCATTACTTTCACTTACTCCTGATCATGTGAGAATAAATTTGATACCCCTACTCAGGTTAATCAGTAATTTAATTAGTTCATTGTGATTGATGAGTATTAGAGACTGTATTAATGAATAGAATTGCTTGATGTGGTTAGTACTATTAGAACAAGAGTTATGTATTAATTAATTCATATATTGATAATCATATTGCTAATATTTGACTTATAGGACAAAGATATATTTTATAGATTTATAGTTGGTTAGTTAGGTCTATATTAACCTTGTCAGAAAAAGAGAGAGAGAGAATTGCACCATCCTTACCTCTATCCTCCTGTGAATGTACTATGAGAACTGTTTTAAAAAAAAGTTCCCCATTTTCCTTTGTTATTTTATGCCATTAATGTAATGAACATTCTCAGATGCTTTGTGACTTACTAAACTAAACACTGATAATTGATGTATATGTCCCTTAATCAATTATAAAGTTTCTCCAGCTTCTGGATCTAACAAATGATGGAATTGTACCACTTCATTCTATTTTTGGTACTCCCTCAGCAGCAATAAAAAGGTTTTTTTTCTTAATCAGAGGAATCCTTGACCCTCTAGAGGAAAGCCTTGGATCTCAATTGCTTGGGGACCACCAGTCTCTCTAATAAATTAATATCTGCTCAGAGTTCTGCCTCAGTTGACTTTTTTGTGGATTGTATTTTAATTGGTTTCCAACTCACTGATTCTGCTGCTAAAATATTGCCCAAATCTGTCCAATTCTTTCACTGATGACATCTTCATGACCTTTCACATAAACTAAGAAAATGTCATCTCACTACATCTCTTGAACTCGTTTCCTCTCATAAATCCACCCACCATAAAGCTACACAAATGATTTTCTTAAACCTCAAGTCTGACCATGGGACTTCTCTGCTCAATAAGCCCCAGTGGTTCCCCATTACTTCTAAAATTAGACCAAATAAATCCTCTTTTTATCATCTACATTTATCTATATATCTTTCTATCTTTTTGTCTCTGACATCTATACCTATCATCTTTCTGTACTTATACACATAATCTCATTTTGGCCAACCTTATAAAGCTGTGATTCCATTCTGTCCTTGACTCACAATGAAGCAGAGACTTTCAGCATCTTTGATTCCAATGGGAATATGAGAGGCATTGCTTACCCTAGGAGTATAGTAGTAGATCATGATTAGGAATATGAGAAGTCCAAGACACTCTGGACACTTTGAAGTGGGAAAGTCCTTTTCTGATAAAAAAAATTCATAAGAGGGAGAAATAGACCTTTCCCAATGATGAACATATTGACATCTGATCATACTCCTTTCATCCCAGGAATATTGAGCCCTGGTAGGTCATAATTCAAAATCCATTCTCCATGTTACATCACACAATTCTTTATTCACATATCCCTCAGTCCTCCTAACTGAAAATTTCAGCTAAACACTGCCTTCTCCTTCCACAGTGCCCTCTGAAATATTTGATTCATATATACTAATCTTCACTTCATTCTATACCTTTTGTTCTTCCATTTTCTCCATCTTCTAGTTTTTACTGAAACCTGTATCTCCTTGATGACACAACCACACTAGCAATCATTTCCAGTACCGAATGCTACTCTTTGTTCACAGAATGACTTTCATTCTGTTGACCCCACAATTCTTCCCTTCCCTTCCCCTTTCTCAATCTTGACTTCTTAGGGGAACCAATTCAAATTTACACTGTATTCTTCTTTTTCATTACTAGTGCTCTTACCATTTTATCCAAGCCTCCGCCTTGAATCACTCTCACCATCTATTGCCTTTGTTCCTACACACATTTACTGAATATGGTTTTGGGTCCACTACAAACTTATGTCACACAACTTCACTTCTTCTATCCAATTCTATAATGTCTTTCTCAGCAATTTACTCTCCCATATTCTATAATGGCTCTTCCAAACATTTTCATCCATCCTCAAACCTCCTATGGATCCATCTCCTGTCATACTCTCAGCTGAGAAACTTCGTTTATATTTTACAGAAAAAAAAATTGAGGTCATTCATTGAGAACTCCCTCTTTCTCATTTTATTTCTCTCATGCCTTCTGACAGTATATTCTTCATCCTGTCTCAAAAAATGAAATGAATATTCCCCTTATCAAATATAACCCTTCTATTTGCTCGAACAATCCCATTCAATATCATATCCTTTAATAGATTTCCTCTGCTATCATCCCTACTACTCCACTTATTTTCTTGTACCAGTTTTGCCATTAAGTGAATTCTGTTATCTTCAATATTTTTATAATTTTTTCATCAAGTTTTTCATTCTTTCATAGTTTTCTTACATCACTATCATTTCTTTTCCCAGTTTTCCCTCTACTACTCATCTCTTTCTTTAAATCTTCCAGGAATTCTTCTGGTATTGAGTCCAAATAACATTTTTTCTTTTAGGCTTTCCTAGTAGCTGTTTTCATGTAGTCTAAGTTTATATCTCGATCTTCCCCACTTCTTATAGACAGTTATTTTTGTTTGTTTGTTTATTTTTCAGTCTATTTTATATCTCAATCTTCCCAGCTTCTTATAGACAGTTCTTTTTGTTGTTTGTTTCTTTTTCAGTCTATTTCTTAACTTTGAAAGTTATGTTGAAGTTGGGACTCTGCTTAAAATGGGAAGTGAGGGAACACCATACCAGAAGGTTTTTTAATATTATGGTTTATGAGGTAGTTTTGGTTATCTGCAAGTTTTGGGGACTTCCCAAGTGGTGTGATCCTGGAAGAGATATGATCACTGCTCTCCTGGTCTGCATTCTGGTCTTTATCCTACTCTTCTGCTGTCACAGGTGCTGGCACTCCTATTGGCCCTGGCACTATGACTAGGGCCTTGTTCTCTTGTGACCAACCAAGAACATTCCTCTACACCCTGGAACTCTGACCCAAAATTGGATGTGGGCAATAGAGTTACCAATCTGTGCCAGTTATACTCGGTGACAACAAAATAACTCATATAATCTCTTTCTGTAATCTGATTCCCTTACCAACTCTGGAAGCTGGTGTTGCTGTAAATATTAACTCCAACTACCTCCAAGACCCACAGATTGTATTATTGCATTTGTATTATATAGACCTCTCCTACTGGCCTCCTTAGTTGTCAGGCTAGAAAAATATCTCAGTCTGACCTTATGTTGGCTATGATTCCCCAAAATTTAATTTGAGGAGTTATTTTAAAGTTTTTTTGGGGGGAACATTGAGGGAGTTCAATTGGGTGGCTGCCTCTGATCCTCCATCTAGTTTCCACCCTCTCTTTCACTTATTTTTCAATCTCTTCATGCCTACTCTTTCATTCTCTATCACCAATAAACATGTCCATTTCTCCCCCATTCTCAAAATCCTTAATTTGTTGTTGCTTTCTCCACTATCATCATACATCTTTTCTGTCCTTAGTTGCTAAATTACTTGAAAGGGTTATTTTTGAGAGATGGCTCCACTTTCTCTCTTCTCATGCTTTTTTTGACATTTTTACAATTTGAATTCCGATCTCTTCATTCTACCAAATCTGTTCTCTCCAAGATCTTTTATTTGCCAAGTCCATTCATTGGCATATACTCTCTTCTTTCTAGGTCTTCAAGACATCCATCTCTCCTTGTTCATTTCCTACTACCTATTGGGGCATTATTTCTCTGTCTTTTTTGACAGATCCTAAACCAAATCAAGCTCCTAATCATTAGATACCAAATAGGGCTCTTCCCAGAGCTTTTTTTGCTTCTTCTATAATATTTCACTTGGTGATTTAATTGGATTTAATTGCCATCTCTATGCTGATGATTTTCAAATCTTCCTATCATGCCAGATCTCTGCTGATTTTCTGCTCATTCCATTTTCTATTTGCATATCTTCTTGATGTAAACATCACTAAATCAGATGAACTCTTACTTCCACCTCTTGGTGACCTCCCCTCCCCTCCCCGGTATCATTCCACTCCATTGTATTCTCTATTCAGTCACTAAAATTATTTTCCTAAAAATTCAAGTTCAGAATTCTATCAAACATTTAAAGAACAACTAATCCCATTATTATACAAGTTATTTGACAAATAAGCAAAGAAGGAGCCTTACCAAATTCTTTTTATGACACAAATACAATACTGATTTCAAAGTCAGCCAAAACAAAAACAGAGAAAGAAAACTACAGACCAATCTCCTTAATTAATATTGATGTAAAATTCTTAAATAAAATACTAGGAAAAAGACTCCATCAAGTGATCATGAGGGTTATTCACTATGATAAGATGGGATTTGTACCAGGAATGCAAGAATGGTTTAATATTAGGAAAATCATCCACATAATTGACTATATATCAATGCTCAAACCAACAGAAATCACATGATTATCTCAATTGATGAAGAAAAAGCTTCTGACAAAATACAACAGCCATTCCTATTGAAAACACTAGAAAGTATAGGAAAAAAGGACTCTTCCTCAAAATAATAAAACATATATTTAAAACCATGAGTAATTATCATGTTCAATGGGTACAAGTTAGAAGCCTTCCTAATAAAACCAGGAGAGAAACAAGGATATCCATTATCACCTCTATTATTTAATATTACACTAGAAAACTAGTGGTAGCAATTAGAGAAGAAAATGAATTTGAAGGCATTAAGGTAGGCAATGAGGAAACTAAGCTACCAGTTTTTGAAGATGATATGATGGTATACTTAAAAAAATCCTAGTAAATCGGGTGGAAATAATTAACATCTTTAGCAAAGTTTCAGGGCACAAAATAAACCCACATAGATCATCAGCATTTCTATATATTTCCAACAAAATTCAGAATCAGGAGTTGGAAGAGAAACTCCATTTAAAATCACTCTAGATATTATAAAATATTTAGAAATTTATCTGCCAAGATAAAAACAGAAATTATATGAAAACATTACAAAACACTTTTTTACACAATTAAAACTGGATCTAAATAACTAAGAAAACATTAATTGCTCATGGACAAGCTAAGATGTAAAAATGACAATTCTACCCAAATTAATCTACTTATTCAGTGCTATACCTATCAAACTAACAAAAAAACTTCTTTATAAAATTAGAAAAAAATTATAACAAAGTTCATCTGTAAGAACAAAAGAATCAAGAATATCAAGGGAAATAATGAAAAAAAATGTGAAGGATGGGGGCCTAGCAGTAAGCAGGTCTTAAATTGTACTATAAAGCAGTGATCATCAAAACAATGTGGTACTGGTCAAGAGACAGAAGGGTGGATCAATAGAATAGACTATGAGTAAAGGACAGACCTTCTTCATCTCCTCTCTGACCATTGCCTTCTACCTATACTGTGAGTTGAAGAGATATTTGCTCTTGCCCATAAGAGACTAAGTTAGCAGTGCTGTTAATATTTAATCTTAGGGGGAGATAATATTTTGTTTCCTGAATTGACTTTATTTCAAAGCCTTTGATCAACAAGATAACTTAGAATTAGGGAGACCCTAATTTCCCTCTTTCCCCAACCTCATTTTACCCCCTTCTCCCAAAAGAATAAAAGATCCTTTAGTTATTATTTAGTTAAAGTACTAGTGTAGGATTGGTTATTAGTGGGAAAGTTCTCTACAACTTACTCTCTGTGAGAAAATCTCCATTTAAATAACTAGGGAGAAAGAAACAGGAAGTAGCATAGGGGAGGGGCTCAAGATTCAGTCTCTTTCTTTTTTTTTACTTCCTGGTGCAACATCTATAAATTTTCCCCCACTGTAATTCCCCAAGTTTTCATCTCTAGTACACACCCTATACCAAAACAAATTCAAAATGGATAAAGGACTAAAATAAAAAGAGTGAAATCATAAATAAATTGGGTGAACATAGAATAGTATACTTCTCAGATCTGTGGGAAAGGAAGAAATTTATGATGAATCAAGAGATAGAGAACATTACAAAATGTAAAATTAATTACTATGATGATATCATATTAAATTTCTTTTGTACAAACAAAACCAATGATACCAAAATTCAAAGGAAAGTAAAAAACTAGGAAAAATTATAACAAAACTCTCTGATAAAGGTTTAATTTCCCAAATATGTAAAGAACTAAGTCAAATTTACAAAAAAACAAAAACAAAAAAAAGACAAAAAAAAATACCAAAAGCAAAAACAAACAAACAAAAACAAGCCATTCATTAATTGACAAATGGTGAAAGGATATGAATAGGCAGTTTTCAGATGAAGAAATAAAAATTATCAATAAGCACATGAAAAAGTGTTCTTAATCACTCCTGATTAGAGAAATGTAAATTAAATCAACTCTGAGTTACCACCTTATTCCTATCAGGCTGACCAATATGGCAACAAAAGAATGTGATAAATGGAGGGGATATGGTAAAACTGGGACACTAATACCCTTCTGGTGGAGTTGTAAATTGGTCCAATCATTCTGGAGGGCAATTTGGAATTACATGCAAATGGCTTTAAAAGAATGCTTGCCCTTAGATCCATCCATACCCCTGCTGGGTTTGTACCTCAAAGAGATAATAAGAAAAGTACAAAAATATATATAGCCACACTCTTTGTAGCAGCAAAAAAAAAAAAAAGGAATACTACGGGGTATCCATCATTATGAATGATTGTTCAAATTGTGGTATCTGATGGTGATGGAATAGTATTGTGCTGAAATGAATGATGAACTGCTTGATTTCTATATGATCTGTGTAAGGGTTATAATAGGGGTTTGACAAAAGTAAAAGAGTAGTTTTTAATAATTAAAATTTTAATTTCATTAAAATAGAGATAGAAGAAAATAGTAAAGGAGGAAAATATAAGAAAGAGGGGGGAAAAGAAAACTTCCTAATGTTTATGCTAGTTATCCTATAACTACATATAATTACTACCTAAAACTGCCTATGTCTACCTATAACTGTTCCAACCCAATCAGTGTTTAATCCATCCCCAATTAGTTCTGTTAACAAAGCCCAACAATCTCCCAAAAAAGTTCAAGAAAGAAACAAACCTAAAAGCCCAAACCCCAAAGTCAAAAAAGCTATCTAAAGGCTAAAACCAAAAGCCCTATCAGTAAGCTCAGTCTCACCTTTTATATTCCAGCAACTAAAAGCCAATCAACAACCTTACATACTCCAGGCAGCCAACTTACCTCTCAACTGCAAGGACCCTTGCAGTTAACAAACTGTCAGCAACTCACCACTTGACCAAATGGATGCTAGCCCCCTTTATATCTTTTTATTATACTTCCTGTCTCTATGGTCCTCCTTCCTGTCTCTATGGTTTCTACTTTCAGTCTCTATGGTTTCTACTTCCTCTCACTGTGGGCTGGTTAATCTCTATACCTCTCTATGGTAAGAGAACCTCCAGGTGCTATGTTAAATTAAAAAAGGAATAAAAAATTCCTTTCTACAACTGGAAAGACTTCTAGGAATTGATGCAGAGTGAAAGGAGCAGAACCAGGAGAACATTGTACACAGAGACTGATACATTGTAGCACAATTGAATGTAATAGACTTCTCTACTAGCAG
The DNA here is from genome assembly GCF_027887165.1 of Monodelphis domestica. Lineage (NCBI taxonomy): Eukaryota > Metazoa > Chordata > Mammalia > Didelphimorphia > Didelphidae > Monodelphis > Monodelphis domestica. The sequence continues at coordinate 689,647,814 of NC_077227.1, read as the reverse complement.
CAATGCAATGACCCATTCAGGACAATTAGAGGAATTTATGAGAAAGAAAACTGTCCAGAGAAAGACCTGTGAGAGTAGAAATGTGAAGAAAAACATGATTGCTCACATGGTTCAATGGGGATATTATTGGGGTTTTGATGTTAAAAGATCACTATTGCAAATATGAATAAAATGGAAATGGGTTTTGAACAATGACAAATATATAACCCAGTGGAATTGTTTGTCAGCTCTGGGAGGGAAAAAGGAGGGAAGAGGGGTGGAAATAAACATGAAGCATGTAACCAGGGAAAATATTCTAAATTAAAAATAAAAGTTCAAGTCCAGACATGTCACTCCTTGCCTCAGTAAATTTCAGTGACTTCACATTGCTTCCGTAATCAAATACCAAATTCTGTTTGGTATTTGAAGTCCATAATAACTTTGCCCCCTTCTGTCTTTCCATTCTTTTTACATCTTATACACTTCCCAGTAATCTTTGATCCAGTAAAACTGGCCTCCTTGTTATTCCATGAACAAAGTTCTCCATTGATAGATTCTGGGCATTTTCTCTGTACTCAATGCCTGGAATGAAGTATCTTCATCTCTACCTACTGTATTCTTTAAATTACAACTACAAATCTTACTTTCTATAGGAAGCTTTTCCCATTTCCTCTTAATTCTAATCCATTTACTTATAAGTTTCTTCCTATTTATCATGTATATAGTTGGTAGTTGTTTCTTTGGTACAATTTTATTTGCTTGTTTTCTCCCTCTTTATATTGTGAGCTCCCTGAGGACTGGGATTCATTTTGACACTTTTTATATTCCTGATGCTTAGCAAAGTTCCTGGTTCAGTATGAGCACTAAATATTTATTGACTAAATAATACCATCCAAAGCTAAGAATTTTTCTTAACTCACCACAGGGAATCTTCTTTATATGGTAAAGCCATAAACTTCTATTTTGGAATTCCATCCCTTCTAAACTTCCTTGATCCTTCTTAGATCATTCCCCTCTCTATCCCTACATGATTCTTGGGCAAACAATGGAGTTCTCATTCTCACTCTTATTGGAAAAAGACTAAAAAATATTGGGGAGTTGAAAAATCAAGAAGAAAGAGAAAGAGGAAGGTTCCTATTTCTTGGGGGAAAGCCTGCTATCAAAAATGTCATGACAGTTGAAGAATTAGTTGAAGGGGTAGAGAAGCACATGGTTGTAGACCACCATTATATGTATAAAGATTAAAATTTAGGAATATGGGGAGACTGAGGCAGGTAGAAATTAGTTTCTCTCTGCAAGGAGTATTATATTTTTATGAGGTTTATTGAAGATTAAGGATTAAGGAAAATACAGGATAAGAAAAACGTGCCAAGCCAGAGTGGCCTAGACAAGACCTCATCTACATTATGGAAAGAGCCACGTCTGCCCCAAAACAGAAGTCCAAAAAGAGCTCAAAAGCCTTTGCAATCAGCTTAAGTACCTTCTAGATCTCGACCACCTCAGAATTCCATGAGATTACAAAGCATTTTGGGGAAGTGGAGCAAGGACTTGTGGGGATTGAAGTCCAGAGTTCAAATCGCAATTTTACATATGTTCATCTTGAAATAGGTCTTATCAATGAGGATGGTGCACCTCAGAATAGAAGTGCCTCCTGGCTGAAAAGGTAACTTCTGTTCTGAAAGTGAAGTGAGTTGATCCCCTGGTAAAGTTAGGAGTTTCAATTGATTAATGAGACCAGTCCAAACTCAGATTGAAAAAGGAGACAAAAAACTATCACTGGCAAGAAGGAAGTTGAGTGATTAAGAGACAAGTATTGCAGACAAGTTCATTCCTCCTCTATCCACTTTTGGAAGCCAATCTGTCTCTGATGAGGAGAGGAATGGAGGGATTGACAAAGGGAAAAGTCATATTCTAGGACTGCCCAAGGGAGGAAGTGGCAAAAAATGGCTACATCAATTCCAAAGTCAGGAATTACCACTAAATGGTGTCCTTACTTTGTTATAAACAACTTTAACTCACACCAAATCTCTTCTTCCCCCAAAGTGACAAATAGTTCATTTAAAGTTGGTATCACCATGTTTCATCTTCAACATGAGGAAATTTAAGAATGTAAGGTGCTAAATAGGCTTCTATACTTGTATTGAAGAAAAGAATGAGACAAGGAATAGAAGATGTGGCAATCTTTTCATTTGGACTGATTACAAAGTATGAGTGAAAATGCAGAGATAAGAAAGACTCCTAGGTTTTAATGTAAACATGAATAAATGAAATAATGAGTGGCCTCAGAAATAAAGAAAGCTAGAAAATCAGGTCTGCATAGGGACAAAGAAAATGAGTGAGTTTTTGATTGTTTGTTTTACTTGCATATTCAATTTGAGATGTTTCTTGGATATTCAGATAAGGATTTCTAGCAGGCAATTCATGATATGTGACCAGATCTCAGAAGGGAGACAAGTACTACATGGACTGATCAGAGAGTTGCATGCATAAACATAATAGTTCAGTGTAAGTGATGAGGTCATCAAATGAGAATATAGAGAGGAAAAAGAAAAAAAAAAACAGAGCATGGGGTATAGCACATTCATAGTGTTATGAGTCATGGATTAGGATCCTGCAAAAGAGGCTAGGTAGGATTGGTCAGAGAACTAGGATAAGAACTTTGATATATCACTATTGTGAAATCTCAAGAGAAAACTTCACATGTATTGCAATTGAGAATTCATCAGGGATAAGGATGAAAGTCAGTGATTTTAACAATAAAAAGATCTTAAGTGAATTAGACAGGGTAGTTTTAAGCAAGAGATAATAAAAAGTCAGTATATAAACAGGTAAAAAGTGAATAGGATGGAACAAAGTAGAGAAAACTAAATGTATGCAGCTTTCTCTAGATGTTAGTTTATGGGAAATAGAAGCCAAGTAGCCAACATTGCATATTGTTGAGTATCAATTAAGTTAATATATACATATATATGTTATATATATATATAATGTTTTGAAAATCCCAGAGTAGGCAGCTAGGTGGCAGTAGATAAACTACTGGATGTGTGTTCTCATAGAATTGTTTAAGGGAAAGAGACAAGAGGGAAACAACTAAATATTTTAAGTTTATTGATGGGAAAGGGAGAGAAAGAAGGGTAACGAAGGAGTAAGAAAAGTTCTTAATCTTGTCCCCAAACCTAAATTCCCTTAATACAATCCTAATGGCTAATTTATCTAGGCTAAATAAGTTAAGTTCCCCCAAATAGAACCTCACAAAACAGAGTCCAGTAAATGAGCCAAGATCCCAGAGGTAAAGTCCAAAGTAGGTCCAGCAGAGAAGTTCTTTGGTCTTCCTTCTAGCTGCTAGCAGTCAGTTCAAAGAGGTTTTCTTCTCTCAATCTGGTATCTCACAAAGGGCCAGAAATCTTGTAGAAAAAATGGATCACAGCTATCTCTCAGAGATTCCCCCAGAAGTATGTTTTTTCCTTTTCTTTTTTTCTTTTTTTTTTTCCGTTGGAATCTTAGAATATTGACCCAGGCTCTCATGTGATTCTGTGTCACATGTCCCTGTCAATCAAATGCAGTTCATTTTGCAGAATCATTTTGTTGTCTTCCTTTGATTACTACACATGGTGCCAGAAAGAATTGAGTTCATATCCAACCTCAGACTATGTGACCCTGGACAAGTCAGATTATCAGTCTCCTCATCTGTAAAATGAGCTGGAGAAGAAATTGCAAACCATACTAGTATCTTTGCCAAGAATATTTCAAAAGGAATTCTGGAGAGTCAAACAAACCTGGGATGATTGAACAAAAAATAACCAAGTGCTACCTAGAACATGCTATTGTTGTGTTTTTATTAGCTCTAGTGAAGAATTTTTGCTTTTGTTGTTAAAGATGAAATCTCAAAATGCTTGAAAGCAGTAGGAAAAAGATACAAAGAAATCAAATGTTGAGAATTAGAGAGAAAACTGGGATGATCAAAGGGGCAAGCGACAGGAGGAAAAGAAAGGGGAGGTGATAGAATTTGATTCACTGAACAGAAGGGCATTTTTTTCATTAGACATTTAGGCAGAAGTAGAGAAGATCATAGACACGATAATGCCAAATACTTTTTCAGAGAAAATATTTCTCAATTCTTGAAATATTCCATATCCTAAAAATGTATTCTAGTCTAGAGACTCATTGTAATGCATTCAGTGTTTATCTAGAGGAAAGCAATATTCACCATAAATACATGGTTTATCATAAGTACACTGAATCTGCCCTTAAAAAAAGGATCTTGAAATGTAAGGGTTATTAAAGTCATGGAGACTATATCCAGTCACTTGTTCCCTTTCTTTTTTTTAAGAGATCATAGTTTTGATGACACTGAATTTAGATCTAAAAGATTTAATCAGTTCTGTAGGCACTAGAGGTCACTCTTACAATTTTGTATCTTTCAGCTCTGCTTTTGTTATTTTCCTTAGTGTGATTCAATTTTTAGCAAACCCTTGATGAAACATTCTTATACTGCTGTGATAAGAATGCCAGATGTGCCTGGGCTACCAATAGTATAGAGCCTAATCAGTGAAACTCATATAGATGAAATATTTAATTTAATTAGTGAGACTACTAAGTCTCAGTAATACATTGAAAACATACACACTGTGTGTTACTAAATGTTAAATAGATTTAGAAAGATATCTATATCTACATAGATAATTGTGTGTATATACACATATATGCACACATATATAATCTATATCTAATTATATATTATTTATTTTCTCTCCCTTTTTCTACCTATTATCTAATTACTACCCATCTTGGCTGAAATAGATATAGATGTGGAAAGAGATATAAATTACAATACATATATTAGAGGAGATAAAGTTCACCTAGGGCAGATAGGAGGTAGGACAGTGAAAAGAGGCCCAAGGCACAGAAGAACTTGAATTGGAATACAGCCTTAGATACTTAATAGCTTTCTTTTTTTTATTTTTTATTTAGAATATTTTTCTGTAGTTACATGATTTATGATCCCCACCTCTCCCCTTCCCCCTACCAAAGATGACAAGCAGTTACACTGGGTTATACATGTGTGATTGTTTAAATCCTATTTCCATGTTATTCATATTTGCAGTAGAGTGATCCTTTAACATCAAAATCCTGATCATATCCCTATCAAACTACGTGATTGATCATATATTTTTCTGATGTATTTCTGGTTCCACAGTTCTTCCTCTGGATGTGGATAGTGTTCTTTACCATAAGGCCCTCAGAATTGTACTGGATCACTGCATTGCTGCAAGTAGAGAAGTCCATTACATTCGATTGTACCACAGTGTATCTGTCTCTGTGTACAATGTTCTCCTGGTTCTGTTCCTTTCGCTCTGTAGCAGTTCCTGGAGGTCATTCCAGTTCCCATAGAATTCTTCCATTTCTTTGTTACTTTCAGCACAACTTATTAGCTTTCTGATTAGGAAAGTCATTTCACATTGTTTGTCTCAATTTCCTTATCTATAAAATGAGCTAGAGAAGAAAATGGAAAATCACTATAGTTTCTTTGCCGAAAATTCCAAATGGGGTCATGAAGATTTGTATAAAACTAAACAGCAAAAAAGATAAACATGGAGATAGACAGACAGACAGATGGACAGGCACAGACAGATAGATAGATGCATGAATAGACAGATGGATCGTTAGATAGATAAATAGATGGATAAAGAGATAGGTAGATAGATAGAGTAATGTAAGAAGGAGAGATCAACTGAAGATCAGCCAAAGAGCGGCAGAGAGAGAAGCTCCAACTGTCAATGGTCTTCCAACCTGGGAGATGGTGGAGGAAAGGAGGTTTTCCTGGAAGCTGAGAAAGAGCTCATCTGTATGGGACCTTCTGGGCCCCAAAAACACCTCTTCAAGAACAGCTACCAGAATTGTAAAAGGGTGTTTTGGATTTGGACTCACGCTGGCCAGAGCCATCCAGATCTTTCCCTGAGATTTCTCTCTCTCCCTGACCTGTTCCTAGACTCCTGAATTAAAAGATAGTTAGCTGAGGAATAGGGATCAATCAGCAGCTGGCCGGAAGGAGGGTTCTCAGTCTTGAACCCCAAGAACTTGGGGGCAGCTTGCCAGAGGGGACTAGTGTTAGAGTTTCCTAGTCCCCACTTTCCTTGCCTGCCACCCCTACCTTTCATTCTTTGTGTGAACCCAAATAAATTGTTTACTACTTTAGAACTAGGTCTGGTTGGTTTCTGATGCTAGGAAAGGGGACAGAAGATTTGGGGAGTATCCTATCTCTCCCCCAAAGGGGGAAGGTTAGCTCAGGATCCTAGGGATCCAAACTGCCTAACTCAAGGAATATCTCTCCTTGATAATGGGGTGACCCCAAATTTCTGAAGGTAAGTGACAGTGGGTGTCCTCTATTGCCCAGAACTATTCTCTGAGGAGACATATTCCCTCTGTCAAGGGGACAAGACTTGTCTACCTCTCTCCCAGAAAAAGAGAGGGGAATAAAAATCTGCTCTCTCCCCATTCCCCCTGTTCCTCTCTCAAATCCTTCTATTACAATACAAATAGAGAGATAGACAGAGAGATAGAGAGATAGATGGATAGAGAGAGACAGACAAACAGACAGACAGAGAAATAGATGCTACTAAAGACTTTTTCCAGTGCTTTATTGTGGAATGGGGTAAAATGAACTTTTTACTGTCTAGGCAGAGGAGAAAGTCTGGAGGTTCCTACCAAAATGAGATGGACTTGAGCATTGGTCCTGTAATGCATTTTATTGCCTGTCTTAACCATGGCAACTCATGATGACAATCTTCCCAGGTGAGGTGGAATCATAATATATGTTGATAAAAGGAGTGCCTATCCCAGTGGAGCCACAGATACTTTCACAAAGAAAAGTTATCTCATTGCATATTTAAAGGTCATTTGCTAAAACTGAAAATAATTCTGCAGAAGAATAAAGTCAGCCAGTTAGTGCTCAAAGAAAGAGGTCTCTTAATTTGATGTGTTTATAGGAAGACCTCAAAAGGAAAATCATGTGACGAAGGAGGCATTTCAAGACAGTTGGAGCAGCAGCATCATGAGGTCTTAGCACAGCTTACTGTCCTACTCATAATGAATCTAGGATTAACATCTCCAAACTAGAGAAAATGCCTAATCACTGATTCGAGGGATTGAGATTGACTTCTTCCAAAGGATGATATATGGAGAATGGAAAGAGATATCATGGTGGTTCTGGGATCAGCAAAACTCAGGCATTTGTCTATAAGCAAAGGAAGTGATCCTAGTTAAATGGATATGACTGATTTTTAAAGTCCAGGAACACAGGGGATATATCAGTTAATTCTAAAACTAAAATCTTATAATTTGACCCAGGATAAAATATTCTGTGTATAGTAAGGGGAAGTAGTCTAGAAAATAAATAAGTTCAAAACCAAGAATTTCAAGTTGGTATGGAGGCAAGAGGATTCAACAGAATATCATAAAGAGAAAGATTAGTCTAAAATGAAAAAAAAGTTTCGATCTATCTCTACACATTCACACACACACGCACACATGTATTTATCCCTATGTGTTATTCTCTCAAAATACAGATTCTAAATTCATTTCTCTACATAAAAAATAAATATAGAGATGAAGATATACCTGCCTTTTGTATTAAAAATCTCTTCAAAGATATTAATGATCATCAAGCCCTATTTTCTTATTTTATAGGTGGTAAAACTGATTGAGATTAGTAGCATCATTAAATAGCAAAAGCAGAGTTAAAACTTAGGTATCCTGACTCCTAATCAACCACTCTCTACACTACAACATACCACTTTGATTCTTTATGTCTTATATTCTTATATTTCTTATGTTGATTATATATATCTTATATAGGACTTTTTAAAAATCAGATTTAAAGCAAAAACCACTTAGCCCAATAGCTGATTCATACTGAGTAGACTGATTGACAAATAAGTCTCACAACTGCAAGTGACATCCATGAAACCATATGACCAGTTAAGATCAATAGCTGATTCATGAATTAAAACTATAGTTTTAGCAGAGAAAATCAACAACTGTTTGATTCAATGATAGAAGAAAGAGATCACTAAAGGTCATCCCAACAGGATGAATTTGCAATCAAATGTCAATGCAAATGTTCATTCTATCCCAGAACATTTAGTGGTCTTAGTCAACTCATTTCCTCTCTCTGGGACCTCAATATTCTGTTCTATAATGTGAGGGGGTTGGACTAGTGTCTTTCATCTCTAAATCCTATGATCCTATAATTCTTAATCACAAACAAGAGGAGAAGAGACACATTGAAATTTCAAAGTGACAAGAGAGCAGGCAAGAGAGAAACAAATATCTTTTTAACTGCTCTGTGATTGCTCCCTTCTCCATGCACCCACTCCCCAGCCTACTGGATAATTAGTGTGTGGCAATCAATCATTATCTTCAATGAGACACCTGCTTGGGTGCCTGGGGTTTGAGTTCACATTTGCCAGGAATGAGAATTTAAAGAGTTAGGAAAGGGAGGGAAATGTCAATCGTACTCCATCCTTTTTCTTCTGAAAAAAAAAAATTGTTATATACAGACTTTCAACACATCTGGCAAGGAACACTGAACAGCTGCTGGAGGGCACTGGGTGTCAGAACCAGAATCATAAAGAGCAAAGTGGGGCAGACGGTATGTGGAGACAGAAGTGTTAGAAAGGATAGTGGCCATGCCAATAGAAATTGGAAAACTGGGATCTATGAAATTCAGGCTGAACTAAGTACATAGAACAGAGCAGTGAGAGGTCAGATGGAAAATGATTAGATCTTTATCCTACAAATCAAATCAGATACAAAACTATCTCCTTTGTGACCGTTTCTGATTCCCGTTGGATGTAACATTCTGACTACCACTCAGAATATTCCAGTTTCATGGGCTTCTCTTTATGGAAGAGGTAGAGCTCTTGGAATCTGTTGTGTCCTAGAACTTTTGCCCCTTAGGTGTCATGCATCAGACTCAATACTTGTATTTTCTCTATATGAATGAATGGATGAATAAAAAGATATTTATTATACACGAACTGGGCAGCTAGGTCACACAGTTGATAGGGTTCCAGACCTGGAATCAAGAAGACTTATTTTATTAAATTCACATGGAGAAGAAAAAGGCAAGCCACTGCAGTCTCTTTGCCAAGAAAACTCCAAAAAGGGTCACCGAGCATCAGACAAAACTGAAATAACTGAACAACAGCAACAAATACACAAAATCCTGTGCGAAATGCTGAGGATACACAAAGAACTTCAAGACAATCCTTGCTCTTAAGGAATTCACTTTCTAATTGGGAAGATAGTACAAATAGGAGGTTTCAGCAGTAAGTCAGATGGAAAGGTCCCAGAGTCGTTAGCATGTATGTTGTTGTGGTTTCTTTTTCAATGTTATTTCCACAGTGAAAATCATATCCATTTCTGATATGAACAATTTAATAATTCCAAGGCTTTTGGTGGTGTTGAAAACTACCCAACCCCCAATCCCACAAAATCAATTCCTGTTAATGAGGAAGATGGGACTTTTAGACCATGATCACGTCCTTCATTATTGATTCAAGTCTAGAGCCATAGTATTATCTTATTCTCCTACACAACTCCAACAATAAAAGCAGGATCAAATGGGATGAAAAAGACTTAAAACAACAAATAAGGGGTTAATTCCTGTCTCTTCTACATAGTCCTTGACATGGTAACAAACTTAACATCCTTAGGCTTCAGGGTTCTCATCTGTAAAATGGAAACGACAATGCTTACATCGCTTACTTCACAGGGATAGGAGGAAAGTGCTTTATTATTTGTAAATCTCTTTTCAAAAGTGAATTTCAAAAACATTGAAATGTGAACATTTAAATTACTGATGGGCTTCTTTGCTCAGTCACAGACTCAGCTATTCATATATGATCAGAAGACTGCTTGGGGACTTATTGAAAGGCTCCAAATAGATTCAGGCATTCATTAAACAGCAATTATTAAGTCCTTACTACGTGCTAAGCATTCTCAAAACCTTTTGGTAACTGGCATGAGTAATAGTGCTTGAGTGAGGGAATGGAATATTCAGGAAAAGATAATGGGGAAAGCTTGTGGAAAAGTCTGCCCATTCCTTTGGACCGTGATTTGCCTTTTTCTTCTCCAGTTTATTTTACATATGAGGAGACTTAAGCAATCAATATTATCTGACTTACTCAGCTAGTAAGTATCACAGGCAAGATTTGAACTCAGGAAGATGAGTCTTCCTGACCTCAGTGTTCTCTCTATTGTGCTACCTAGTTGCCCTAGGAGTTACCTTAAAGGTAGATTAACTCAATCTACAAATTTTCCTCATATATAAAATGGGTATAAAAATAGCACCTGCCTCCCAGGATTATTTTGAGGATTAACTAAGATTATATGCATATATATATATATATATATATATATATATATATACACACATATATGTGTGTGTGTTATGTGTGTGTAAATTGATTTTTAAACCTTAAAGCATTTTATAAATGCTACTGCAATTGCTGATGATGATTATGATTATAGACAACAAATACTGCTACTTTTCCAGAAAGACAGGCTCAAGGAAGTAAAAATCTCTTGTGGAAAATGACCTGGAGAGAGAGAAGATGATCCAGGCATCAAACCCATGTCTTCTGATTCCAGAGATTCATTCTTCCTGTGAAATCAAACAGCCTCAACTTAAAGCAATAGAAGACCTTTAGAACATCAAGTATCAGAGCTCAAAGGTACCTTTGTGGTCACCTACTTAATTTTGCAATTTAGGAAAATGATTCAGAGAGGGGAAGTGCTCTTCTCTGTGTATCTATCTATCTATCTATCTATCTATCTATCTATCTATCTGTCTGTCTGTCTGTCTATTTGTGTCTGCTGGTCAGTCAGTCAGTCTGTCTGTCTGTCTGTCTGTCAGTCTATCAGTCTGTCTGTCTGTCTATCTATCCATCCATCTATCTATCTATCTATCTATCTATCTATCTATCTATCTATCTATCTATCTATCTATCTATCTATCTATCTACCTGCCTACCTACCTAGCTGACTGTGCCCATCTACCTATCTACCTATCTACTCTTACCTTTATTTTTAATGTGAAGATTCTCTATACCATGACAAAATCCAAATGATCTACATATTATAATATGAAAGATCTGCCCAGTTCTCTGAGAGGTTAAATTACCTTTCTACAGACACATTGCTCATAAATATCAGAGGTAGGATGTGTGCTCAGTTCTTTCTGACTCCATATCTCAGTGTTCTATCCTCTAATTTGTCAGATAAAAGACTCCAACGGAGATATTCCTTTCCGCAAGATGGATCCTCTATGACAAATGCATTAAATTTAATGTGATAATTTAAGTTATTATTAAAGATGCTGGCTGAAATTGACATTGGCATTAATGTGTATATTGTACTTTAACTTGATAAAGCAATTAATAACAATAAAAATCTCTTTTCATCCTGACAACAGCTCTTTCTATTAATCAAACCATCAATCAACAAACATTTATTTAGCATCTATTCTATTTGAAACACTGTGAAGAGTGCATGGAATATAAAGAGAAAAACTGGCTTTGAGAAACTTACTTTTTAATGGAAAGAGTACACACACATTATATATATATTTACATACATATATATATGTGTATGTTGCTAATCATTCTTTTTCTCAGTTGTATGTGACTCTCTGTGAACCTCTTTGGAGTTTTCTTCGCAAAAAAGATATTAGGCAGGTTTGCCATTTCCTTCTCCAGCTATTTTTACTGATGAAGAATGGAAGTTAACAGGATTAAGTGACTTGCCCAACCTCATACTACTAGTATCTGAGGCTGGATTTGAACTCATGAAAATGTCTTCCTGTTTCCTAGTCCATTGTTCTATCTTCTTTGCCACCTAGCTGATATATAGAAATGATATATTTATATAATTATACATTCCTAAATATATATACATACATCTATATGTACATACCTATCTATATTTATGTAAACTCAGGTAGTATATGGAACATAAATACAAAGTAATTTTAATTATTTCAGTGTCTTATATAGTTGTGTGTGTGTGTGTGTGTGTGTGTGTGTGTGTGTGTGTGTGTGTGTGTGAGTGAGTGTAGAAAAAGAGAGAGAGAAGATGAGGGAAACAAGAAAGACCTTCCAGTAGTAGGGACATTTTTGAGTTAAATTGTGAAGGGAGATAAGGGTTCTAGGAAGCAGCTGTGAGGAAAGAATATATTTTAAGTATGAGGAAGACTATGTGCAAAGCTATATAGACATCAAATGTAAGAAATAGTAAATATACAAGTTGGCTTTACTGTCTAGTGTATGAAAACTATTGATAAATAAAATAGAGAAAAGATTTGACTCAGACTCTATGAAGACTTTAATGCCAAATAGGGAATGTGAGTTGTCCTAGAGCCACTGAAAATATTTGACTGAACTAGTGAAAGGTCAGATGTATACAAATGTCAGTAACTACATGAATGATGAAGTGGGTTGGGGAGGTTGAGTCAGAAATAGAGTTGAGAAATACATGAAATTCTGTGATTGTGGTATGAATTAAGGGGATGTAAATGAGGCATATCATGGCAGTAGAATTAATAACATATGACAAAGTGAAGGAGTGAAAAAAGAAGAACTGAATAAAATTTGAGATACATAAACCTGGATAACAAAGAATTGCATTGCCTTTTTTTGGCGGAGAGAGAAATGATAGGCAGAAGGGTGGGTTTTGGGGAAAGTTAATACATTCTGATTTTTTCCAACTTTTTTATTATAAGTATTTATAGAACAGTCAGTGGGAAATGTTCAATAATTATCTGGTGATGGGGACTACACTTAGGCTAGAAATGTTGATCCAGGTGTCATCTCCAATGAAATCTGATGGGATATCCAAGAAAAAGTTAAAAGGAGAGGAGAGGAAAGAAGAAAAGAAAAGAAAAGAGGAAAGTTTGTGAGGAAATTTCTTTGTTATTTGCAAATCTCTCTTGAAAAGCGAATTTCAATTTCTATCACAATTAAAAGAGAAGACAAGAGAAATCAAACAGTCTTGTGGCACATCCATGATTTTGGGGAAGAATATTTAAGGAGCTCAGTAAAAGGGACTGAGGCATGAAGTAGGTGGTAGGAAAAGATCCCAAAGCAGGTACTGTCATAACATAAAAAAATGAAGCGTATATAACCAGGAAGAAAGGGAAGTCATCGCTTTCAAATGCTGTGGAAAATAATTGATCCAACAATATCATTGAATTATATAGGCAACTTTGGAGAGAACAGCTTCAGTTAAGCAGATAAGTTGGAACAAGATCATAAATAACGAATGAGAAGTGCAAGTGAATGGAGACAACAAGATCCAACAATATATATTTAGGAAGATAATAGTTCAAGATTATAAGGGTAAGCGAATCTTTTTTTCCTTTGATTATTTTTTTAGAATAATAGACTCCTGGACATATGTGTAGAGCACTAGAGAAACAAGAAGAATAGGTCAGGAGAGATTGAAAATTATGGAAATGGACAAGGGTGATTGCAAAGGCCATCTGAGTGAGAAGAAAGGAAAGGATGGGATTAAGAAGGAAATGAAAAGCATGGCTTTGAGGATAAGGTCCAATACTTCCTTAGACATTATAGTAATGGAGGAATGATGACAAGAGTTTTGAGATGTAGAGTAGGAGATTTTTGGGAACTCACAGTGAATGGTCTCTGTTCTTTCTCATTATTGTATGAGACAAAGTCATCCACAATCATTGAGTAGAGGAAAATAGAATAGGAATGAAGGGCTGGTAGACTTGAGCAGTGAAGAAAATGTATGGAACATCAATGTGAGGAATGTGACAGAGAGTTCATGATTAAGGAAGAACAACAGCATTATACAAAGAAAGTAAGTTTGATTGCCCCAATTTTACAGTTAGAGAAGCTACGGTTTAAGGTGGCTAGATAGATGACTTGCCAAAAAAATGGCATTGCCAGTAAATGACAAGTTGAGAGTAAGCCCTAAGGGATGTTGTGTAGTCAAATCAATAGTAAGCAACAGAGGAGTATGGTTCAAAACCTGGAAGGTTTATTAAAAACCTTGAGCTCTTTGGGAAAAAAAGATGTAAATGCCTAATAAATTCCATCAATAATGTGCTTATCTCAATGGAGCACAAGCAATGTGGCTGCTAAAACATAACAACATCAGGGGGAGAGTGGTGTTTGCCATCACTTACAAAGTCTGTGCCATTCTTCATAGGTACTGTACTTGGCCTGAAATTCCATTAGCTGCCACTATGGCTTTCCTTTATGTTTTTCTCCTATTATAAGCTTTTAAAAACATTTGAACACAACAGATTTTTGTTTTCAACTGTTTGTTTATTTTTTTTTATTTTTTAAGTATGCAATTAGGAAAATATAGTTAAGGGGTTTATGTGACCTATTATGGAATTTATTTCCAAACCTTCTCCAGGTCACATCCATATAAAATTCTGTACTGAGCACTGGGAAAAGGCCAGTGGATTTGCTAAGTAAGCGGTCATTAGTAAGTTTGAAAGAGGAGGTTTCATTTAAATTATGAGGCTAGAAAGCTAAGTTATAAGTGGTTAAGAAGACAGTGAGAATAAAGGAAGTGGAACCACCTATTGTAGATTTGTGTCTATTTTTTTTCTGGGAGTTTAACAACTAAGGGCAAAAGAAATAGGATAATTGTTAGTGGTAATCATAAATTCAAGTGAAGTGTTTTTAGGGTAAAAGAGATATAGACATGTTTGTAGATGGTGGGAAAAGAGCCACTGGAGGAGGAGAGATTGAAAATAAGCAAAAGAGTAGGGATGGCAAAGGGGCCAGTCTGTTGGAGAAGATTGGACAAATTGGTATCTCTTGAACAAATAGAGGGTTTAGTTTTAGTAAAGAGTAATGAATGAAGCCACTTCATAAAATGAAATAGAGATGAAGGAGAAAAAGTAACAGAAAGCAATTGAATTATAAGGAAGGAAGATGCCCATACATGTATACAAGTCCCTTTCCCACACAAGATTATAGCCCCTTTCTATAGGGGCTTTAGAACTTTAGAATATTTGAGCTATAAGCAACCTATGGCAAGAATCTACTATGGTACGCTCAATTAAAGATTAAGAAATTAAATTATATTCCTACTTTGGACCTCTGTATTTACCTTATCTAAAAATAGAGTCCATTTAATTCAATTCGAGAGGTTTTCACTATTTTTTCCTAGGTAATCTTTATTTTACTGTTTGCTTTTAAAATTTTTTTGCAAGGTACTCTCTCAGGCCCTGGCAAGACAAAAACTGAATGAAAAACTAGCTTTTTCCTAAAATAACTTCAGATCTTTTGTTAGGATATCACATATACACTGGTAAGTTATTGTAATATATTTGTCAAAGAAAACTAAAAACGAGGCATATAAGAAAATGTTCTCCCTAAGAAATAGCACCTGGAATGAATTGAGAAGAAAGTTAAGGATTACTTAAAAAAGTAAATGTGGGGAAATAAGACATTATTTCTATAATAAGAATAACAAAAAACAATCAGGATGACCTCAGGAAAAAAAGGAAAAATTTATATGAACGTATGCAAAATGAGGTAAGCAGAACCAGGAGAATGTTGTACACAATGATAGTAATATTATAATAATTATCTGCTATGAAAGACTTCGCTATTGTGTGAATTTAATATAAATTGTACCCTCTTATTACATTTGAAAACTTATTTTCGGTGGGCATCAGCCCTGCTTCCCTTTGACTACATGTTAAGCTGGCATCTTGGCATTTGGAAGAGGATAGCTGAAATTCCCACCTGATGGGTGGTATGTCAGAAAGTCAGGACATAGTCCTGGACTGAGATTAAGTTTGTCCAAACAGGGTCCCAGGAGGAGTGGTAAAAACTGGCTTCATAAGATAGGGGACACAGAAAGTGCATTCTCTTGCTGGCCACTTGTCACTCTCTCTCCCTTTTCTGGGGTGTTTAACTCTTGGCTCCAAGAGGTTGGATGACTGGCTTGGCAAGCCGTGGCTTGGTGTGGACAAGCCTCTTGGGGCAGACAAGCAGATGCAGTATGTGAAAGTATCTATTAATTAGGCTAGGACTAATAATTATAAATTCAATATACAGTATCCAGAGGATTTTACTCATAACACTGCTCAGATCATGACAAAGATCCAAGAAAATTTCAAGAATTCATGATGAAAAGTATTATCTCCCTCAGAGGAAGAACTGATGAATTCTAAATGCAGACTGATTGAAGGATACTTTTAAATAGTCTTTATTTTTTATTAATGCATATTATTTGTGTTTTCTTTCACAAGCCGATAGAAATATAAAGAAAAAAGAAAGAAATTTAAAGATTCTAGAAGGTGGAGATGAGGGGAGAGTACTTACTAGACATGAGGAACATTTTGAATAAAACCATGGAATGAGCAAATGAAACTCAAAAGGAAAGGAACTGAACATAGGTCAATGTGACATGTTTCATATGTTAAAACATTAATATGAAATAATTGGACAAAGAAAGACATGTTCCAAAATCTACGGATCCTTAAATACCAAGATTAGGAGATGTATTTTTTTCCAAGAAATACCAAGGTATAATTGAAGAGTATTAATCAGGAAGGTAAAGTAGATAATTACTAGACTATTTATTCTATCAATTTATGTGAAAGGATAAAATTGGGTAGAGGAGAGAATGGAAGTAAGGGGACCAAGTAGAAGACAGTTGTACTAGTACAGGTTAGAGGGCATAAGGGCATGAACCTTGGTGCTGACCATATGAGTGGAGAAGAGATGAAAGTAAGAGGTGCCATCCTTTATGCTTTCTCTCCTCTGCTTTACTCCAAATATCTCTGGCTTCCTTCAAATCCCAGCTTACATTCCATTTTTATAGGAAGCCTTTCTTGATTCCCCTTAATGCTAGTGCCTTATTTCTATTGATTATCTCCAATTCCTCCTGCCTCTATAATGCTTGTGCAAAGTTATTTCTATGTTGTCTCTCCATTAAGCTCTTTGCTTCATTGAGGGCAGAGATTG
Source organism: Monodelphis domestica (assembly GCF_027887165.1). NCBI lineage: Eukaryota > Metazoa > Chordata > Mammalia > Didelphimorphia > Didelphidae > Monodelphis > Monodelphis domestica. The sequence goes on along the minus strand of NC_077227.1, from coordinate 689,630,817 downwards.
TCTTTATTTTCTTTGTATTCTCAGTGCTTAACTCAGTGCCTAGAACATAGGATATGATTAATAAACATTTATAACCATCTATGGAGGTATGATAGATAAAATCTAGCATTTGATTGGAAATAGGGGCAGGACTTGAGGGAAGAAAACTATTGCAACAGGCTAGAGAAGGCATATTTTAAGCATGTTAGGCAACTGGTCTAAGTCCACAGAGACAGAACAATGTAATTTCAGAAAGAATAGTATTATGCTTAGCCACTGATTGGATAGGCAGGGTGAGAGAAAATGATTATATTTGGGCTGTATATTTCACCAAGTTCTAATGAGTAAAGGAATTGTATATTGCAGTGTTATAGAAATATCTACTGCTTTTATTATTGAAAGGAAAGGAAAGCCTTTGGGTAGATCCAGGCTGGGTTTGATCCTCTGTGTGCTACTGCTGTAAGTGTCCTTCACCCAGGGGCCATTTGGGCTATTGGGCCCTCTCTGTATCCATAGTGACAAGGACAGTGTGTGGCATGCAAAAGGCACCTAATAAATGCTTATGGCAACTAAAAAAAAAAAACTACTAATTGAGGGACTCAGGAGCTCCCAATTCCTCAAATTGCTAGTATAGTCCTTGGAAGAGAAGACTCCTATTTTTTTTTTATACACATCCCTCAATTTATTAAAGTAAAATTAGGAGACCTAAAATAACCAATCTCAATATAACTGTATTTAAATCTGTATTTGAGGCATTGATTTCATTGCAACTCCATTTCAATTTTTTTTTGAAAATTTTATTTATTTAGTTAATTTAGAATATTTTTCTTTGGTTACAAGAATCATGTTCTTTCCATTCCTTCCCCCCACCCCCTCCCATAGCCAACACACAATTCCACTGGGTTTTACATGTGTCCTTGATCAGAACCTATTTCCATATTATTAAAATTTGTACTAGGGTGATCATTTAGAGTCTACATCCCCAAACATGTCCCCATCGATCCATGTGATCAAGCAGTTGTTTTTCTTCTGTGTTTCTACTCCCACAGTTCTTCATCAGAATGTGCATAGCGTTCTCTCTTATCAATCCCTCCAAATTGTTCTGGATCATTGCATTGCTGCTTACATTCAATTGTACCATAGTGTATCACTCTCTGTGTACAATGTTCACCTGGTTCTGCTCCTTTTACTCAGTATTAATTCCTGGAGGTTGTTCGAGTTCACATGGAATTCCTCCTCTACTTTATTATTCCTTTTAGCACAATAGTATTCCATCACCAACATATACCACAATTTGTTCAGCCATTCCCCAATTGAAGGGCATCCCCTCATTTTCCAATTTTTGGCCACCACAAAGAGCGCAGCTATGAATATTCTTGTACAGGTCTTTTTCCTTATTATCTCTTTGGGGTACAGACCCAGCAGTGCTATGGCTGGATCAAAGGGTAGATATTCTTTTGTCGCCCTTTGGGCATAGTTCCAAATTGCCCTCCAGAATGGTTGGATCAGTTCACAACTCCACCAGTAATGAATTAATGTCCCGACTTTGCCACATCCCCACCAGCATTCATTACTTTCCTTTGCTGTCATGTTAGCCAATCTGCTAGGTGTGAGGTGATACCTCAGAGTTGTTTTGATTTGCATCTCTCTGATTATGAGATTTAGAACATTTTTTCATGTACTTATTATTAGTTTTGATTTCTTTATCTGAAAATTGCCTATTCATGTCCCTTGCCCATTTATTAATTGGAGAATGGCTTGATTTTTTGAACAATTGATTTGGTCCCTGTAAATCTGAGTAATTAGACCTTTGTCAGAGGTTTTGGTTATAAAGACCCCCCCCTCCACAATTTGTTGCTTCCCTTCTAATTTGGTTGCACTGGTTTTGTTTGTACAAATACTTTTTAATTTAATGTAATCAAAATTATTTTTTTTACATTTTGTAATTTTTTCTAACTCTAGCTTGGTCTTAAAATCTTTCCTTTCCCAAACATGTGCCAAGTATACAATTCTGTTCACCTAATTTGCTTATCGTTTCTTTTTTTATATTCAAGTCATTCACCCATTTTGAGTTTATCTTGTTGAAGAGTGTGAGATATTGATCTAAACCTAATCTCTCCCATACTGTTTTCCAATTTTCTCAGCAGTTTTTATCAAATAGTGGATTTTGGTCCCAAAAGCTGGGATCTTTGGGCTTATCATAAACTGTCTTGCTGAGGTCACTTACCCCAAGTGTATTCCACTGATCCTCCTTTCTGTCTCTTAGCCAGTACCAAATTGTTTTGATGACCATTGCTTTATAGTACAGTTTAAGATCTGGTATTCCTAAGCTACCTTCCTTCACAATTTTTTTTTCATTATTTCCCTTGATATCCTTGATCTTTAGAAGACTCCTTTTGATAGAGGGCCTGCTTAAACTCTGATCTAGCTTGACAGAATATATGAATAATGCTGGTGTAGTAGACAAAACTCTGGACATAGAGTCAGGAATATTTGGCTTCAAATTTGGCATCATCTACTTACTCTACACTGTATGACACTGGGCTAAACACTTAATATGTCTTTGACTCAGTTTCCTCACCTTTAAAAAGAGTATAATAGTGTTTATCAGCACATAGTCTGTCCTACATAAATGTTGTCACATTTATTTATTTATTTGTTTGTTTATTTATTTGTTTGTTTGTTTGTTTGTTTTTTATTATTTCCCATGGTTATTGTTAGGACCAAATGAAATAATATTTGTGAAACAATTTAACACAGAGCCTGGCACTTAGTAATAATCTATTATTATTTTTTTTTCTTTTCCTTCCCTCCTTTCTTCCCAAACCCCCTGTAGCTGAGGTGAATGTCAAATACCTATTCAGGAATCCTAGAAATTATTCCATGTTTTAAGTATCAAACAATAATAGTAATTGTTTTTAGGTCTCTGTCAGTACACACCTGTCAGTCTGTTGTGTATTAAGCATTTCTTTGGTGTACAGAAAGTAAACAGCTGTCCTACCTCTTCTCTAAAAAAAAATCTGGTATAAGAACCATAAAGTTCTAGAGCTTTCTCTGACTCTACTCTATAAAGCTCAACTTCTGTTATCCCTGAATTCATCCATGATTCGGAACCAAAGGCTTTTAGTGGGAGAGGGCAAGAACCCCACTCCTCACAGAACAAGGACGAGTCTATGTGTTATTACATAAAATATTAATCGGATTAAAGAACAATAGAGTTAGAGCAAATAGTGGTCTTAGACAATACCTAGTATTGTTTTCCTTATTTTACAGATAAGGAAACTGAACTCTTAGGAGATGGAGGAACTTAACTGAAATCATGAAGCTTCTAAGAGGTATATCTGGGGCATGAACTTGAATTCCTCTCTATAGAATTTCAAGGGATTTTTAAGAGCATTGAAACCACTTGTCCTCATGCCTCCTTACAGATGAAGTAACATAATATAGAGTAGAATATAAGTATCATGAGAGTTGAAGTTGTCCCTGGTGGATACTTAATAGATTCTTGTGGAATCAATGGAATTGAACAAAGGTGCAGAAAATAATTGATTTTTCCAGGATCACAGTTAAAAAGAAGCAAAAATGGAATTTAAATACATCTTTACTCCAAACCTTTTTACTACTTCTAAGATAAAATGCTTTCAAACTTAGTCAATTAATCAATAATCATTTAGTAAGTGCTTACTTACATGCTTACATACTGTGGTAAGCTCTGGGAATACAAAGAAAGGCAAATATACAGTCCCTGCCTTCAAGGCACTTGGATTATGAAGTGTAAAGAAATGTGCAAGCAACTATTTATAATATACAGTAAAAATGCGAGATAATCTCAAAGGGTAGACATAAGCAATGGGGAAAGTAAGGGAAAACAGGAAACCTCAGTGGACTATTCTGAGAAAAGTTAAGATATCTATAAAAATGAACATTCATTTTAACCTAAAATTGCTATGGCTGACAATTTTTAGTTCTTGTAGAAAGAGAAATGCATTTTTATGAAACTACAAGACTCCTTCCTATCAGTCTCATGGGAGAGAGAGCTATTAATTTTGTTTTATTTGCACTGAAAGTATGGGATTTCCTTAGTAACTGTAAGAATTCTGCCTGGAAACAAAAACATTATTAAAAAATTAACATACCATAATAAAAAACTCCACTTGCTATTTATCATTTTTATCATCTCAGTTTGTAGGCTTGTTATCATATCAAAAATCATTGTCAAAGGGCAAGGAAGACGTAATAATGGTTTTCCTATCCACATCTAAATTGGTACAGTAGTCAAAAAGATTGGGCAATTCCACTATCCAGCAAGATCATACATAGTCAAGTCAACAAACATTTATTAAGCACTTAAAATATGCTAAATATTGTGCTATGACTGGGGAAATAAATACAGGCATAATAATAATTTAAAAAAAATCTTCTGCCCTTTGAGATTACATTTAATGTGAAAGACTACACTATCTTTTCTATCTAAAGAGTCACTTTAGCAGCAACCTAGGCTTTCTTGATTCTTTTGGCTATGTGCTACCATTTTCACCAGCTCTGATCAACTCTATATAAAGAAGGGAGGGGATCATTTTAGGGAGTACTGGTTGATATTATTCCAGTTCTTCCACTATCAAAAAGGAAGACAATAGATTTAAGAGGTAGTGGCTTCCCTAAAAGACTTCAAGTTAGGGATGCATACTAATCAGGTAGCTTGTTGCAACAACATTTTTCCATGAATAAGCAAGAATATTCAGGCTCTGAGATTTCCTCCAGATAGACCATGACTTTATTTGAAGAGATTCATAATCTCATCAGTGTGGTATGGACCATGGTATTATATTAAATGCAAGATATATAAAATGCTTTTTAACCCCAAATTATTATATACATAATACTATTATTATCATTATTATTATCATTATCAGCAACTAAATTCACAAACCATCAATATTTTCTTATTCAAAGAAGTCATATCTATCATAAATCTTTGATAGAACATTTTGCCAATGTACTAAAGATCTCAGCCTGGTTCTTCTTATTTTTTTCTCATTGGTGATAAATGTCCACTCTTTCCTGGTTATACATACCCACCATGAGGTCTTTTCCAGTATTTCTATCACACAAATCATCATTGGTCACACGCTATAGGCTACTTATAAACATCATACATTTTTCAATTGCCTTTGAGTTTCCTAAAATTTTGATTCTTCTGAGATCAGAGTGTTCCACAATTGAAAGTCATGAAGCATTACCAGGAGAATATTGGCTTTAAACTAATAGGTTTCTGCAGCATTAAACCACTTGGGATCATTGAAAGCATTCCATGATTTCCCAAGTGCTTGTTAAACATTTCATGCCTAAATCATTGAGTTTACATGGTAGAATGGAAAAAGCCCTATGATGCATCTGTTTAAAAAAAAGATCTTTACATATACATATTAAGTATATATACTGAATAGTATACATTTATTACATTGTTAATATTACAAATAAATAATATTATATGTTTGTTAAATATGTATGCATATATATATAGGTATATGGATAGGTGGGAAATAGATCTCATAATTGTTGCTTATGGAAGAATTTAAATTAAAAGAACTGAAAAGTACTTTTTGGATAATAAAATCAATGCAACAAAAATTAGAGTAGAATTAATTAATTTAGAATAAAATCCTTGTCAAAAATATATCTCTAAAAGGAAATACTTAAATTGCATAGTGGATTCATACTTAAATATAAAAGCAAGATTTGTTTCCCAATTCAAATTTGTCAAAGAATAGAAACAAGTAATTTTCAAGTTTGAAATTAACCATATGAATGAAGGCTCTCAAAAATAATAAAAGGAAAAATGCAAATTATAACAACTTTGTGTTTTTATCTCAGTATCATTAGACTGATAAAGATGAAGAAAGTGAATATGGTAATTATAGGAAAGGCTATGAGAATGACAAGCAAGAAGTTATACTGTTCATGACCTCTGAATTTTACCACCATGGAAAACAATTTAGAATAAAAATGTCACTAAACTGCAGACTCTCTTTAAGCCAGAAATACCACTAGGTATATATTCCAAATAAGCTGATGATAAAAGGAAAGGCCATATGCTTATACAAATCTTTATAGGTATACTTATTGTAGTAGCAAGGAACTGGAAGGATAATATTCCTATTGATCAGAAATGGCTTAACACTTAAACATAACTTGGTATTATTATTGTGGGAGTGACTTCTGACCAGCTGACCAGCTTCTTGATGAAATTAAGGATTCCAGACAGTGAGGAGATGCTCTGAAATTTTTAAATGGGAGTTAGACTGAGAGGGGCTTATTTGAAAATGAGGGAAATGTTGAGGACTGGCCAAAAATGGACTTGCTTTTAGGTATGGCTTATCTTGGTGCCTTTTCTCTATATAGAGAGGAGAGATTGATAATTGAAAAATCAATCAATGAACAATTTATTAAACTCTATGTGCCAGATTCTGTGCTAAGCACTAGGGATTCAGCAAAAGAAGCTTACCATCTAGTTGGGGAGACAACAGTGAATAAATATATACAAAAGTTTTACACAGGACAAATAGGAAAAAATTAAGAGATGAAAGATGAATGAAGAGAGTTTAGGGAAGACTTCCAATAGAAGGTGTGATTTTAGTTAGGATTTAAAGAAAGCTAAGAAAGCCAAAGTTCAGGGAGAAAGAGGGTGAATATTCTAGGCATTAGAAATATCTGGAAAAAATTGCTGAGAGCCTAAAGATGGAATTTCTTCAAGGAATATCTAAGAATTCAATTATCATTGGACTGAATCATACAGGATCATGAATAAGATATAAGAAGATTATAAAAAGTAGGGGGGCTAATGAATTGGGAAGTTTGGTGCAGGGGGTAAAGGAATGTCAGGGTGACATGATCTGATCTATGCTGTAGGAAAATAACTTTAGAGGCTGCATGGAGAATGCATTGGAGTGGAGAGAGATTTGAAGCAGGTCGACCTACCAATAAGCAATTGCAATAGTCCAGGGAAGAGAGATGATGAAGGCCTATACTAGAGGGATCGGAGTGGCAGAAAAGAATAGGATAGGTACCTATGGTAGAATCCCTTTTTGAGGAGTTTGACTACAAAGAAACTAAAAGAGATAGGATGCTAGTGGGGATGGCAGAATCAAGTGAAGATTTTTTTTTATTAGGAAAGGGAAGACATGGGCACTTTTTTGGCAGCAGTAAAGAGTCAGTAGTTAAGAAAAGATTGAGAATAAATGAAAGAACATAGATGACAGAGGGAAAAAGCTGTTTAAGGAGACTGGATGGAATAGGAGCTCCTGAAAAATTAAAGGAGTTAATCTTGTCAAGGGGCAAAGCCACTTGATTATTTGAGATTGATGTGACAGAGAATACCTGAGTTAAAGGAGTTGAGACAGAAAGAAGAAAAGATAGTAAAAAGCTTCATTTTTTTCTGAAAAAAAAAATATTCTGAAATAAGAGAATGGAGGAAAGAGGAGACATGGGAAAATTGAGAAAGAATGAAAAGATTTGGAAAAGTGACAATGGAAAGTGGAATGGTGAATTGATAAGGCAAGTATCATAGAATTGCCTAACAGTAATGAGGGCACAGGCAAGATTATGCAACAATAATTTGTAGTGAACTCATTCAGAATGGTTCCATGATTTTATCCTTCTTTGTTTAGCAACATATAGTAGTAAAGTTGAAAATGGTGTGTAAGTGACCCAAGGCTGAGCCCTGGATGGGCATAATCAACACTATGATAAGTTGACTTAGGGTTTCAAAAAAGTAGGGCATTGTAAACAATTTCAGATTGGCTCATCAAGTAGTCAAATGAGGAGAAGAGAAGATAAGAGAATAGCTAGGACATATTTAGGGGGGTCAAGAGACTGAAGGTCATGGTACAGTTGAAGATTAGAGTATATAAAGAAAAGCAGAGGGAAAGAACAATACATAATATTGATAGTAAGGTGAAAGGTAAGGGTTTCAGAAAAAAAAAACTAGATTATGGTTCTATAAGGGAAATTCAAAATTATTGAATATAGAAATGACATATTTATGGATGATGGTAAGATCAAGGGTGTTACCATCTTTGTGTGTCACTGAGGTTGGATGAAAGAGTATCTAAAGAGATTTGAGTAGGTTAAACTAAGTGGATAGAATTTATCTAGTGAAGCAGAGGGGAAATAAATTTCATATTTTCCCAACTCTAGATTCCATCCTGAACAAACATTCTAGTGTTGAAGTAGAAATACTTGGTTATATGATGTATGTTGTTATCCAAGAAGGTGGTTTATCGATCCTTAAACTTCTGAAATGGGTGAAAAAGAGGTTGATTTCAGAGTGGGGGTGCTGCCAAGATTCTTAAAAGGGAGAAAAAAGTAAGGGAGGCTTACCATAGTCCTACTATAAGGGCTCTAGTTCTCTCAAAAAGAAATCCTGATATTCAATCTCATCCTTTAACAAATGAATTACTACCATCTGATATCACTAACTCCTGCTTATCAAACTTCTAGTATATCTATCACATGCCTATTAATTTCTTAATAGGAACCATTGAATTTAATGAGGAAGTACTGGAGATAGTTAATAGGGGGATGGCTTGGTTAAGTCTATGGAAGTCATATTTGAGGAGAAAATTCCTGAATCATTTCTGTTTCTGTTCTCATGCCTACATATTTTCAGATTCTTTACAAGAAATTGATCTTTGGAACATCTTCCCCCATTAAAATGAAGGTAAGTGCAAGGAGGGATTTGTCCTCTTCTTGTTTATTGAGAAGTGCATGCTGGACCCCACTCTTCTCTGGCATCCTTCCACATAAACCTAGAAAACATTCTTGTGGTATGCGCAAATAAGTATATATTTCAGGATCTTCCCTCAGGATGTTTTGATTACCTTCAACAAAAAAGTATGAGCCAAAGTAAACCCCTCAAAATTTTAGTATATATAGATGATACCTGAGAGCTTGTCAGGATCATTGCTTCTTTCTATCTGAGATCTAACTTTCTGTATTAACAGTGACTGAATTTAGGCACATTATTGTAAGCATCAAGACAGTAAGACATCTAGAAGATTATGATAGAGTTGATCCCTTGGGATCAGTGACCATCTTGACTGCCCTTTTGCAGAAGTTCTAAATTCTTTCAATGGATTATGTAGTTGTGGGATGTCAATCAACTCTGATCAGGAGTTTTCATGCTACTAGAGACTATTTGTAAATATATAAGATTCTGGGAGCAATTTCAAGAAAACAGATTCATGCTAAAGCTGCATCACATGAAATGCCTGACCTTAGGCTTAGTATATCTGGATTCTCAGGATTCTGGCTACATGTCAAGGAGAATAAAACACTGAGGTTTAATTTTGGGGGATAATACAATTTTTAACTTGGGGATGGTAGTGAACTTATTAGATATATATAGAATTTCCCTAAGCATATTTGTTCTGGAATTAACTATGTCTTCTTATGAAGGATATCACATTCTTTCTTGTCGATTAAGGATGACTATGTTCTAATATTGATGACATCTTCAGGTTAATGTATTATTTTCTCATGGTATCTTGTTTCTCTCCATGGATGTTACAATGGCAGTATCTCATTTATAGTCATAGAAAGCTCCCTTACACTCCCTTGACTGTTAAAAGGTAGAGAAGATATAGAGGGCCATAAAGAATGAGACCCAGAACTAAGAAGTTATATGGTTTGAAGCCAGAGAAACATATATGCATGTACACATGTGCATGCTTACACACATCATTCCATACACACACACACACACACACACACACACACACACACACACACTCACACGCACACTGTCAGCATTGAAAGAAGTATATGCAGGTAAAATGCCCCTCCAGGGAATCAAGCAATATACATTTATTAAGCACCTATTATGGGACATCTACATGGCAGGGTTGATAGCACACTGGGTGTGGAATCAGGAAGATTGATCTTCTTGAGTTTAAAATTGACCTCAATCACTTACTAGCTGTATGACTCTCAGCAAGTCATTTAACTCAGCTTGCCTCAGTTCCACACCTATAAAATAAGTTGGAGAAAGAAATGGCAAAGCAGCCCAGTATCTTTGCCAAGAAAACCCAAAATGGGAACATGAAGAGCTGGGCATATCTGGAAAAAATACTCAACAATAACAATAATTATGTGCTATATACTGTGCTGAGTACTACAAAAAGACAAGAGGTAGTTTCAATTTTCAACTAATTTACAATTAATTGGCTCCCAGGAACCATGAATAGGGAAAAATTCTTTAACAATGTCATCTTCTTGAGTGAGAAGAGTAGGTCCTAGAATCACTAAAGAAACCAAATAGAACTGTTTCAGGACCAAATATGAGTTAGATTTAAACATCTTCAAAGGCAGAATCAAGATGTAAAGCAATAAGCAAATCCGGATCTAGTCCATTATGTAGGCTATGTGTACTGTATAGGTCTAAAAGAGTGCATGTCTCTCCTCTGATCAACTAATAGATAATTATAATTGCACCTGCTATGTATTAGAGATAGAAAGACAAACATTAAACAATGTCTGTTCTCAATGATATAAGGGTTTTTAAAACCTAAAAGCCTAGAGGAAAGACAGAGTCCTCAAAAGAAAAGGTGTGTGGTCTCAGACACTTTTTGGCTGTGTAATCCTGGCCAAGACTCATAACCCTTACTTTTCAGCTGCCTTGAAACTGATACTCCATAGTAATTCAAAAACAGAAGGAAATGGTGCAGGAAAGAAAGAAAGAAAGAAAGAAAGAAAGAAAGAAAGAAAGAAAGAAAGAAAGAAAGAAAGAAAGAAAGAAAGAAAGAAAGAAAGAAAGGAAGGAAGGAAGGAAGGAAGGAAGGAAGGAAGGAAGGAAGGAAGGAAGGAAGGAAGGAAGGAAGGAAGAAAGAAAGAAAGAAAGAAAGAAAGAAAGAAAGAAAGAAAGAAAGAAAGAAAGAAAGAAAGAAAGAAAGAAAGAAAGAAAGAAAGAAAGAAAGAGAAAGAAAGAAAAGCAGGAAGATGTGAGGGAGGGAGAGAAGGAAGGAAGGAAAGAAAGAATTTGGTAGAAGGGCAGTTTTGAGGAAAATATTAAAATTTCTCCTATGATTCTATAGAACTTGAGATGTATCCAGAATATCTAATTTGAAATATCTTAAGGTAGGTAGTTGTGTAGGGTGAACAAAAAAAAAAAGGGAAGAGTGTCATACATGCTCAGAGAAAGAATATCTGTGAAGAGAGGAAAGAATAGTCAATAGAGATAAATGCAGTAGAAAGGTGTAGTGTGGAGCATGAGAAAAGACAATTACATCCAGTGATTAAAAAGTCCTTAGTAACTTAGGACAGAGCAGATTCAATTGGATTAAAAATTCAGAAATCTAACTGAAAAGAAGTGAGGAAATAGAAAATAGGCTGAGAAAGGGAGGAGAGGTTTGGAGATGAAAATGTTTAGTAAGGATGATGATGATGACAACTATAAAGATGATGATAGGTTAGATGTGGGGAATGAAGAGTAGAAACAGAAAATAGTGGGTTAGAAGAGTTCAAAGATTGTAAAGAGCTAGAGGTTTATTGAAGGGATGATCTACTGGAAAAGACAAGAGATGAAATCACAGCAGTATTCTGATAAATGATTTATAGCTAGATGTCTGAAAAAATACTATTGATGCTATTTTAAGTTTAGCTTGCATAATTAACATTTTTTCCCATTTTTTTCTTCAGTCTGGACAATCTACAAAACAATAAATCAAGTCCTGATTTGTAACATTTACCAATTTCTGAGTCATAAGTGCACTGAGAATTTAATTAATCAGCTCCTGTGAGCTTGGTTGAGTTGGCTCCTACACACTTCTGAGTCAATGACCAGTGATGATGAAGGGTCTTGGAAAGGAAAAAAGTAAACAATAACAATAACAGCAGAAATGACCTCATCATCAATGACTGGAAGAATGGAGGTGGGAGAAAGATTTGATAACATAGGATTTTGAAATGAAGAGAATAGGACTCATGGCCAATGGCCTCCATTTTTTTCAGTAAAGGTAAGATTTCCAGAAAGTGTGGGAGATCTGATGAGAAAATCAAATAAAAACAAACAAATAAAAGCAAAGTTTAGAAGATATTTCTTGGAGAATGGTATAGAGAATAGATTAAGGAGGTATAACATTTTCATACTACAGTAAGGACCCAGTTGAGAGTGTATAACATAAATTTGTAGTTTGCCTAGTGAACATGTTTGTATGTTTGATTTCCTTGAACTGCATTCTGCATGATGTGAGTAGAATATAAGATTTCTAGTAACACCTTGGGGTTAAAGATGTTTCCAAGGTCAGAAGATTAGTTAAGTTTGAATTCCAGCTCTATCACTCAGGATAATTGTGAGCCCTAGGCAATATATTTATCTCATCTTCATTTTCCTTATCTTAAGGAAAGGGCTAATATCTGAGAGGCAACCAATTGTAGTGGAAAATACACTGACACTAGGGTAAAAGAAATCCAGTTCAAATCCCACCTTCTATACTACCTGAGGGATCTTTGGCAAATTACTTAAACACCTTAGACTTCAGTTTCCTCATCTTTGAAAAAAAAGGAGGAGTTAGGCAAGATGGAAAATGAAGAATCTTCTAAATATCAATCTGTGATCTAAAAAGAGGTGACATATGTAAAACATTTTTATAAAATGTGAAAGTTTATGTAAATATAAAGAAGAATTATTTTAAAATAAGGTGGATTATAAATGATAGGAACAACTAAATTTTCTCTAATGATTTTTCTCTCTCCATGCTACTATAACAAATGATGATTCTGTTAACAATGTCAACAATGTTAATTATTATTAATAATAATGATAGCATTTGCATAGTACTTTAAGGTTTGCAAAATTATCTCATTTGATCCTCATAATGACCCTGGGAGATGGCCACTGTTTTTATTGCCATTTTATAGATAAGGAAACTGAAACTAAATGGTTAAAGTAACTTGCCCAGGTCACATATCTAGTAAGTGTTTGTGATAGTATTTGAACTCAGTCTTCTCATTCCAAGTCCATTGTTCTATAAAAGCATCATCTAATGTTGGCACTGGAAGCTACCTCAAATATAAAATATTCAAGTGCAGAATGTTGGGAAGAAACTCAATGAACATCTAGTCCAATCTTTTCATCTTATCTATCATGAAACAAAAAAGAGATTAAAAGATGAAAAGATACTTATCCATGGTCACAATGTTAGAGCCAAGAACTGAATCTGTGCCTCTTTTGGAGATATTTGTTTCTTATTCTTATGTTGAGAAATAACATGCCATAGTGGACAGTGAACTAGATTCTAAGAGAGAAAGAATTATTATTTGAGTCCTGTCTCTAAAGATGTTAACTGTTTGACCCTGGTCAAGTCTCTTAACCTCTTAGTGTTAAAGGTAAAATCTCTACTAGCAGAGAGGTCCCTAGTTTTATTGGCAAAGGTTTCCTTTCTCCAGGAGTCTCCTATACCAATTATTTCACATTTTCAGTTTCTATCACTGTTCTTACCACTGTTCCTTTTTTCCCCTTTCCAGCTCATTTTTTTTCTTTTTTTGTTCTGCACTTGTGATAACAAGTTCCATATCGGCTAGTAATACAAGTCAGTTCCAAGAGTAGGACTGAGACTGCCTCTAGCTTGTAGAGGCTGATTGATGATCTACTCCTTAAGTAAGCAGAAGCTACTAATAAAAAATGACCTTAATGGGTGATTTGTGTACTTCTTGCAATAGAGTTCCCATTAGGCAGCTCGGCAGGTTAGAAGGGTTGGTGGTGTGATAATTATTTTTAGCCATTCAGCTTTTGGATTTTGCTTTGCCACACTCCTCATTTAGAAAGCTTATATATATGCTAGAATGAAAACATGCTGAATTGGGATTCACTATTCCCAGGTTTCTGTCATGGCATTATAGTGTTCTAGAAAGCTTTAACGTGAGCAAACCACTACATCTATAATTCTCAGTTTCCCCATCACTAAATTGGTAGTGACAGTACTTATGGGACTTCTCCCACCAAAATGAGTGCTGAACTCATTGGACTTGAATTGAATCAGAGTCCATTCTCAAAGGTCGACATTTTATTATCATTTGACTTTAGTGAGACTCATTTTCCCTCCTAAGAAAAGAGCCAATCAATAAATATTCACTAAGTCTTATTCTTATATCGGTTACTATATAAACTCTGGGTTCCTTCTACTTGTAGTGCCTACCTCATAAGAAGTTGTGTGGCTTGGTGGATAGAGTTGGAGTCAATGACACAAAGACCAGGTATCAAATTCAGCTAAAATGTACAGAGTTGAAGCTATTAAAACTTGTAACTTTGGAAAGATTTTTGAAACTCTCTGGATGCTGCTTCTGGGACTCCTGCACTTCACCTAGCCTCAGGCTACTCTAGACAACTCTGAGACTAGAGATTACAGAGAAGATGCTAATCTTCCTCTGTAGGTCAGGTTTTTTCTTTGTTGGTTCCATATACTAATGAAGTTATGTATCTACTCCCCATCCTACCTAGTTCACAGGGTACTGTGCTTGGCTGATATCTGATGATCTCAGTTCATCTGTGATGATCTGATGTTACCAAATGAATATTGGACATAGGAGCTAGAAGACCAGAATCTGGAGATCAGCATTTATATTTATTGTCTTTGTCACTTTGAGTGGATCATCCAAACCTCTATGGTCTCAGTTTTCCATTTGTCTCAATATCCTTATCTGTAAATGTGGATAGCAGCTGGTAGATGATACAGGTAATGGAGTGCTGGATCTGAAGACAGGAAGACTCATCTTTGTGAGTTCAAATCTGGCCTCAGATATTTACTAGTTGGGCAAACTGAGCAAGTTACTAAAAGTTGTTTAACATTTATCAAATGAATTAGAGAAGGCAATCACAAACCACTCCATTTATCTTTGCCAAAAAAAGAATGAGCTCATGAAGAGTTGTACATGACTGAAACAACTGAATAAGAAGAACAAATTCGGAATAATAATATCACCTTGCTCCTAGGATTGTTGTGTGGATCAAATGAGATAATATTTGTAAAGCACTTATCAAAGTGTGTAAAGATTAAAATTTAGGGGAGACGGGGAGACTGAGGCATCTGAGGCAGGTAGAAATTAGTTTCTCTCTGCAAGGAGTATTATATTTTTTTGGAGGTTTATTGAAGATTAAGGATTAAAGAAAATACAGGATCAGAAACATGTGTCCAGGCCATAGAGTGGCCTAGACACAACCTCACCTACATTATGAAAAAAAGCCAGGCCTGCCCCAAAACGGAAGTCCAAGAGCGAGAAAAGCGACTCAAAAGCCTTTGAATCAGCTTAAATAAATACCTTCTTGATCTCAGCCCAGGTGAGATTACAAGGCATTCTGGGGAAGTGGAGCAAAGGCTCGTGGGGATTGTAGTCCTGTATTCGAGTCTATTTTTTACAAGTGCCTGGAACAAAGTAGATGCTATTAAATGTTAAGCATTATTTTTATTATTATTGAACCTTCAATGCTAAATCAAATTAAAGTTCATTTCTTAAATGTATTTTCTAGTAGTATATGTGAACAAAAATTAACATCAGTCACATTTGTGACATTCTCACTACTTGTATCTTGTGCATGACAGTCTGTTCGAATTATCCTTCTTTCTATTCCTCAATCTCTAATCTTTTCCTGACTTTGAACTGCCTATACTCCATAACTGGAATGTAGTCCCTTCTAATCTTTGTTTCACAGAATCCTTATTTTCTACAAAGTTTACTTCGTGTCAAGTACAGAAATATGAAACCTTTTGTAAATATATACATACACATGTTTAGATAGATAGATAGTTAGATAGACAGACAGCCAGATAGATAGATAGATAGATAGATAGATAGATAGATAGATAGATAGACAGACAGACAGACAGACAGACAGACAGACAGACAGACAGACAGATAGATAGATAGATAGATAGACAGATAGATAGATAGATAGATAGATAGATAGATAGATAGATAGATAGATAGATAGATGCTAGATAGATAGATAGATAGATAGATAGATAGATAGATAGATAGATAGATAGATAGATAGATAGATAGACACTGTTATAATTTGTCTCCTATCCCCTCCAATCAGGAATTTACTGGGGTCAGTTCAGATGGACTCACATGAGCCAATTGTGAATTTCATTTTGAGCATTTACATCTTGTATTTTCACTTTGCACTTTTGTGTCCCTAAACTATGTAATGTTAATCCAAAGCAGGTACCTAACACATGTATGAAGATTGAAATTTTTATACATTATACAATTCTGATTTAAAATGAATAAATTAGTGCCAGCTAGTAGGCTGGACCTGGAATCAGAAATATCCAAGTTCTAATCTTGCCTTAGACATTTAGTTACTTAACCTTTTTTGCTTCAGTTGCTTCAGTTAAATTGAGAACCTGCAAATGTAGCACCAATTTTATCAAGTTGTTGGGGGACAAAATGAGATGATATTTGTAAAGTACTATTGCTAACTAAAAGGCTAAATGCAAGTTAGTAGTATTGATTAGGCTACTAACAGTAACCACATATTCAATTATTAGCAATATAAAATAAAAACAACAGGATTCACTCAAATATTCCCTGAAGTGACTTATTATAGCCACGTGGTCAAAGGTAATCTCCTCTTTACTCTGCACTCAAAAGAAATAAAGAAAAATCTTACTTCTATCTTTTCAGTAGCATCTATGTTGCCTTGCTGTCATGGTCTCATCCTTGCAAGTTCATTTCTGAATTTCTTCCTTTATTTTCTCCCCTGAAATCACGAGCTAAAACCATGTTCACAAAATACCCTTATTTTGTTTCAAAGGCTGGATTGAATTGAAACTACATAGACAAGGAATTGTCATCAATTTAAAAGAAAAAAATAGGCATGAGATGGTGAATAGTGAGTGAAATGAACCAAAGGAATCTCAAGGGCTATTGCAAGCCGTAAGCAGGAGAGCCTGTTCTTATTATGCTATCAGCTTTGAGTTTCGAGTGAGTTGAATTGATATTGTGGAGTACTTCACTGGAAAGACTCCATTTAGGCTTGAGCTGCTCTCACTACCACTTAAATTGATAAGGAATTATATTTTCTTTATTGAAAATTCTATTGTTAACTAGACTTCTCTTGATTTTGAGAGTGATAGAAAGAAGGTTGGGGTGGAGGGGAAGCTAGCTATGATTTCTGGTTCTAGTTCTTCCTAACTTTAACAATGGCAAGGTAATTGACTTCTCTTCAGTCTCTTCCCCTCTATTAAATGAGGGAGATGAATTAAATGACCATTTCTTGAACTTATGATGGAAAGGTTTTTGTTAAAAGAACAGTCAAATGCACCTTTAATCTAATTAGATTTGAAGGATTGAGAATAAAGTTGTAAATTGTAAGAAAGTCCATCCAAGAAAGTAGAAGGTCAAAAGTTTAGGACCTTGAATACTTCAGCGAAAAGGGACTTTAGAACATAAATGATTATGAGATATCATATAATAATGTAGACTGTAGAATGTCAAGAGGAATATTAAAACACAAAGCGTTTTAGAATATAGGATAGAAGGTTAGAGTTAAGCAAAATTTGAGAACATTGAAAATTAGTGCTGCAAGAAATCTTACATCACACTCTAGGATATCTGGTTTTATTTAACATGTGAGGAATCTAAAGTTCAGAGTGTTTAAAATGATCTAAAATCAGAGAACTATCAGTTCCTCAGAGTTTATCTTGTACAAGCAGGGGTATGCTAGTAAATGTTTAATGACTGACTTTCAGAAGAGACAGAAACATAGACAGGGAGAAGAGAGAGATACACAGAGAGACACTGAAAGACATGCAGGAGAGAGACGGCTACAGAGACAAAAAAAAAAGGAAGGGGGGAAAGGAAAGAAGGAAGCAAGGAAGGAAAGGAGAAAGGAAGAATAATTCTGAGTTTATATGGCTACAGAGATCAAAACAAAAGAAAAAGGAAGGGGGAAAAGAAGGAAAGAAGGAAGCAAGGTAGGAAAGAAGAAAAGAAGAATAGTTCTGAATTTAATCTGCTTCATAAAAATTTTCTCCATCACTGAAAAGTCAACAAAATAATAAATTAGTTCTGATTTTAGCATTTATTGATTTCTTACATGTACTCAAATTAAATATGTAACAATCAACTCTCTCAAGCTAGTTCAGATAGTCTTTGACATAGTCCTGAATCACTCCTTTATTTTACATATGAGGAAACTGACAGCCAGAGAAGTGAAGGAACTTGCCCAAATTACCCATGTAGTAAGTATGAAAAGTAAATAAATACAGGTTTTCCAAGCTATCAAGGAAATTCTTCTGTACCATGCTGCACTTATCCAGTCACATCGCTGGGATGTGTTAGGTGCATGTTTATGCCCAGAATTTCTCTCTTACTCTTTTATTTACCCCTTATAACATGTAATTTTCAGAAGAGTCTTAGATACCTCCTGCTGCCTCTCTTGACCAATTAGTTTTCTTCATTCAAACATTTTAAGTCCTTTACCTTGCAGAAGATAATTAACCATAGTCATCTTCCAGATTATTTTCTTTTATACTTTTTATGTGTTCTAAAAGTAGCCTTGAATCAGGTGTTAAATGGGGAGAGCAACACATGCAAAATTGTGGTTTCATAGAAAATGAGACAGATATAAAGGTGATGTCTAGGTCAAGTGCTATGATATATTTCTAAAAGGAAAGATCATTGTCTGAGAATTAGGGAAAATTTCATTGAAAAGATGATGCCCATTGGGTCTTTGTTTCACAGAGAAATTTGGGATCATTAAAAATAAAAGTAGCACACTGAAGTTTGACTAACTATATTTAATTAGTCATTAGAAGTCACTGTTGTTATTTTGTCATGTTCAACTCTTTCCGACCCTGCGGACCATACTGATTGTCCCCTGGGTTTTCTCAGTGAAAATATTAGAGTGGTTTGTCCTTTTCTTCTCCAATGGATTAAAGCAAACAGAGGTTAAGTGACTTGTCCCCGATCATGTAGCTATTAATTGTCAATGGCTATATTTGAACTCAGATGTTTCTCACTC
This sequence comes from Monodelphis domestica, assembly GCF_027887165.1. Classification (NCBI taxonomy): domain Eukaryota; kingdom Metazoa; phylum Chordata; class Mammalia; order Didelphimorphia; family Didelphidae; genus Monodelphis; species Monodelphis domestica. Next base: position 689,611,817 of record NC_077227.1, on the reverse strand, counting down.
CAGGGACCCAGATCTAACCACTGAGCCACAGAGATGCCAGAATACAGCTCTTCTGATCTATCAATTAAATTATTCTGATAAGAAGCCATTCAACATTTCTAATTGCCTTTGAATTGTAGTCAACCAATGAGTACCCTCTTTCACAGTTATTATAGCTGTAAAGGTGTGCATGCACCAAACTTACAAAGATTTTTTCCAGAAAAACTGAATCAGATATTCCTGGAAGTAAACAAATGGTCACAAGGTTGAGGGCAAAGAATCTCATCCTCCTTGATTCAATATCAATTTTGTCTAGCTCTGAGCACTAACTCTAAAAACACAATATAATCCTCACAAACTCTGGTTGTCATTGTTATGTACCTTAACTCCCTTTACAAATATTATAAATTGCAATGATATGGACTTATATTTATAGAACAATTAATGGTTTGTGAAGCATTATATTATATTATTAGTTTGTTTCAGTTTCCCAACCATCCTCTGATTCTGGTTTTATTGATAGGAGGTTTACTGAGATTAGAAATTTAAAGTTGAAAAAAAATAGATAACTTGTCATATGAAAAAATGTTCAAAATAACTGTTAATTAAAGAAGTGCAAATTAAAATATCTCTAAGGTACCACTTCATTTCTATAAGACTAGCTAATGTGATAAAAAAGAAAAATGATAAATATTGGAGGGGATATTGTAACTGGGACACTAATACTGTTGATGGAGTCATTCTGGAGAGTAACATGGAACCATGAAAAAAGGACCATAAAACCGGGCATATCCTTTGACCCAGAAATACCGCCACAAATTCTGTAACACAAGAAGACCAAATATAGGGGGAAAGATCTATTTTTATATAAAAAAATTCTAAGAACTCTTTGTGGTGGCAAAGACCTGGAAACTGAAGGATTGTCCATTAGTTGGGGAATGGGTGAATAAGTTATGACATGATTGTAACAGATCAATATTGTGACATGAGAATTGCTGTCACATAAGAGCAAGACAATCTCAAAAAATAAATTTTAAAAGACCTATAAGAAATGCTGCAAAGTGAGTAGAACAAGAAGAATAGTGTATACAGTAATAGCAATACTGTACCATGATGAAATATCAATGACTTAATAATTATCAGCAAGGAAAGAATTCAGGATAACCCCAAAGAACTCATGACTAAAAGGACTTTCCACTGCAATAGAAGAAATTGTCAGAATCTGAAGCAGATTGAAGTATACCATTATTTACTTTTATTTTCTGTATGCTTTTTTCTCATGTAAGTGATATGTGTCTTCTTTCATGCCACGATGAACATGGAAATATGTATTATATGATACCACATGTACAAACTATATCATATTACCTGCTGTCTTGGGAATGGAAGAGGGATGAGAGAGGGAAGAGATCACAAAATGTCAGAAAATGATTATTTTAAATTATATCAACCTGTACAAAATACAAAAGAAAAATAACAGATATTTTCTAATGTTAACACCTAATTGTACATAGATAGAATTTATGGGCAAGAAAGGTAAAGTGACTTATCCAGAGTCTCACAAGGAGTAAGTGACAAAGGAGGGATTTGAACCTTTGTTCCTTTCACTCCAAATCTATTGCTCTTTTCACTGTATCATTAGTACTTAATAGGAACACAGAGTGGAATGATATCAAATAATGGAGAGACACAGCTAGATTCTGATTAGTGAAAATAAAGGAAGCTCCTGAAGTGGTTACATTATTCAAATTCACACTCCATATTTCCATTGGGCTGGAACCCAGTGGTTAACATAATTAAAACTTTAACTAGTGAATTCAAATACATGCAATCACATCACAGGATTCATTAATTTTTCTAATCTGTATATCTAGTTGTAGTTCCAAGTTCCAGCTTGGAAGGGAGAATGAGTTGCAAGAAAGAATTCAGAGAAGAAATGATATTTGAGCTTGGTCTTAAAAGACTGATAGTATGCTAAGCAGTGCATACATAGACCAAATTTCCTATTTTAAATATATGGAAGGAAATACATTTTATGATTGAACTAATTGACTATTGATTCAAGTATTAGCATGTGGTGCTCTGTATGACAACCTCAAGTCCCAAACCAATTTGATTAAATTATTTCGATCATCCTGAGATGGTCTAGATGTTTAAAACATATTGGTTTTCTTCAAAATTAGTGTGCACAAGAGATTTTTCATTCATTGGAAGAAACATATCTCAATCTTTCCTTTGAACAGGATATTGAAGAAGGCATTCATTTTTTATAGGTCACAAGAGTAAAAGAATCATGGTCTAGAAAAAAAAAAAGACTTTACTTCTAAATAGCTGTGTAATTTAGCCTATGGCCTTCCTTTCCCTAGGCCTCAGTTTCCTCCCTTGTAAAATGATGAATTTGGACTTCATGCCCTCTCAAGTTCCTGTAAACTCTAATATTGAGTATTTTTAATGTCTATGCAACAGAACATTTCCATAGCATTACGGAATATGAAAATGAAAGGTGAGCACAGTTTCATTAATGGAATTCATATTATTTGTAATTTTATTATTCATTATAAGATCCAATTATAGATTGATTCAAAAACAGGAATATAAATAAAAGTTTAGCCAACTAACAAATATTAATTAAATGAGTTGAGCTAAGTTCTGGAAATACAAAGAAAGATAAAAACACAGTCTGGGTCCTCAGAGAACTCTCATTTTAGTATGAAAACTAATATAAAATATTTATATACATACAAGAGATATCAGTGCAAAATGAAGATAATCTCAGAGATGAACCATTCACAGTAAGAGAAGGCAGGGGAGGGCCTGAGAAGTGCTCACAGAGAAGGGAGAATATGAACTGGGTCTTGAAGGAAACAAGGGAAACAAGGAGGTTGACCACTATTGTCATCTGCAGTTTCCTATGACCCCTAACTTTAAAATATGAAATTTGTTCACATTTTGTATGATTAAAAGTGAACTGATTAAATTCAGTGTCATGTTTCTGTAGTACATCATGGTTACTCCATGGCATGCTGGCCATTCTTTATTAAATTGTATCCTAATACCAAGTCTCTGAGACAGGTCTTAGAAATTTTCTCACTTCTGTTTTATAGATGAAGAAACAGACAGGCAGTGAACTATGTGTGTGTGTGTGTGTGTGTGTGTGTGTGTGTGTGTGTGTGTGTGTGTGTGTGTGTGTGTGTGATAGGGCTCAAGGAAGGTTACAAAAGGAAAAATCAAGTAGCTTCTTGTTAAAAATGGACATTTTTGCTGGTCTCTAATATGTTACCAAGATAGGGCTGTAGAAGAACAAGGGAACTGGATTCTCCAGCAACGATTCTTGACACTGTACTTCAGAAATGAAAATATTATTTAAAAAAGGAAATAGGTGTAAATATTCTAGAAATGTCTTCATCCAAAATGCTGATATAATGAAGAATGACTAGGCAAAGCAATCCTTCATTCACCAAAATCATTCACCAATAAGAATTCAAGTTTACAAATAATTAGGTAGTGACTATCAAAATATCAAACACTATGCTAAATGCTGAGCACACAAAGATGAAAAACAAAGGGCAATTTCTGCCCTCAACAAGATTATAAATGTGTATGTAGTTATTAGCTTGTATACATATGTTTAAATGTATGCATGTACTGGGACACACAAATAAAATATACAAGCATGTTGTAAACTGAGGCAAGGAATCAATGGAACTAAGGTCTCTTTTCCCCTGAAGGGAATTATACTCTGTGGTGTGTGACAAGCACAGACCTCTGCCTACACCTCCAGCCCACTTTCCCTGAGCAGGAAGATAACTAAGAAATGTATGATGCCTTTAAGATCAATATAAACTTTATTAAACAAAGAAATATATGAGCAAATTGGTCTAGTACCAAAAAGTTCACAATGTAGCGAGTCAGTGAGTGGCTAGATTTACCATTCTCAGCCAAAGGAGGAAGGAAAGGGTTTGATCCAGGGAGGGATCTGGAGTGCTAGGGATAGAGTTCCAGGAACAAGGGTGATGGAATGCCAGGTGCAAGAGATATCCAACAGACATTTTTGGTACCTATTTTTAGGGTGCAAGAACACATTTCTTTAGTAGGACAAGCAGCCATTAAGTAATCAATTCCCCATACTTGAGAATATAATGTAGCATAGACTAGCAACACAGACAGGCACCATAGGGAAGTTAAATTTAATAATAAATAAGTACCAAAATAACCCAATCAGAGATAAAAAGTCTGAGATCGGAGATACCAAATCTGGAACCAGAGTGCAAGGATTTTGGCTAGTTCATCTCAAAGAGACCACAAGACTTGGAATAAAAGAGTGGCAGGTAAAAACCAAATTCAGGCTAGTATCCCAGGACTGACAGATCCTGGCTGCAATTTTCAAAGATGGTCAGTTTCTTGAGTCTACTCTGGGTCCTAAAGAGAATTTCTCTAAATCACTGAGTCCCAGGCAAATAAGAATCAGTCTTTAATATTGCCCACATAGTAGGGCAATTTGAGCATATTAAGGTAAATATCAAGACAATTTATTCAATTGTTATTTTTATATATAATAATGCATATTATATATATATATACATAGATAATTGTGTATAATTTCTTGCTATATCCATTTCCAGAAAGCGAAGGACAGACAGATAGACAGATAGATAGATAGATAGATAGATAGATAGATAGATAGATAGATAGATAGACAGTGTAGAATTCTCAAAGGTCTTTAAAAAATCAAGGAATGTAATCCAAATCTATTAGGAATATATACTAAATAATTTAAAAGGAATCTTGAATGATAGGGCTTAAAATCTGTCCCTCTTGGCCCTACTGGCTAGATTTTAGAGAAAAATAGATTTGATCTTGAAAAATAAACACAACTTATACCTAATAGTGACCAAAAAAGACTTCCTTCAATGGTAGTTAAATTCTCATTCATTAGAGGTTTGTGAACAATGGTAGGAGAAACCCTTGTTGGTGCTGCTATAAATAGCATGCTTAGTTAGGCAATAGACTCAAAGAATTCTGAGTATACTTCATCTTTGATTCCTTACTAGAACATCTATGGCTCTATTATGATTAAAGTACATAAAAATAGAATGTAAGTTCTTTGGTGGCAGCCACTGTCATTTTTGACCTTTGAAATATCCAAAAGCTGGTATATAATCTTGACTATATCAAGAGCTTACTAATCACTTCATGAATTATTGAGTCACTTTGGGCTACTCAGAAGACTTGTTGGGTCGATAGACTCCTGGAATGTTTAATTTGAAAGAAATTAGAGAACAAAGCCCTGTTCACCTTTACTCTAGTAGATTTAAAATGAGGGTGTAAGTCTACAATGAAGTTTACGTCCAACTCCTCAGATCTTATGATCTGATTATTAATGGAGCTAGGATTGTAACCCAAATTCTTGGGCATCCTGGCATGGTGCTTCTTTTTGTCATTATTGTATCATTTCTAATACCCTGGCTGCTTCCCATTGAATATTTTCATCTCTTGGGCAAATAGAAAAATGACAAGCATAGGTAGACTGACTGATTTCTTCAAGGTTACAAAGAGTGTCAGTGATCAAAGGGATGGAAATCAGGCATTTTTGGGAAAAAATGTTAATATCCTGCTCAAATATTGAAATGCCCCTGGGTATTGTTTTTTTAATGCACACTAGAAATATATAGAATAGATAGCAAACATTAATAAATTCATGACCCTCTGATCAATGTGATATTTCATGATTCTATTTGGAGATGAACCTACAACACGAGTCTTATTATTTTGAGGATGCTGATTGGATTTTTTTTAATATTTAGTTCTACTATTAAGGCATTTTCGTCAACCAGAACTGCCTCTCACCCTCAATGGCCCCAGTTAAGGTCATTAGACTGTATTTTCAAAAATTCAATAATGGTATGGGCACATTTTTTATGAAGTTAAAAAAATACAATTTAAATTCACAATTAGTTTGATATATATGTGTATATGTATATTCTACATATGTATATGGGTATACATGTATATAATTTAATATAATATTCATATAACATGTTGTGAAAAATCTATGGTTTCTATTGGTTTCCAATGACATTTCATCCTATTATGTTTGAATTGTGAACATGTCCATTTCAATGTACAGACTATTCATGATAATAACTTGGAAGCCAATCAGTAAGTCAATAAATATTCATGAAATGTCTATTATGTGCAAACAAATTTACTCCATGCTTGGGATATAATTGCAAAACATGAAGCAATACTCCTCCCAGAAGCTTATATTCTAACAAGGAACATGTGTACATTAGTATATAAACATATATTTATTGTATACACATGCCTACACATACATGTGTACATATACATACAGTAGCATGTGAAGAAGAAATGCAAAGACACAGAGGTGATGTAGGATGAAGTGAATTATATGAAGAAGAGAAAGAAGGGATCTGTTCACCATTCTCCTGATTTGCTGCACCCTATTCGTCAAATCATTTCCCTTCCATGGGTCTTCATTTGTAAACTCTTCTGTAAAATGAGGTGGGTCTCCCATGATCTCTGAGATTTCTCCCATTATCTATAACTCTTTATTTCCTATGTTCTTTCAGTCAATGTTCTTAGACCCTTTCAGTTCTAGTATACAATGTTTGAGCATTTCAGTCTATGATTCAAAGGAAATAAAAAGTGTGAGTGATAAATTATTAGCCTCTGAAAAAGTATAATTTTTATGTATTTAATTTCTTACTGTCCAAAATCTATGAGAAGCAATCCATTACTCCTAATATGACTGAGCACCTATTGAATGTCCAGTCCTATGCTATCATTCAGTAAGCACTTGTTAAATTTCTACTATGTCAGGCACTGCACCTTGATTCAGATGGATCAGGTGAATTGCCCATGTTCACCTAGCTCTGAAAGTTTGGATCCAGATCTAGGTCATCCTTTTATGCCATATATGCAGTAATACCTAGAGGGAAAATATATAAGACTTAAGGTCTGATAGAGAAAATGTCTCATTTAAGAGATATTATATCCTAAAAATCTTGAAAGTGGAAGGTGCCCCAAAAGCCATCTCATCCAACCTCTACTTGTCAGCATTCTTTGAAAACATCCCTCACAAGTTATTATTTACATACTATAAGAAGATATAACATAGATATAGATATAAATACAGATGGACACAGATGAAGAGATAAGAAAGACGGAGAAAGAACTGGATTCAGAATCAGCTAGTATTGAGTTTGAATCTTTTCTTGAACCTTTTACTAGCTGTGTGTCTCTGGGTAGGTCACAACCTATTTTCACTTAATTTCTCATCTATAAAAATAAGGATAGTAATAACACCTACATACCAAGGTTGTTAGATCAAATAAGATAATATTTGCAGAGCATTTTGAAAATCTTATAGTGATATATAAATGCTGCCTAGCTATTATGAGAGAGAGAGTGTGAGAGTGTGTGTGTGTGTGTGTGTGTGTGTGACAGAGAGAGAGAGAGAGAGAGAGAGAGAGAGAGAGAGAGAGAGAGAGAGAGAGAGAGAGAGAGAGAGAGAAAGAGGGAGGGAGAGGGAGGGATAGAGAGAGGGAGGGATAGAGAGAGAATGAGATTGATAAGAGACAGAGAATAATAAAGACAGATAGAGTCAGGGAGACAGAAAGACAGAGACAAAAACAGGAAGAATGGTTAAAAGGTTATTAGAAAGAAATATAAGTAAAAAAACCTCCCCGCTCCTACACACACACACACACACACACACAATTTTGTGAGTGCTATTATTTGTCCTGAGTCATGAAGTCGATAATGGGAAACTCATCATTCATTGAGAATCATCCATGGGAAATTCATTAGTTCAAAATCTGGATAGCTCTCATTAGTATATTTTTACTCAATATGAATCATTTAAAAACTTTTTCCCATAACTTTCTTCTATGGATCCCACTTCAACCAAAAAGAAAATGTCTAACCCTTCTTCCACTCAAAAGCTGCTTGTAGACTTGAAAACAATAATAACTTCTTCACTAAGTCTTCTCTTTACTGGGTTAAGTAGGCACAGTTTTTTTTTTTCAATCATTCCCTATAGGCTAAGGGTTCAAATTCCTTCATGATCTTAGATATCTTCCTTTGTAATCAGACTCTTGAAATGACAGCATGTTAAAATAGAATCTTAGAGATGGTGCAGATGGATTCCCTCATTTTATAGACAAGGAAACTGAGTTGTAGAGAGGTGTGTTGACTTTTATAAGATGATTCAGGTAGAGATAGAGCCAAGTCTTATCAAACATCAGATATTTATAACCGGCTGGATCCTTGGAAGCCATCTAGTTCATTTGATATGAGAGAAAATGGAGGTCCTCAAAGGTCATAGTCACATAGTTGGTAACTGAGGAGGGTAGGAAATTTTCCTCTTACTCAAATCCAGTGCACTTTCTAGCTGCACCATATTATTTCCCCAAAACAATACCATTTCAGATATCCATGGAAGGATCAAGCTTACAAATTTCACATTATGTGATTGACATATTGCCCAATGTTTCTGATTCCTCATGATTCATTAATTAATGTCCTAAGCCTCAAATATATGTCATAGTAACTTAAATACTATGTTTTCTATATATACTTTCATCAAAGCAGAAGACAGGGGAAAGATGCATTAAATGTCTTAGTGTGATTAAGTTAAACATAAACTACTCTGAGAGTTAAGGAAATGCATATTCTCCTCATCTTGGCTGGTTGACCTTAGGCAAGTCACTTTCCTTCTGTCTTTCAGGTTATCATCTGTAAAATGACTGTACCAGAAGACATAATTTTCCTTTATATGTCAAACAAAATCAATATGCTATGATCAGAAAAAATATCAACTATTTTGCAGTAGGTGGGAACTTCATTTGGGAAAATAATAATTCTCCTCTTCCCCAGTGCTGATGAGATTGATCACAAAAGAAAACAGCTCTGTAAATAAGGTATACTCTGATTAGTTTCAGAACAAAAATATAAAAGTGTGAAAACTGAATGAGATGAGTTCCTTTTGGAAATCAATAAAACATGAAGGCATCCTTCTCATTCCTCTCAGATTTGCTGTAATGAGGGGATAATGAGTTAGAGAGTAGAGAGAAACAGACATGGTTCATAGGGCTAAGAGGATCTCCTTAGATGTCCTTTATTAGGGGAACTTAATGCTGTTGAATGATATATTTTTCTAAGATATTCTGTTGCTGTTACTCTCTGCACTGACTGTCTGACCTCTTTCTCAAAGTGTCTTGGATCCTTCTCATTTGAAAGTCAGGTTGTTATAAATGTCATCCTGTTTTGTTTTGTTTTGTTCTTTCCCCACAAGGTGTGGTGGTTCAATCACATTTGAACCATAGGGTGTTAGAAGGAGAAAGAACCTTAGCACGTAAAATGTTGAACATAGGATTTTGGATCTAGAAGAAGCCTTTGAAAATATAATGTTGTAATAATTGGGAGGAATGGGTTCAAGTTCTGACACATACTAGTTGTCTAATAATCAACAAGCCTTTTAACCTTTCAGTACTCTCAAATAATTATTTAAGATTAAAGTTTATACACGAGTTGTTAAATTGAATTCTTAAATGGAATTTTTCACCAAGGGACTCCAGAAAGGAAGAAAAGAAAGGAGGGAGTGAAGGAAGGAAGGAAAGAAGGAAGGAAAGAAGGCAAATATAAATTATTAGTAGATTACAAACATGATCTGAAGGATTTTGGTTTCCAAAGACCTGATTCTTCTTTTTTACATATACAGATAATGGATTTTCCAGAGTAATAGGTGATTGTCATGAATCAATGTAAGGAAAACATTCTTCCCCAGTGGTTCTTGTGATGAGGCTTAATATACTTAGCTGGCTTGTTTTTCCAGTGATAGACATCTTTTCCACACATTCATTGTGTCTTTTCCACTTGAATGGACCTTCTGGATCTGGCTCTTTAGTGCTATAACCTTTGATAAAAGAGAATCACAAGCTGTCTGTTGCTTTGTTACTCCTTCTTTATTATGGTCCATATCTTGAATGGCCTTTGTCTGGATCTACCTCTTATCCCACCTCTAAGCAATGCCAAAAGATAGAGTGCAGTGGGCTTAAGGGAGAAATATCTCTATTATTTTCTGCTCTCTCTTTTCTCCTTGAATTGAACAGACTATAGATGAGAGTAGCATGCCCTAATTCACATTCCTCCTTGAGTGAACTATAAGGTCCCTGATGTTTCCCTGGCTGATGTATCTCTACTTCTCTGAAGTTAAAAATTGCACATAAATAATGCAAGCCAATGACTTGACATAGCAAGAGTACATTAAGGCTGCAATCTCCCACCCTTTCCAACAAGTTTCCCATGGCATCATCATTTTCTTGAAATACTCTTCAAGTTTTGTATGGCTCATTGTATATTTCATTTGTTAGCATTTTTCTAACTCTGCCATTCACGGAAGTTCACTTTGTATTTGCTGATTTTGCAGTGCATCTAGACTTAATTGGCCTTGTTCCACATGTAAAGATACTTTTTTATAACTTTATTGCCAAGGAGGGTGATGTTCTTCTGTCTACCATCCAGCATTACTTGTTATTTCCATTAACAGGATTCAGTGTTACTGAAAATCTCAGAGAAGCCCATCAACTTACAGGGTAAGAACTGAGAAAGTTCTTCATTGCATGGTCTCCCTCTTACTTGGGAAGTGATTACAAAGATGGTAGAGGGAAGAGTCAATTAAATTCCTTAATTCTAAATTGAAATTTGTTGACCATACACTTTTATATTTGAATTTTACCTACAGAGCAATGAGTCTAACCATTAATTAAACAGAAATGTCTATTATAGTAATTTGTAATCAATGACAAGGAATGTTCTGCCTTTTGGAGCTGACACTTCGACAGTTCTAATTATCCTTACTAAACGAAAATATAGGTCTCTGTGATTCTCATCCACAGATCCTATTTTTGCCTTTTAGAGCCAACCAGAGCAAATGCATTCCTTCTTCATAACTTTTCAAATCTTTGAAAATATAAAGATATCCTTTCTAAGTCTTCTACAACACAAACATGCTCAGTTTTTCTTTATCCTAGTAACTCTTCTCTAGATAATACCAGTTTTTCAATGTCTCTATTAAAACGTGCCTCCCAGAATTAACAATATTTCCAATATGGTTTGATGAACATAGATGGCTACGGAATACTCATGGCTATCATTCATCTAGGGGATATAGCTATTCAGGGAACATATGTGCATCAGGTGTTTTATGCCTCATATTGCTGCTATTGGATAGCGCCTCTGATCTTATGGTTGATAAATTGTTCTTTGCTACCATCTGCTGGGCTTCAAATCTAGATTCTATCTGGACTTTATCAGATTCTCTCTGTTTGGTATCTGACTTTGTCTCTGTCTCTCTTGGTTTCTCACTGTGTCTCCCTCTTAGTCTCCCATTGTACTCTCTTTGTGTCTCTAAATCTCTCTTCCTCTGTGTCTCTCTCTATGTTTCTCTTTCCTCTCCTACTTTGGCATGTTGAATAGAAAACCTCTAGTATTACAGGTAGTCTGATACTCCTTCCTCTTCCTTCCTCCCTTCCTCTTCCATCCTTCCATTCTTCCATTCTTTCTTTCTTTCTTTCTTTCTTTCTTTCTTTCTTTCTTTCTTTCTTTCTTTCTTTCTTTCTTTCTTTCTTTCTTTCTTTCTTTCTTTCTTCCTTCCTTCCTACCTCTTTTCATTTAAGACTTTGATAAAGGCACTGAATGTAACAGTGTCATTGACAGGATAGTGGAGGGACAGCTAGATTACATTAGAGCATCAGGTATGGAGCTGGGAGGACAGGTTCAAATCTGACCTCAGATACTTTCTGGCTGTGTGACCCTGGGCAAATAACTTAACCTCAAATGCTAACCCTTGCTTCTAGTCTGACATAGAAATTATGCTAAAACACAGAAGGTAAGGGTTTTCTATGATACTTTACTGAATATTTCATTAAAAACAGTTCCATTCATCTTTTTTGTGTCCTTGACTCTGCTTTTAGTTTGGGGAAATGTATAGAGTTCTTCTCAGGATGCTGTTTTTTAAATGCATAAAATAAAGTGCAAGTAATTACAAAAGAAAATAATGGAAATGTAGTTACATATATAATGGACCCCCAGGCTAAGAATTCCTGTTTCAAGATGACATAAATAATATTAGCTCATTTTACTACAAGTTTTTTTATGGTTCATGAAATGCTTTCCTTTAACTACACCTGTGTTACCATTATTATAAATATTATCTTCACTATTTTACAAATTAGGAATCCAAAATTGAGAAAGATTACATGATCAGTCATGGGTCACATAATGAATATTTTTTTAGAGCTGGAGTTCATTAATCAGCAATCTTTGGAGAGAGTAGTTAGACAAATTGCATTCCTGGTCTGAGGACTCTTAATAGTAAGTCAAAAACATTTGTACTCAGTGCTCAATCAACCATATCAAAAGCTGTCTATGTATATAACAGAGGTGCAAAAAAGGCCATCATAAGTCTGTAAATAAGGTATGGAGAGCAAAACAATTGGCAATTAAGGGAGCAAGCCAGCTTTGGAGCATAGTTTGCATTTTGGTGTTTTGAATTTACTTAATCCTCTGCTCTTTTGACCCTGCTTTGAGGCTCACCCATCTGTAATGGTTAGCTCAGATTATGAGACCCTAGTACTATCAGTTTAGATAGACATATTAATTAAAATTGGGAGAGAAGCTAGGTGGATCTGTGGATAGAGTACAGGACCTGGGTTCAAGAAGGTTACTCTTCCTGAGTTCAAATCTGTCCTCATACACTTACTTGCTGCTGTGAACCTGGACAAGTCACTTCACCCTGTTTGCCTCTGTTTCCTCATCTGTAAAATGAACTGGAGAAGGAAATGGCAAACCACTCTAGTATCTTTGATAAGAAAACCATCAATGGGGTCACAAAGGTTTGGACAGCACTGAAAAATGACTGAACAATAAATTAAGACTAGATGATGATCGGATGTTATTCAGAAAACATCGGTTCACTTTTGAACCATTTCCTTTAGGAGCTGATTCTTAACTTTTTTTTTATTCTCTGTATTATATAATGAATTTTATGTACTTAAAATTGTTTTATTTTTGTTGGGTTTTTTTCAAACACTGTTAAAGTGTTCAACCTCCACTGTTCTAGCTGGCAGGACAAGAGAAGTCTTTGTGAGAGTGGGAAGGTTCCTAGGAGCAAAAATTACATAGCTGTGCCTCAAATGGATTAGGGAACCTGACACAGCACCGCATTTGCTGAGAGAAGTGGGTCATGCTGGTTTCATTTCAAATGTATGATAATATAAGACATTTTGCATTAGATTAAAGACCATCTTTTGTATTCTCCTGAATCTGTTTGAGGATTGAAGTTAGCAACACTGGGAAGTTTTGCAAGTCAAAATGATCCTCCAGCAGTGCTCTAAAACACAATGTTAAGGAAGGATTTTCAATAGTTTCTACTGAATAATTGTCAAGGCTGTGCAAGGAACATCCTGCTGGCTGTGCGAGGATACTTACCCCACCCCCAATATGACATTTTGCTTACAAGCCTTAGCTTCTTCAAAATGAGAACAATAACATTTGCAATCCCTTCCTCATCATTCTGCCAGGAGGAAAATAATATGTCAACCTTAAAGTGCTAAAAGAATAGTAGTTATTATTAAAAAAGAACACACTCCAAACTGACGTACATTTATTAAATGCCTACTGTGTTCCAGGCACTGTGCTAAGTGCTGGAGATGTGATTAATAAAAGAAAAAAATAGTCCCTGCCCTCAAGGAGTTTACAATCCAAAAGGAGATGATAGACAAAAGGAGACAGGAAAACAGTGTGGAGGGGGATGTGGGGGCATCTTGTTCTGTAAACTGAAACTCCAGTTTCTGTTGTTAATAAAGGAAGACATTGGAAGGAGTTGGATCCTCCAGTCCTCTTGTCAGAGGGGAGAAATGATTATGGAAATGGTGTCAGTCAAGGCTTGAGTTAAGCTTGTGGCAGTGAGTTTAGAAGTGATGAGTTTATCCTGAGAAGCTGAAAGCAGGAGATGCTAAATGAAGCAAAATCATCTATAATTTGAAATATATAATATTCTTTGTAAATAAACTGACAGATTCTGAGAGCTTAAACTGTGTCATTGATAGGGCCAGTTAGATGAGTCAGAAAGATGACTTAGGAAAATGGTGGAGCCCAATCCTGGATGGTTTACTCAGTTGTTATGGTTAAATCAGAAAAGTATGTAGGAGGAAAATTGAAGGGAAGTGAAGCATAATGCCTGCTGATCATATGATTAGAGAGACCACATTTGGCAGATTTGCTTGTTAGGGGAGATGAATTCAGATGCATGAAAACTTTCTTGGTTTAGGACATCACTCACATAATTTAGGTCTTCCTATGGACATCCCAAGTTCAAATATGGCCTCAGACACTTAGTTGCTGTGTGTTCTGGGAATGTCACCTAATTGTTTGCCTCAGTTTCCTCATTTGTAAAATGAGGTAGAGAAGGAAATGGCAAACCACTCCACTATCTTTGCTAAGAAAACCCCAAATGGGGTCATGAAGAGTTAGGCAAAATTGAAGACTGAACAAGAAAGCCCTCCCTGACATATGTGTGTGTGTGTGTGTGTGTGTGTGTGTGTGTGTGTGTGTATCTTTTGTAGTAAACTGATGGCTAAGAAGACAGTGAAGTATGTGAGATTTCCTTTCCTCAGGGTTTCTCTCTGCTGTGATAAAGAAAAGAAACAAAATACTTACCTTTGCCATTCAGGTTGGCACCTTTTCTGCAATTTATAATCATAGACAGTTTTTGATATTCTTGATTCTTTGGACTTTTTAACTTGTACAGGGTCCTCACACCCACATTTATATAGCATCTTTTCCAGCTACCTTTTAGGAGTTGTCTTATGCCATTAGAATGTAAACCAAAAGAAAAATAGCACCATGGATAGAGACTTAGACCTAGAGTCAGGAGAATCCAGTCTCAGACCCTACCAACCTGTGTGGCCCTGGGCAAATCACATAGGCATTGCTTGACTCAATTTCCTCATCTGTGAAATGGGCAGGATAATAGTAGCACCTATCCCCCCGGTTAGTTGTGAGGAGTAGACATTTAATAAATGAATGTTTCCTTCCCTCTCTTTGAGAATAAGGATGTTCTTGTTTGTACTTATTTTCCTAGCCTTTAGCACAGTGCGAGGCATAGAGTAAGTGATTAATAAATACTGTATACAACTCTGTATCTGTCTTTCTTTTTTCCTTGGCCAGATTCTACAGAGAACAACAAGAAGTTAAATTACTCACCTAGGATCACACTGCCAATACAAGCCCGAGATGGGACTTTGAACTTTACTGACTCAAATATTAAATCTTGATGGACTAAACCATCCTGTCTCATGAGGAGATGAAAAACACCTGGGAGCATTTTAAATTGGTGGTCAGTTTGCTGGGAAAAAAATACTGACTAAAATTCCTGACATCTATTGCCAAAAAAAAAAAAATCTGGGTGTCATTGTAGTTTTGCAAACTTTCTTTTTCTCTTTTCTCCCCTTCCTGGAACATATGCTTCACAATAGTTTCCCTACCAAGTGGAAGAGACACCGCATTCCAAAGTCTGTGGTGTGATTAGAATTATTTCATGTCAGCTTTTGTGCCACTGACGTTTATTTTCTGCCTTTTCTACAACCATCTGCTATTTGTACTACATGGTGCCATGTATCACTCTGTTAATTAGAAACAGTGACAGTGGAGGTGTTCTTTCCTTCTACAATGGAAACTGATTGCTGACGTCTTTAGTCTGGGTCTCTATCTTCCTAACTGTCATACGAAGCACTTAACAACATTATTACTCTCCCTGACTTGGAGTGCAGAAATCATCTTCGGAGAAAAATATGACTTCCGAAATGAAAATAACTCCTATTTCTTGAGTTCTTTATGTTTTACAAAGGTCTTTCCTTGCAATATACCTGTGAGGGAAGTAAAATATCATCATGCCCATTGTCCCAAGGTGTTCGTCTGTCAATAAGCATTTAAGTGCTATTATGTGCCAAGCACTCTGCTGACTTCTGGGGATGCACAGAAAAAGCAAAGGTTGTCCATGCTGGCGAGGAGCGTATATTCTAATGAGAAAACAACATATAAATAAAGAGATGTGGACTAGATACATGCCGAGTGGATAAAGGGCATTCGGGGCTCTGAGAAATGAAGTCACCTCCCCAGTGTTAGGACTTGGGACTTGGAACTCTAAATAAGGGGAATAATCAGATCTTTGACCCAATTCACTAACAGCTCCATTTGAGAGCATGGCTGTATCTTTGCTGAACCAAATTCCACCTTGAGAATTATTGATCTCATGATATAAGGTTTGTTTTTTTTTCTATTTTTTTTAGTTGATTCTGACATCACCTAAGCTACCCTCCCTTTCAGATATAAATTATTGCCTAGGTCACTCCCTGCTCATTTACCAAGCACTCAATGACACTACGACAGTATTTGAGTGAAACTTTGTTTTTTGAGTTTAACTGTTATCCCTTATTTGCTAAATACATGAACATTTTTTTCAAAATCTTACCCTTCTTGATTTCTCCACTTTTTGCATATTTCTCCATATTTGGATACTCTTGTATAGCCCTCTTTTGGATATATTGACCTCCTGGTGACTTTGAGGTTAACATGATCTACTACTTATTATCCTATTTGGCTAGTGATATTCTTATATTTCATTCTGCTTTTCAGGATCCCCACCATCCATCTCCTGATCACTAGTTTTAAACATCTCTTCATATTCTGCCCCTAATCCTAATCTCTTCGTGATAATATCTGTCACAATTTCCCCAGCAAATTCAGGTATCATCTCTATGAAGATCAATTTTAAACTGTAAATCTAGCACTAATTTATTTCCTCTTCATCTCTAGTCCTACATCACAAATGTCATTTAGACACCTCTATCGTGATATCCTATATAATCACCTTAAATTTAATATATTTAAGATGATATTTATTAACTCTCCCTCCCCAAAAAAGCATGATTTCTCCAAAGTTCACTATTTCAATTAAATGCATCACCATTACCCCAGCTATCATAGTTTGCAAACTTCGAGTTACCCTTGGCTTATCCTTCTCCCATATGTCTTCAAATCTAGTTTCCAAGTTGTGTGAATTTTTTTCCACAACATTTTTTTAATCCATCTGCATCTTTTTCACTTATACAGGCACCAGCCTACCTCAGGTTCTTATGTCATGTGGTTTATTGTGATAGCTTTCTGTTGGGTCTCCTGAATTCTACTCTCTCTTCTTCCATCCCTCTTTGACAAATAGACCAAAATTATCCTTCTAAGTCACACTCTAAGGACTCTAAGGAGGTCACTGACTTCTTCAAATAACTTCATTGATTCTCTATTGCCCATAGGATAAACTGCAAACTCCTATGATTGGCATTGAATATTGGCATCCATAACACAGTTCTGGACCACAATTTGGGATTGACTTTTAATTTTTTCTTCTTTATTCTTACATAAAAGTTCACCCATAAAACAAATGTTTCATTTGTAAGGAAAAAAAAAACGCAAGAAAATAATAGATTGCATGAGTCCCCTTCTGAATTCTTTTCTTTTTCCTGCTCTGTGCATTCATCATATTTTAGGATAGAAATGGACATGGAACTTGTGACTTCAGTAGTGTTGGAAACTTCTAGTGAGAAAACTCCCTCTATTGATGCAGTTTAATACCTCTTCTAAAATTTAACGTCTTAGAGACGTTATTGTCAGAGTCTACGTGAAACTGGTCTTCATGACATCAGTCCTGGGTACATATACGTTATGCCACACTGTCTCCTTTTAAAATATTATGCTGGAACTTTTTTTCTCCCCAGTGTGTGTCTATGAATGCACTAGAATGGAAGATTGGATAATGAAGGTCAAGTCCTATCAACATGTCTACATCAGGGCTTGCACATAGATACTTGGTGAACCTGCTTCTGGAAGTTCCTAATGACAAAGAATGGAGAGGTCCAACTTTCCACAACCATATAGGTATAGGTGATCTTTGATTACTCTTATCTCCTTGTGTGAAAATGAAGAAAAACCTATTAATAGGCAGCTATAAGGATGGACTCTGTTTGTAAAAGGTACTGGAAAAAGCTAGTTGTCTGTTTAGATTAGAGTTCTAATAATAAAGTAGGTGACATCTAAGTTTATTTTAGGTATGTCACTTAACCTCTATTTTCCTTAAGCCAAAGGAATAGGAAATGTTAAACTCTTCCAGTACCCTTGTTGAGAAAACTCCATGAACAAGTATTGGGATGCTGTGATCTATGGGGTCAGAAGTGTTGGACAAAGATGAATGACTAAACAACTGAACAACAAAGGAACTAATTGGTTAAGTAGCTCTCTTTTTCTTTCTTGCTGGTCAAAAGACCCAAGAAGGTTGCTGATTTCTAGAGAGCCAATTTTTTGTTTGTTTGTTTGTTTGTTTTCCCAGCCCATGATTGCATTCTTTGTAGAGGAATCTATGTGAGAGATATAACCTCATTTACTCTCTTAAGTAGTATCAGCAAAAGTACTTTTGCCCATGTTTCTAAACAAGGCACTCCTTAGTTCGTCCAGTGCTAGAGTTTGAGGTGAAGTTAGAGATCAACCAATCTAGCTCTTTCATTCAAAGAAAAAATGAAAGACTAAATTGGGATTCAGAAAGATGAAATTATCTTTTATTGTGTCTATGGTCCTTGGAAAAGTGATGGTGTTAGATGGAAAAGACTTAGCCATGTGGCCCATTAGATAGAGCAATAGACCTAGAATCGAAAGGACTAGAATTCAGTGCCAGCTTCAGACATTGACTAATAGCTGGCCTTGAGCATATGACTTAATCTCTTTTTGCCTCAGCTCCTTCATATGTAAAATGAACATAATAATAATAGCTATTTCTCAGAGTACCTGTGAGCATCAAATGAGATAATATTTTTGGAGTGTTTCATAAAACATAAAGCATTATATATAAAATACACAACTATTGTTGTGGTTGTCAATGTGGTTTGACAGAAGACTCTTAAATGTTAGAAGCACTTCTTGAACAACTATAGCCACCATCACAAACCATAATATTTTAGCAACTAGATCCCTTTAAGAACAAATCCATGACAATTCTGAGAAAAGAACCATACTTAATGATTATCTGAATAACTCTCTCATTTGTCTTCAAATCAAAACTTCAAATTGTATTTCTGTTACTATTTGAAACATTTTGTGAAGAAAATTTAAGATAGGAGAAATTTTGAAGGAAACATTTGTTCAAGAGAGGGAAGGAGGATGAAAAAAACAAGAAGCACATGGTATTAAAATATCACCATGTGTCCATCATTTTAAATGGGGTATTCTTACCCAGCTGGATGACATCAATATAGGCTTGTGGATTTTTGGATACAGAGAGATATATTCCTGAACATCTATGCTAAGGTAAATTCAGTTCCCTTTTCTATAAATTAGGAAGTGATATAAAGAAAATATAATCTCTTTCTTTATCTTTCCTTTTCTTTCTTTCTTTTTCTTTCTTTCTTCCTTTCTTCCTTTCCTCCTTCCTTTCCTCTCTTTCTCCCTTTCTCCCTTTCTTCTTTTCTTCCTTGCTTCCTTCTTTCCTTGTTTCCTTCCTTCCTTCCTTCCTTCCTTCCTTCCTTCCTTCCTTCCTTCCTTCCTTCCTTCCTTCCTTTCTCCCTCACTGCCTCCCTTCCTCCTTTTCTCTTTCCCGCCCACCATCCCTCCCTTTCTTTCTTTCTCTCTCTATCTACCTTTCTTTCTTTCTTTACTCTATATTTCTCTTTTTCTTCATTTCTTCCTTCCTTTTTTTAAACCCTTACCATGTACCTTAGAATCAATACTATGTATTTGTTTCAAGGCAGAAGACTGGTAAGAGCTAGACAATGGGAGTTAAGTGACTTGCCCAGGGTCACCCAGTTAAGAAGTGTCTGAGGCTATATTTGAACTGAGGATTTCTTATCTCTAGGCCTGGCTTTTAATCTACTGAGCTACTCAGATGCTCCCCTTCCTTCCTTTTTTTTTCTTTTATAACAAGAAGACTTGAACATTTTTAGTCTAATGAATGTGGCTGAAGTATAAGTCATGACCTGGAGAGAGTCTATATTTTTATTCTGTATAAATAGCAATGTCTCAATACCGTCTAGACTCCTCTTCAAACTAGCAATGATGGACGTTCCCATAGTCACAAGTAAAAGTAGCCAATTTTTGTAACTTCTAAGTTTTAAAAATAACTCCTTTTATAGGGCACTTTGAAGTATGTTGCACAAATATTGTTGTCCCCATTTTATAGGTTAGTAAAATAAGGCTGAGTGGTCCAGTGATTTGCTCATTATATTAGATCTAGGAAATGGCAACGCTGGGACTTGGAGCCACAAGCCTTGATTCTGAGTCCAATGGAATGATATGACTAGATATAAGCAGATTGGTTTCTAGTATATTCATTTACTTTATGCATCAGAATTATCTCTCAGTATTCAGCTCTTAGGTATTTGCGACAATCAAGTCACCTTTCAAAACAAAGTATTTGTTATTCTTGAAGAATTTTCTTAAAATGTTCTTTTTATACAGAAGATAACTTCTCTTTCCCTCATAAGAGACAATCATTAAAGTAAGATACAGTGTCAGCGTTGTTGGAATATGTATAGCGCCCCCCTCCAAGGTGAACTTTGAAAAGAACAATATACCTTACAATAAACAATTCTGATATTTTTTGTTAAAGATTCAGTCTCTTTCATAGTAACACCTCATATATACATATTAAGTGTAATAGGATAAAAGTCCCTGTGTTCTCTTATACATATATATATATATATATATTTATAAAATAAAGCAATCTCCATACAAATAAGATCAAGAGGTAAAAGTTACATAGAGATACTTTGCATTTTATTAAAAAAGAAGCTCCTATTAGAACTAATAATAAATACAGCACCCATAAGGGTACATTGAGATTTAAGTGGAGCAGAATACAATAAAAATGACACTTTTGTGAAATTCAAAAGAGAATAAAAATGCATAGGGAGGTTTTTGAGCAAGTTCATGCAACAGATAGATGTACGTAGGATTGGATGATCTTTAAGGTCATTTCCAAGACAGAGATGGTAGGAGTTTATTATTCTAATTCCATACAGAATGAACTTATTGCACCTGCCTTTAGCAGTTGAGGAATCGAATTTTGTCTCCAAACAAAAGTATTATGATATTCCCCTCTAAATAGGAAAAATCTAATATTGGCAAGAGCTCTAAACTTACAGTAGGAATGGGAAAGATTTTATTATCACCTTGACCACTTTGCCAAAACACATATCTTCTCTGTGTTTTAATTTTTTAATCTGTAAAATAAAGTACTAGACCTGGAGTCGGGAAGAACTGAGAGACACATGTGGCCTCAGTCACTAGCTGTGGGATTCTGAGCAATATATCTATCTGCCTCAGTTTCCTTATTTGTAAAATAGGGATAATAAGAACATCTATCTCCTAGAATTAGTGTGAGAATCCACTGAGAAATTAGTTTCCCAGTTCTGTTTTAATCTTAAAGCATTAGAGAAATGCAAGCTATTTTTGCTCCTCACTCTATTATGAAGAAAATTCAGTATCTAAGTTTTGTTTTGTTTCTTTTAGATTAGCCTGGGGAGGAGTATGCATAATGGAAGCAGGACTTGGAAGAAAATGCCTAAAAGAAGCTTGTTGGTCATTTCAAAAACAGACTGATTTGTTCCAGGAGAAAATTATTTATCCTGGTCTGATAGTTTTCTTTATGGCTGGGTCTAAATTGAAGTCTCTAATTGAAAGTGACATCACATTACAGTCTAATTCAGATGCCTGTCATTAAAAAGGGTCATTGGAAAGAGATGGTTTGACAGAGGTTTACTGATGGCTGACCTCTATGGAAGCTCATTTAGAAAAGAAATTGATCAGGTGAAGAAAGGTCTGTTTGCTGGCAGATTTGGTAGCTCTCAAAGAGACAAGCAAATCAGAACACAGAAAATATCTGTTTCGCTGCTCACTTCCGGACAAATCATCACCACTCATAGCATCATCATGATGCACTTGGAACATTTCTCCTTAGTTTGGTAGAGCATGCAAAGTTTAATTATACTTTTCATGAAGAAAACCCCTACTAACCAAGGTTTTCTTTCCTAAAGGCAATAGTACAGCAATGTATGGCTAGAGTCAGGAAGATTATTTTTTTGGGGGGTATTCAAATCTAGTGTCAAACACTTATTAGTGTTTGCTTACTGGACAAGGCACTTAACCCTGTTTGTCTCACCTTCCTTATCTGTCAAATAAGCTGGAGAAAAATGGAAAGCCACTTCGGTACCTTTCTCAAAAAAACAACAAATGGTGTTCCAAAGAGTAGGATGTGACTAAAAAAATGACTGAAAAACAATAAATTGATTCCTCTAGGCTTATAGAATTTACACCTCTCCACAGGTATCTCATGTCTTTTTTCTATCTGCTCTAAGTTTTCTGATGTTTTCCCTTATATCTGCTTCTCTACAATAGCCAACTGTTGCTCCCGTTTGCTTCCTGGAAAGAAACAAAATAAGTCTAACCTGTATATATGGATATAATCTTATAGAGATTGTGTCCACTCTGATAACTTTGGGGTGTGAGATTTAAAAATGGATTGAGGTCTTAAACTGTAGTGATTAAAATAGTGGAAGATATAAATTGTGATAGATATAAGAGAGGGTGAGTAAATTTGACCCCAGAAATATGTTTCACTACAGTGTCTTGGGTTTTAAAATCAAATATAAGGTGGTCACCAGGGAAATATTCCCAATTATTCAAATACCCAAGTCGATTGGGTTTTATAGAGATTTTAATTAACAATACAATGAGTAATCAAAGAAAGAGAGAGTAAGAAAGGAATAAGTATGAAGGGCCTCAAGCCAATATGGCCTAGACCTGAGTCTTAAAAGAGAAATCAGTCAGTTTTTTAACACTCACCGCAAGGTCTGACTAAACAAGGATTCTAGTAACACCAGGCTAGCGTCCTTCCTCAGAGTCTTCCAGCCAGAGATTGTTTAAAAGGGCCTCTCTCAAGAGCCTCCAGAGCTCCTAACCCAGAGGGACAGAGCCCCTCAGAGGAGCTCCTCAAGGAGCTCTCCTTCAGAATGAGAATCAGAAATCCAGATCCCTCAATGAGATCCAAGCTCTTATTTTTAAGGGCAAAATCTCCTCTGTCACCTCCCCTAAGTCCTTACATCTACCAATCACTGTAGATGTTTCTAAAGGACCGCCCATTTGAATTCACAGCTGAGTAGTTTTAATCTCTTTAGTAAGTCAGGAAAAAATGCTGCTGTGTCGACAAATTTCATTAGAAAAAACCTCTGAATAAGTTATCACCCTTTTAGGTTTAAGTAGTTTACAAGTTGCCCCACCTTTATAGGTACTTAGTATCCCATTGTATCAATTCTAAAACAGTCATGACTCAAAGAACTTCCTGTCCCTTCCATAAGCATGGATCAAAGTACTTTCATTGTTTAGCAAGCCTTTTTCTGTCCTAAAGCAGTCTTAAGTAGGGTGGAGCAGGGACACTCTCATAGCTAGGAGCCCCCACACTCAAGTAGAGTTCTCACCATCTGCTAGGGAATTTTTTTAAGTAGAAGATTCCCCAATGGGGGAAACCCCTAACATTCATAAGTCTGAGAAATTTTGAGGTTTACAGGGCCTGAGATTTTGCTTCTCTAATTTAATCATTCCCAGTTCTGTCAATAGACATATTTTGGATATAATTTCTATTCTTATTTCCTATTCTTGTTATGTTTCTCTGGACACACAAGAAGTCATCTTTTGTAAACACTATACCACATAATACTCCAGATGTGATGCAATGGGATTATCATCTTCGTTACTGTAGAAATTATCCATTGTCCACCTAGCCCAAAACAACATGAAATGAGTGATTAGTAAAATTAATTGAACCTAAATCTCAATATAAGATTTTTTAAATGAGACTATTCCAGTGACTTCTTAAAAAAGACAAGAACTGAAAGGATTTTTCATAAACCATTCATGAACCTCACATATATGTATATATATGTGTATATATGTACACGTACATACATATTTTAAATTTATAAGCTAGCTTCATTATTGTCATCATTGTAATTGTTATAATCATCAACATTACTGCCATCATTGTCTTTCTTTTCTCCTCTTCTCCCTCATTCTCCTCATCTCATTAGAATACAGAATACACGAATATCATTTAAGAGAATTATTTACATTTAGTCTAAAGAAGTTATGTTATGATGTGAACATTAAGCTCTAATACCATCAGGTATGGAAATCCATCAGATTCACTATGATTCCAGAGGGTTGGACTACAAGCAATAAGTGGAAATTAGAAGAAAATATATTTTATATCAACAAAATAATTGTTTTTCAGTGATGGAATAGACCATTTTGGAATGGTAGTGAGTTCCCCATCTCTGAAAGTATGGAAGCAGAAGTTGGAAAATTACTTGTGGAAAATAAAACATGTATAAGATCAGAACTAATATATTCTAGAATCTATGATTTTATGAAATGTCTTTGAACTTCAAGGTACTTTGGTAGAATAAATAGAGCACTGGCCAGTAAGATGTTAGTTTAAGTTCTACCTCTCATACATAGTGGTTGAATAACTGCAGGAAGTCAATTAACCTATTGATGCTCTAGACTACTTCTTTTCAATTGTTCAGAAGATGCTGACCCATATTGGTACAGGGAGTTTCCTCACTTGAGAGATCCTTATAGCAAAGAAATTAAACATTTCAATATTTTTTCTGATCCCTCAGTTTGTTGAAGCAAGAGATAATATAGTGTGGTTGAAAGAGTCTCAAACTCAGAGTCAAAATAACCTTGGTTTCGATTTTAACTCAGCTCCTTATCTGCTATCCTGGAACCTTAGGAAATAATCACTCTAGGTCTTAGGTTTTGTTTTGTTTTCATTTTAAATGAGATGAGTCTTTTCCAGATATAAATACATGGTTCTATGCACTTGACAACAATTATTAGCATTTACAACATAGAAATTGTTACATACAGTAAATGATTTATTTGATGTAGTGAGATATAGTAGAAAGAACAATAATAGAAAGAGCCAGTAAAGACCCTAACTCCAACCATTCCTTTGACATTTTCTAGTTATGTATGTGAATAGGGAAAAATCATTGAAATTCTCTGAGCCTCCCTTTCGTTCTTTTTATAATGACAGTAATCCATACCTGTATGTTTACATAAGAGTGTTATGATGCAGTTCAAATACTATATGTTAACAGCTTTTTGCACAATTGAAAGCTTATCCTCATAATAGGCTTCTGAAATAGGGGATAGAGTATATCTCCATCTCCATCTTAGGAAAACAAAGCTCAGATGAATCAAGTCAAACATCAGAGTTGAATATGGAGTCAGGAAACTGAGATTCAATTAAAGGGTTCTTTCCACCATCTTCCTCTTATCAGTTGAGGTGGGAAAAGTAATATAGTTACTGTTCTCAAGAAAGATTTTTTAAAGGTTACTAAGGGAATGCCCAAAAAGCTTTAATCATGGATCCTCAATGGGATGTTGGGCATGTTTAACTTTTGAGTAAATACTTATAAATTAAGCTAACTCATCCCAACAATGAATTGAGTTGCCTTCAAAAGATGGTAATCTCTCCAGCTTTCCAGGTGTTCAACCTGACACTGGAAGACGATTTTTTATGAATAAGGACTGCATTATATTATTTCTGATGTACCTTCCAGGTCAAAGATTCTAAGGATCTTAGTCCACATTGTCAAAAAATAATATTAATAACAACAAGACACTGATTTAGGCTCAAATTTGCCCGAAACAACTATTATTTAGTATTATCTCCAAGCGATTTCTAACTTAAGAGAGAGAGATGTCAAAAAAGATAATCTTCCATACCCTCCTCTGCTATGAATTTTTGTCCTGAGAATATTGGGATTACTATTTATAGTTACCCAGAACAAGGAAAAGATCATAATATGTTAAAATACAATTTTATCTCAACATGTGTGCATCATTACCACTGAGTTCCTTCCCCTGTCACTTCCCATTAAGAGTTCCTTCCAGTGATCAATATCTTAACCTTGAATTTCAAAAGAGAAGTCTCAGTTCCCTGGTGAGTCATGGCACTAATCACTTCAGGTGAGTGGAAAAGCAAGGGTCTCATCTTGACAAGAATCAAGTTGGAGCATAACCATTACTCCATTTCAAAGGGAAGACAGCTATTGTTCTTCCCACTTTCCTAAAGCAAAAGGTCTGGAAAGCATTTTAGGCTGGAGAAATAATATTTCTTATTTCTAGGGAAACTAAATATCCTTAAATGAGCTTCCACAATATATCTCAAAATGAATGAAAGCTACTTTAATGAAGGACAATCTATGCTACATCTATTTTCACATTTTTGGTAGATGAAGAGTAAAATTTAGGAACTTGGAGCTCTGTCCATTGGCTGTTAAGCAAATTGTTTTTTGTTTTGTTTTCCCTAGTAAAAATCTCAATGATGTTTAGTGATATTCCTGGCTAGCTTTTTCTACATGACCAGTCAAGCATAGAAAATCTTTCAATAAGGATCTACATTCAGAAGTTTTACTCATAGAGCCATACTTTCTATTTCTATAATACCTGCCAATGGGATTTTGATCTACTTGATATTTTGACTTAGTCTTTATGAACTCTTTGACACAGAAAGAATTAGAACACTTACTTCCCATCCCCCTACTTTTTTGCATTATAACATTGACACATCATAACACTGACTCATCTAAACAAGTCAAAACTTTTCAGAGACTCAGTATCCCTAGCTCTAAAGTGGGAGCATCAAATTAAATAATTTCTATGATCTTTTGAATCTTGAACATTCTGTGTGCTGTTTCAAGATCCGTTCTAGCTCTCATTTGCCTTGAAAATATTTTTTGAACTCCAAATATTGCTTATTGCTCATAGTTTCTGTTATAATAACATTTTCGGTCTTGTAGAGAATATACCATTACTTTTAATCACAGAGAGAATGCAATTAGGAATAGCATTATTTTTCTTCATTCGTGATTCTACAAAACTCCAGGGATGCCAGCACTATGACTGAGTTACTTCTATTATAGGCTTTCTGTGCATAATGAGAGAGACACCATCCTCTGTTCAAATGGTGATTTCTAGCCTAGTCATAAGCTTTATAATCGCACTTGACTGTAATTCTCTTCCAATGGACAGGAATGTGTGCTCTTATGAAGACTGAATCATTGAAAATTGTGTTGCTGAACTAAAGTTGAGAGAACATTCAGGACCTTAATCTTCTCTAAAAGCATTATCTATTTCTGCAAAAATTAAGAGGTGGTTTTGAAAAAAATATTAAATGGTTCTGCCTAAAGATGGAAGCATCTTGGGGGTAGACAAATATTAGATATAAATAATTCAGTCTTAGTTGTTAAATTTTCTTGGAGTGGGAGTGGAAACTAGTAACATTTTATATGTGAAACATATTTAATAAATGTTTATGGAATGGATTCATTATTTCTCTCCCATCCACAGGATCAAGCAGTGTTGTCAAACTATAATTATACATAAGGATCCCTGCAATATGAGTCAGCTAGATGGGAAAATGAATAGAGTGTCCAAACTGGAGTTAGAAAGAATTATATTCCTGTGCTCGAATCTATCCTTAGACCCTTACTAACTGTATGACTGTAGGTAAATCATTTGACCGTGTTAGCCTCAGTTTCTTCATATTTGTCATCTTCGTTCATCAGCTGGAGAAGGAAAAGGAAAACCACTATAACATATTTGCTGAGAAAAATTCCCGAAAGGATTACAAACGGTCAGACTTGATTGAAATGATTAGGCAACAACAGAGGATTCCTGAACAATATATAGTATAACAATAACATATAGTATAACAATATTATATATGCATATATATATCACATTTACTCATTTTGTTAAATATTTCCTTAAAACTTTATAATCTGATTTCAGTCTCACTGAGGAGTACAGATGGTTGCATACCTCTAAATGTTGGACAAGTCTGGTCTTTAGAGCTTTTTCTTTGCACACTGAAATACCCATCTATCCTATTTTGATCAATGTAACTTCTTATACATAAAATGCATCATGAGAGGCACTATAGAGGATCAGATTTTCAGCTTTGGTGCCACTTTGTCTCGAGTTCAAGACCCATCTGGGATGCAAACTGCTGTATGACTCTGAGGAAGTGATATACTCTTTCTGTGACTGAGAGAATTATTCCAAATGACTAATACATCTCTTTTGTTCAAGGGCACTGAAATATTAAATCTGTTACTACCACCTCCCTCCCTTTATGCCCCCAAAAGACAGGAATCACTGAAAAATAGCAAGTTGTAGGCAAAAGAATATGTGATTTTCTTTCAAAATCTAGTTCTGATACTTTTTGAGGGAGCAACTTGGCACACAATATCTCTCTGGATGTCAGTTTCCTAATCTGAAAAAGGTAAAAGAATAACAATACCAGCATTATTTACCTCATATCCTTGTCCAGTAACTGCAGGCAGTAAAATGCACATGATGATAAGAAAGCTGCAAAACTTATTTATATTTTATCAACCAATAAACAAAATTACTACAAATGGACTAAGCAATTGAATATTGCAGATTGCTCCATAAACAGTATATTTATCTCTCAAATTAGATGTTCATCCACATTCTATTAATTATTTTTATTTTTTATTATTATATTATTATTTTATTTTCATTAATTATTATTATTTCCTAATGCAGTAGTGCCTGAATACCAACTGGATGATGTGTACAAAGCAGAGTAACTGAGTTTGAATCCTGGCATGGTCCTTGCTGTTTGTTCCTTAGGTATTAATCTCCCATTATGCAGAGGCAGCTAGGTGGTCCATTTATTGGAGCACTGGGTCTGGAGTCAGAATAAAGCTGAATTTCAATCTAGTTTCAGACACTTAATAGCTGTGACCATAGACAAGTCATTTAACCTGTTAAATCTCAGTTTCCTAAGCTGTAAAAATGGAAATAATAGTTATCTTACACCATATTAGCTTCCAACGAGATGTTTCTAAAGCCCTTTGCACAGTTCTTGACACTTGGTAAATGCTTTGTAAAAGTGTATTACTTTCTCCCTGGTATACAAAAAAAAATATATATATATATATGCATATATATATACCCTTCACTCCTTGGGCCTCAGTTTCCCTATCTGTCTTTCTACAATGGAAAGATAATTTCCAGAGAGTAGACATTATTTTACTTTTCTATTTGTATCCTCAGTGCTTTGCACAAAATGAGAGCTTTTATTTTCATTCATTCATTAATCCATTCAAATGAGGGGTTTGGATTAGGTGTTAGGTGCTCCCTATTGATCTGTTTGTATTTTCCATGATATGGTAGGGGGAGTCCCTGAAAAACAAAGCCAGCTAATAGAAAACAACCAAAAAAAGCATTCTAAAAATCCAGAAGATATAGAATCAGAGTACTTTCAATCAAGAGGAGAATCATCTTTGCCAAATGGTTTCCAACTGGAAGATCTTGATCAAATAACTAGCCAAGTCTTCTTTTCCTAGTAAAATTACTAAAATGATGTCTGAGGCTATGAATCATGTTTGGAATACTGAAGGAATGTGAAGAGGAAAGCCTTGCCTGGAACCTATTATCCAATTCCTACCAGAGAAAGAGAAGACTACAGGCAGGGAGGGGGTGGCAGCTTAAGTTACTGATATCAACCTTATGCTGTTGCTCCACTTCAAATTTTGCTTTTCAGTTGGAGACGTGATCAGTGAGAAAACATCAACTTCATCAAAAACCTCAATTGATGTTTGCATGTATGGAGACAAATATGGAGACAGAGATATAGAGACAGAGTGAGACAGAGGAAGAGAGTGAGAGATAAAGAGGGAGAGAGGGAGAGAGACAGAGAAAAACAGAGAGAGACAGAGACAGAGAGAGAGGAAGAGAGAGAGACAGAGAGAGAGGAAGAGAGAGACAGAGAGAGAGAGAGGAAGAGAAAGACAGAGAGAGAGGAAGAAGAGGAAGAGAGACAGAGAGAGAGGAAGAGAAAGACAGAGAGAGTGAGAGAGAGACAAAGACAGAGAGAGAGAGAGAGAGACAAAGACAGAGAGAGAGAGAGAGAGAGAGAGAGAGAGAGAGAGAGAGAGAGAGAGAGAGAGAGAGAGAGAGAGAGAGAGAGAGAGAGAGAGAGAGAGAGAGAGAATCTTTTTGGCAAGATGTATGACTATTTTTCCAGGCCAGGCCTTTCACTGTGATTACTAAAACATCAGCTATCCTTACCTCCCATGTCTCCCTGTTTTTTTCTTACCCATATTTCAAGGTTCATTTCTTGATCACAAAATCTCAAAGTTGAAATGGCCCTCGAAGGCCAAATAATATAAACGTTTCCTAAGCAAGAACCTTAGCAGTGTCTACAACCTATCTAATAAATGGTCCTTTGACTTTGTTAAACAGCACTAGTAAAGAACAATCAATAATCTCCTGAGGCAGTCCTTCTACTTTAGGATCACACTAATTGTTCTGAAGTTTGTTCTTTAAATCAAGCCTAAATTTCCCTCTAACACTACCATTCCATGATTCTAGTTCTGCCCTTTAGGGCCAGGCAGAGCTAGTATTTTCCTTTTTTTTCTTTCCTTTCCTTTCCTTTTTCATTCTTTTTTTTTTCACCTGACAGGCCTTAAAAAACTCCAACATAGTCCCTATCACACTTCTAATTCTCTTCTCCAGGATAAATATCCCCAGTTTGCTCAACATCTTCCCACATGGTGTGATTTTTGAGGCCTTTCTCCATTAATCCAATCATGTCTGTTTCCACTTCCATTGGAAACATATGCCACCATGCTTTTCAGCTCTTGTTCTTTTTTTTTTTACAAATTATTCTTTCATAATATAAACTTCTTTTCACCCACTCTTTGATATACTTTGATCCTTTTTGATAAGTTATGGCCTTCCAGGTCTGAATTCAAATTTGGGGTCCATTCCAACAAGTCTCAGTGATACCTCTGGTGTCACATTTACTTCTTTATGTCAATATCTTGTTTATATGGCTTAATACACATACTCTGTGATCTATGAATAGATATATGAAATAATGATTTTATTATTGACTTCTTTTTTTCATTTTGTTTCTTCTGAATTTCTCAGCATCTCTACAATTAGCACTCTGTATGATGTATCACATCTTAAGGGGTAGTCCTAAATTTCCTATTATTTTTGGTAGGTTAAAATATATTATCTATAATATATCACATTAAATATATTAAATAATCTATTTAATCTATCACTGTATTTCAAAATATATGGCTTTGCTTGTAGTCATGTTTTATTTTATTAATTAAAATATATTCTATATATGATTTTTAGAAGGGCTCACCAAACTGCAGTAGAAGATCCTGCATGTATCCTAGCTCCATGGATGTGCCTGGGCAATTTTCTCTCCCCCTTTTTTACTTTAAAGACTTTATCATGTAATAGTCTTTTCTCCCAGCAGTAATGCAATGATCCAGGACAATCTAGAGGAATTCATGAGAAAGAGCACTATCCACACCTAGAGAAAGAATTGTGGAAACATAAACGCAGAAGAAAAACATATAATTGGTCTCATGGTTTGATGGGGATATGATTGGAGTTTTGGCATTAAAAGATCATTCTATTATGAAAATGCATAACATGGAAATGGGTTTTGAAAAAAGATACATGTATAACCCAGTGGAATTGCTTGTCAGCTTTGGTAGGGGAAGAAATAAGGGAATAAGGTGGGGAAAATCATCAATCATGTAACCATGGAAAAATATTCTAGATAAATAAATTTTAAAATCATAAATTAAAAAAAAACTTAATCAGATCCAAAACATTTCAGGAAAATATATCTTTAATCAGTCCCTTATGAGGTATTTTCTTCCCTGGCCAGGAAATCATCAATGCTATCATTTAAGTAATGAACAGAAACCTAAAACCACTTTCTGCCACAGATATTCAAAAACACTTCCCTCTTTCCAATTGGCAGCTATAAGAAAAAGCCTACCTGCAGTCCTAAGGTCTTCAAAGATTTCAAAATCCTTGGGATCCATCTTTTAGATGCTTATTGATTGTGTCAACTATATTCATGTAAGTTTCTAAAAGTGGATTGTAATCATCAGGTTTGGACAACAATTCTTTGTCATGTCCTAAATTAATGTAATAGGGTGATAATAAATTCTCTACTTATAGTTACATGTAGATGATTAAGAATACCAGTATGCTCAGAAAGCATTGCTTCTCATCTCTTGTCCTTACAAACCTTAGAAGATGACTTTTCAACTGATGATACCTCTACATATCATCATTCCATGGAGGACAATCAGTTCATTGTTGCTCAGAGGGTTCAGTTCCCTCCTTTCTGGTGGAGAACCTAATAATACTTATCTTCAATTGTTCAATACATTTTCCAAGCATTCTTATAACAGAAAAAAATGTTCCTCAACACAAAAAGAAATATACTTCCACATTCCAATCTTCTCATAGAGGTTTAAATTATTTGCTGCTTTTCTTCATATCCAGTTTCTTTCTCTTTCACTTGCTTCTTTCCCAGATTGATGCCCATTTTCCATATTTTTTTTGGAAAGAGAAACCTTATTTTCTCTGATAATTGTTGAATTGAGAGACATTTTTTTCAAATTCCCTATAACATATTTTGGTAGAAAAATCTACCTGTATTTTGAGCATAAGTAAGAATAATTTGTCTGTGGCAGAGGCACAAATATCTCATACTTTTTCAAAGTTGTGGTAACTTTTCTTTTGCACTCTGTACTTTCAAGGAATAAAGAACTTAGTTACCTAAATGCCACTTCCTCATTGATAAATTTTGACTTTTCCAAATAGAAAATATCTTTCCTTACAAGAACTCTATTTAGGACTTTGAATTTTACCATAATTATCTATCTAATTTGTATTATAGCTTTTGAATATGTACCAAATCCTCCTGAGAGACTGTAAGTTCCATGAGGTGAACAGCCATGGATTTACTTGATCTTTGTTTTCTTCTCAAGGCACAATACCCACAAAATTATACACAAAGTAAGAGTTTAACAAAGATGTGTCCAATTGAATTATCTAACTTAAATAATTGATTTTATATGAAACCTAGCACAAGAAATTTCACTTAGTGGTCGAAGGTAAAATTTTGACCATAGTCTGTAAACTTATATAACCTCTAGCCCTTCAAGGCCCATTGGAATGAGACTCTTTTCAATGAAGATGAAGGTCTTCACTCATGTGAGTAGTTGAGCAGAACTGGTGAGATGAGAGACAGCGTAAACTTTCACCATTCCCTTTTGATTCTCTTTTGAGGATTTCACAATGTGGGAGTCCCTTTTTGGAACTCTTCAAGATTAATCCCCTTTGCGGCTAGTAAGGCTTTGATTCTTCTGTAAGTGTCAAGCCACTTCAGGCATTCCTAACTTCCTATTTGAGAAGTTCTATTGTTCATTCTAAGATGGAAGATGGAAGAGGCCAATCACACTTCAGGCTGATAAAATAAAAGACTCTGGGAAGACAGGAGGAAAACTAACAGTCTCACCATGTCCCCATCCCTATCTTGTTTTACTCTAGACTCTCAGGAGTTCCTCCTTAAGTGAGATCATGGGTACTCTTTCTTCAGTGAGATGAGTTATCTCAGTCACATTGGGAGAGTTCCTTCATTCTGTATTGCCTGGCATATGCCTTCTCTGATTTCTGGTTTGCTATGAATTGGGCAAACATTTTTTTTCTCTTCTCTGTCTATATTTTGTACCTAGAATATGGAGATCCCCTTCCATCCATAAATGACATAGCAATCAGAAGTTGATGGGACCTACTCCAGACTCAAGAGTTTCTAAAGGGGCAGAGAGAGATACACTTCTAGCCCAGTGCCCCTTCCCTCTGAGGAGAGGAGAATGGCCTTGAACCCACACCTCCCATTTCCCATCTTTAAAGAAATAAATGTCTGGAGAAGTAGAGAGGTTGGTAATGTCTCTTCTAAATCCCTTTAGCCACTGATAAGCCTCAACACATGTCAGTCTCTCTAAACATGTAGGCTTTATTCTTCTGATACGTTTATGAAATATTTTCATAATTATATTTAAGTATAATGAACTTCCCTTGTAAGTTTACATGCTTCGAGCTTTAAAAATAATTGAGAATGGGTACATAGATTTGACAAGATTATTAAAAGTATCAATAACTCATAAAAAAGGATGAAATTGTTCATTCTAAGATTGTTCAAAAGATTAGTGTTGCTATTGAAATGGAACCCAAATCTCTGTACTCATATTAGAAAAAATAATATTAGGTGTTTGTCATGTTTCCACTACTCCTAACACACTCAGAGGATTTAATAGTTGCAATTTTCCATGTCCCCAAATGTCAAATCCAAGACCAGCAACCATTTTCATCCACCTACATTTCATCCCCACATTTTAAAGGCTAATATTAGCACTATGACTATTTTTTTTTTTTGTGAATACTCATTACATGGCTATCAAAGAGAAATATCTGGTCTCTTGGTTTCTTTGGAATTGAGAGACAAAATTCCTGGAAAACACATATAATTTGGTGGATAAGCAACAAAGGTTTGTGAAGTCATTGGTACTGATGTAGATTTATAATTGTGGAAAAATAAGAGGAAGAATGACTTGTGTGTACTACATATATGAAGATTCCAGTCATGAAATCATCTCTCAAGTACTATTTTTCCCCATGAAGAAAAAGGCATATACCTACTAGGTTCAAGGCAGAGTTTAAGACAAAACAAATCTTGTAGTAATAAACCCTTATCAATTAACTTGATATACAATTAACTATGCAGAATTATAAAAGAATAAGTCTTTCTTTTCAAGAAACTTGTATTTCATGACCAGAGCAGAGAGGAAGGGGAAGAAGAAATGGGAGAAATTGGAGAGGGTCAGACTGAGGAAAAGGGTGGAAATAAGAGTCAACACTAATGCCTTAATAGCGGACAAAATAAATTCTTCAACTCTGGGTATATACCAGAGGTCAAGTGTCTTTTGTAATCAAACAAGATAGTGTTAGCAAAAGGTGTTGCAGAGTTTTGAGTCTTTTCAAAGGCAAAAGGTGCTTACCCTGCCTTCCCCTTTCCTTCTCAAAAAAGTAAATTTTTTTCCTATACACTCTGCCTTGAAAAGAGAAGGGACCTAATAAATATTTAATTAAATGAAAAGATGCAAGAGAAAAGGACATCCAGTCTTAAAGTTCCTATCTCTTTTGTCATTCCTCCTAAGGCCACAAAGGTTTTCATGAATACCTAAATTAAGAGAATGGGGAAATCAATATCTCTGAGATATTTGGAAGATATTAATAACTCTAAATTCCATGTAGAATAATAAAATAATAAGGATTTTAGATTTTAAAGTTCTAAGTATCAGATTAGTTCACCAATCCCAGAATAATTACATCCCAGAAAATACATGGAGATGGGATTGCTAAACCACTGTCATCAATCTTGAAAGATCTTGATGAATGTAAGAGGCTGATAATAGAGGACTGAAGAAGGGCAAATGTTGTCCTGATTTCCAAAAAAGGGAATAGACTGAAGTATGCTAACTATAGCACCATGCACTTGTCTCCAATTCCTGGCAAAATTCTGCACCTGGTTGTTAAAGGAATGGTTACAGAATATCTTTTTAAAAAAGGCAGTTTTGACCTGAGTAACCACTGTTTCTTTGGGTAGAGATCAAGCCAAAATAACCTTGTGTCTCTTCTTGACAAGGATCAAAGAATAGTACCCATATCAGTTACCTAGATTTTAGTGAAGGATATAAGGTCTAGAGAACAGGTCCTATGAGGAAAAGTTGGAAAATCTGGGTACTAGAATTCTAGAAAAGGGACAGGGGAAGACCAAGAATACAGAATCTGTCTTCAACTACTTGAAATTCTGTCTTGGGGAGGAGATGTCAAATTGATCTCCTTTTGCCAGAGGGTAGTACTTAGAAGAAGTAGGTAGAAATTTGTAAGAAATTAAATTTAGGTTTTATGTTAAATATGAACATTCTAAAGTAATATTGTTGTCACCAATTTAAAGATATTATAACCTAAGTCAAATATAACTTTAAGTAGCTTTATTCATATAAACCTTTATTTATAAAGAGGTAGAAAGAGTGAAAATGGAAAAAGTTAGCTAAAGAGACAGGTTTTAAGAATCCTACTAGCTCTTCTCCAGTGAAGTGAGGCTCAACCCCACGGGGCCTTCCCCACATCCATGTAGTGTCTTGAGCTAGAGTTTCACCAACACAGCCTCTTCCAAAGCCAAAGCAGGAATCTCTATAACCAATCTCTCCAGAAGCCAGGAAAGGAAGGTCCACTACTCACCCATCCAAGATGAACTCCAAAGGAGACCTAAGGCCAAGTCCTAAATCAAAGTTCTCCAACACCAAAGTCCAAAGGAGAAGATCTAGTAGCAGTCCTCCAAGAAGCAGTCTAAGAGCCAAGGTCCAAGGTCCTCTCATCAGGAAGTTCAGGAATTTTTATAGTCCTTTTTCCACATTACTTCCTGTTCCTTCCTGCACTTTACAGAAACCAATTGCAGTCATTCAATTTGCCTAGCACTGCTGAGGAGCAGGGCAGTGGCCTCTGGAGTTGTTACTCACTTTAGCAATTGACTTGCAAAATTTTCTTACTTAGTGTTAAGTAAGGCTATTTAAGTTTTTGACTGATTAACTTAAAAATTGATGATTGATAGAAAAAGAAAGTTTGATTCACTCTTCAAAAACTGTAGTAGTCCAGATACAATGTAGAAATGGAAAAAAGCCAGATTTAGATTCAATGTAAATAAAAATGACCTAAGTAGAGATAAGTAAAGGTAGAATAGGCTGAATTGGGAATTCCTGAGCATCCTTCTGCAGAGAGAATACAATTCAGGTTCTGGTGGGACTAGGTAAACTCTTAGATTCTATGGTTTGTGGACTTACTTAGAGCTCAGTGATCAGTGATTGTCAGAATATGCCCTTTTTTTTTCTTCATGACATGTCTTAGATGGCTCTAATCATTTCCCCCAGAAAGAAATTCAGCCAGAATCTAGAAAGACATCTTTACTCTGTCCTTAGAGTCAATTTGTCCAAGGTTCTCTGAGACATTATTTTTACTCTCTCTAGGTGAGTTCTCACAGAACTTACTACTTAAGTTTCAGAAGGAATCAGGGTTTCCACAGGTGTAGGCAAGGCAAAGGAGGAGACTGATCCCTTCTCTAATCTAGTACCAAGTCATATATTCTCCAGAGTTTTCAGGTGGACAGTTCTATGAAATTTTCACCTATCCAGTTCCTCTATCTTCCCAACCCAGATCCATTATTAGATATAATGGATTCAAAGTTCTGGAAATTATCTTTCTAATTTAAACTACTAAAGTCATTGGTAATTAAGTTTCTCAGGGGCAAGTTACATGGTTCAGTGAGTAGCACGCTGGACTTAGATTCAGGAAGACCTGAATTCAAAGATGAATTGGGACACTTATGATTTGTTGGCTCTTGGATTAGTACCTTTTCCTCTGTCATTATCAGTTTGTTTAACTGCAAAACCTGAGAGTTGTGACAATCAAATGATATATTTGTAAGGACCTGGTATATGCTGGTTCCTTAATGAATGTTTAATTTCTTCCTCCCCTCCTATAAAGGGGTAAAAAGGAAGGAGTTGGGGTACTCTTTGCAGTATATTTCTTCAGGCAAGTAAAATATTATGATCAAAGAGACCCAAAGAAAATGAGAACAAGGTTGGAGGTTGCCTGAAGATAGATAAAAGACCTATCCAGCTATTTCCTTTGAGGCCTGAAGGGATCTAAACACATACTAAAGCTTGTCACTTCAGGTGGTCTTTGTTAGATTAGTGAATGGAATAGCTTTTGATTACTTTTCAAAGCATATTGGCATATCCTCAACATTTCCCTCCTTCCCTCCCTACCTCCTTCAATTCAAAGATTGAGGAATTTGGAATTAGGGGAAGAGGACCAGTGG
This sequence comes from Monodelphis domestica, assembly GCF_027887165.1. Lineage (NCBI taxonomy): Eukaryota > Metazoa > Chordata > Mammalia > Didelphimorphia > Didelphidae > Monodelphis > Monodelphis domestica. The sequence goes on along the minus strand of NC_077227.1, from coordinate 689,573,842 downwards.
AAAAAGGATGCTGTTGATCTTTCTCCTCTCATAGTCTCAGAAACTTAACATACTTGTATAGAGAACATCCATGAAGCTGAATAGTTTATATTTTATCTTACAGGTTACATCACACCACTGGAGTTTATTATGTGAATGGCATAGATTGGCAATTTAGTAAAATAATTTGATGAGGGGAACAAACTGACCCCAATGTCTCCTCTCCATGACCACATTCTCCCCAACCATCCTCTTTTGCCCAAGAGGAAGCTTTTTACATCACTCCTGAATGCCTTAGATCAGAAAAGAAGACAAGGCTTTATGGAGCAGTAAATAGAACACAGGTCTAGAGGAATGAGGAAGGTCTGAATTTAAATCTAGCTGCAGACACTTAGTAGCTGTGTGGTCTTGAAAAAGTTACTTAACTTCTGTTGGCTTCAGTTTCTCCATCTGTAAAACAGGGATATGAGAATATTATATTCTTCCAAGTGTTCTTTTGTAGATTAAATTAATTATTTTTTATAAAGTGCTTAGCACAATCTCTGGCACATTATCAGAACTTAATAAATTCTATTTCCCTTCTTCCCACATTCTGCTCTCAGGATTAATATATATATATATATATACATATATATATATATATATATCAGTAGGCTTTTGTTTATATATGTTATAGCCATTGATATTTACATATTAGACATTAAAACAAATATTTTAACAAATATTTACTAGCTTGTTCAAAATAATAAACTAAATAAATGCTAACATAGAAACATTTTATGAAAAATGACTGTATTTTCCCCCTGAAAATAATTTTGAATATCATTGTTTTACATGTTTTTGCAAATCTCTTTAATGTCTGACTTAATAGAAGACAGCTGGATTCTCATATCTCCTCCTGCATTCAATCTGTTGCGATATGTTGTTTTGGTTGAAATATATGAAGAAAATCTGGCCTCGTAGAGATATGTAGTTGGAAAAAGAAAGAGTATTTCAACAGGCAAACAAAAAGTCTTAGATGCTAATATGAAAATAGTTTTGACCCTAGTGGATGCCCTGGAAGAATCTGAGGGGTCCTCAGAGATATAAGGAACATAATTTGAGAACTATTGGTCTAGATAATATCTAGACTTATTTATCATTGATGAGTGTCATTATTCTATGGTCTATAATATAACATTCTAAGGACCATGGGACCCTTCCATCTAACTTGTAGCTTAAACTGCTTATATACTTTATTTTCTCTAATAGAATGTGAGCTTTTTGAGACCAAGGACTGTGTTTCTATTCATTTCCTCAGCACTGACAGTACGTTTTTGCATATAACAAGTACTGAATAAATATTTTTTTCCATTCATTCATTCATTCACTCACTCATTCATTCCATCATTCCCATGTTTTGTAGCATCCTCTAATTCTGACAGTGTATGATTTCTATGAACTTTTATCACATAAAAAAGCCCCAACTTTGAAATCCTTCCAGAATACTTGTTTGAGGTCCTAATGATAATCTTTATGAGAGCTGACATATCTGAGTTCCATTTTGTATGGTGCCTGCTTTAATTTAGAAATATAATTGAAACAGAAAGGGCCAACCAGCCCTTGATGCTGACCCTCAAGCTAACTGAGACATGGTCCAAGCTATGATTCCTTCACAATAGTAACAGCTTAATGTTTACTTTCCCTTCCTTGGCAGAGTCACTGATATATGTCATGCTTGTATGAGTAATTTTGGAAATACTTCTAATTCACTAAATTTATGTAATGTTCATGTATCTTTTACTATGTGATAATCTGGCAGCCAAGTCTTGATATTATGAAAAAGAAATACCCCTCCCATCAGGACCCCATTCCCAAAATATGCATAACTCTTTACAACTGACAGCTCATTCTTTGTGAGATAAGGGAGGAGTGAAGAAAAATTATTTTGAGATATCAGTAATATTTGATGTAGCAGTTGTGGAAGTTTTAGATACTAATTTGGTATGTGTTCATGGCATCACTGACAAATTTGGGGTAGCTGAATATGGATTGTGGGATAAATGGAGAATGTTTTAATAGAATTTTCTTAGTTTTGGGATACTGGTACTTATCTAATAAACTAATAAAATAATCCTAGGAAAAAAGGGAGTATCTTCAAAGCTAAATGATGCTAATGATGCTTCTTTTTTTCTTTCTTTCTCTTGTCACTCAGCATAGAGTGGACATCAGTCACAGTAGTCCATAGCAGCAATAGCAACAGGAAGCTTACTAAATAAATACTTGCCCAGGCAGTAAACTTCCTTGTGTCTCCATATCCCTAGCACTCAGCTCAAAATAAGAGTTCAATAGCTATTTTTAATCATTAATTCCATAACACAGAATCACAGGATTTTATATATGTAAGGGGCCTTAGAAGCATGTACATCATTTTATCAAGAACAAAAAAAAAAATATAAAAGAAAATTCTCCCCCCCAAAAAAAAATAAAAAAGAAGGAAGGGGGACTGAGAAGGAAATGACTTGTTAGAATCACAGGGCTAAAAAAAAAATTTAAAAAAAAAAGCTTAGCCAGGGCTCAAATTCATGTCTTTCACTTATAATACTGGAATTCTCTTATTCCTTATACTATTCTTGAATTCATCTGAGTGTAAAACATATTTTTATTTGCAGACTGGGTTCCCAAGATGGTTAACTGCTACACTTGGGTATGCAGGTTTGTCTCTGGGTAGCTCAAAAGCTCAAATAATATGCTTCAAAATGCACTTATTCAGAATGGTTTGTGAAAATCATTGCTCCCCCAAATCTCATGGGTATATTCTACCATAAATGCACATAGCAGACATGAAAAATAGAGCCTTAAACCTAGAATACAATGGCAGTGAGGCACACATGTAGGACACACATGAGACAAAATATAATACATCTCCGGGTACTGGAGGCCACTAAGTCTTTTCCTTTTTTTTTTTTAAGCATCATTATAAAGTGCCTCTTAGATGTTCTTTAATAGTTGGGTTGCTAAGTTCAGTTCCTAGATCATTTTTTCTTTTGTCCATAGCTAGACATCTTTGCTATGAGAAGTCACACATGCTCTCTGAAACTATTTCCTTTCTTTGAAATTGTTAGTATCTGATCACTCTAAGCATTTCTCATCATTTGGTATGTTGTACACTAATGGTGTATATTCTCCAGTAGGGTAGAGGAAATTAGGAGGAAAAAAAATCCAATCATCCCAACCCTCCCCTACCAAGAGTTATTCTCTTTAAGAAGCCTGATTTTTCCTCTACTTACCTTCCAGCTCTAGAACTGGAAAATTCTGATCTGGAATTTTTCTAGCACTGAACTGGCCAAATGCCGAAATTCTCTCAACAATTTAAAGACCCCATCTATATGATTCACTTGATATTCCTCTCAACTCAATCCAAAAAGGGATCATGAGACAAATCTATCATGTGTGACAATCCTCACCCTTAATATAATGTAATTATATTAATGTAATTAATATATGTATTATGTATTAATATATTAATATAATGTATTAATAAAATGTTATTATATTTTGGTCCTTCTGTGATTGCATTAATTGAAATTTGGGGTGGGGAGTGGTGAGAAGGTCCTTCTCTTACCTCACAACCATAGCAACATATAGCAATACTTTGTAAGATTTATGATTTTATCCTCGTGACGACTTTCAACCAGTGCAAATGAAAACTCCCGGTGGGTGAGCATACAATTTTCATAGTTGCTGACAGAAAAGATCCTATTATTCAGTGGATAACCTGCTTTTGATAAGTGTATCCAGAAATAGGTAAACTAGTATTTGGAAGATAAACCTATTGTCCCTCCATCATGAGCCTTCACTTGAAGTTTATTTAGCTGATTAGATCTGTAATGCTTGTGATTTCCTGGTGTTTCCTTGAAGGAATCAGGATCACTATTGAAGATACCATAATAAAGTCTAATAACCTTATGAAAACTCCCTAGACCTCTAATAATTTCTAATTCTGAGTTGATAGAGGCATTTAAATGAAATTCAGATAATATCTACTTTTTTCTCCAAGGGATGGTCTCTCCAATATCTTGAATAAATGCCTCAGACTCTACTTGAAAACTACATATTTCATACAAGTCATTCTGCTTTTAGACTACTCCTTTTGTTACATTTTTTCATAGTGCTCATTATAACAGATAAAGATTTTATACTTTGAATCAAGAAGCCTGGGTTCAAATTCTGCCAGTGACTCTTAGAAACTCTCAGAACTTCAGTTTCCTCATCTGTAAAATTGAGATAATAATTGTAATTTACATTTTGCAAGATTGCATTATGGTATAAATACACTTCATCTAATCTCCTACTTTCCAGTCTTCTTATCCCTTCTGCTTTCTCACATACATGTTGATTGAGTGACCCAGTTCTCCTTGCTGTTGCAAGAACAAAAAATTGTATCTCTTGATTTTTGTCATCTTTTTCTGGTTGTCCACCATGCCTGGAAAACTCCCTTTTTCTCATCTCTGCCTTCTTCTTGACTTCTTTGTCTTCCCATTAGATTGTGAACTCCTCAACATCAGGAATGGCTTGAATCCCTAGTGCTTAGCACATTGTTTGGTACAAAGAAAGCATTTAATAAATGCATATGGACTAACTCATCAAAGAGGTATAAAGTTCTTAGTAAGTTTAAGGTGATATATGAGTACCAGTTATTATATGAGCAAGAGCTACAGGGACTCTGTGAAGATTGAATTCAGCTCTCCCCTGATTGCAACAATGAAGGTACTTAGCTCTTCCTTTATTGGGAAGATTGAATTGTAATACACAATCAATCTATTTTTAGATTTTAATCCCCAAAAGGTGATAACTCAGTATTTTAAGTAGATCTACCCATTTTAACTACAAAAAGGCATTAAGTAACTACAAACGGTGAACTAACCAAAAAAGGCTAAGTAACCCAAAAGGTATGATCTAACCAAAGAAGGTGTAAACTAAAGAGTGAGAAGTCTTGGAGAGCAGTGTCTGCTGTGATTGGTAGATGTGAAATTTAGGGGAGGTGACACAAGCATAAAGAACTTTAAAAAGAGTATCAGAGGCCAGAAGAAGATATATTCGATTCGAGATTTGAATTGGATGGAGAATTATCTGATTCAGAGTTGGACTGGAGGAACTGGACCCCTGGAGGAACTTGTGCAGGACACCTCAGACTGCTTTCTTTTTTAGGTGAAGAAGGCATTCAATTTCGATATATTCAGTTTGAGGAAATTGAAGAGCTCTCTGACTCGAAGGAGAGGCTGTGGAACTGGACCCCTGGAGAAACTAGTGAAGGAGACCTCAGACTGATTCCATTTTGATGATCACCATTGGTGAGTGAAAGGCTGACTTAGTGATACCTCCTTTCTGCAGGTGTGAAACCTCCAGGAAAGGTCCATTATCTTGAGACTCTATTTCTTACTGGTATCAGAGGAAGCCAGACCCCCCCCTCTCTCTCTCTTCCCTTCTCTCTCTCTCTCTCTCTCTCTCTCTCTCTCTCTCTCTCTCTCTCTCTCTCTCTCTCTCTCTCTCTCTCTCTCTCTCTCTCTCTCTCTCTCTCTCTCTCTCTCTCTCTCTCCCCTTCTCTCTCATTCCTTAATATCTTCCCTCTATTGTAAATAAACTACCATAAATTCCATTTACTTTAGTAATTCATTTGGGATTTAGAAATTAAATCCCTGACACCACCTATATAAATATTCAGAGTCCAACCACAAATTAAATTTAACAACTCCCAGAGGCTATCTATCCTAACTCCCTTGTTTTGAGGATGAGCACCAGAGAGTTTAATTAACTAGCCCTGGGTCATATAAAGTAGTAAGCATCACCTGTGGGATTGGGAAACATGTCCTCTCACTCCAGAAATGATGTTCTGTCCACTGTCTAAAATTTTCCTTTCTGCAAGAATCCTGTCTGAATCTCCTTTAATATCAATGCCTTTCTTCTGATATCATTTGTAATTTATCCTGCGTTTATCTTTGCCTGTTGTCTCCCTCATTAGATTGACTCTGATATCCTTGAAAGTGATACTTCTTTGCTCTTTTCTCTAGATCCCCAGGACATAGCTTGGAAGAGAGTTGGTACTTAACAAAAACTTATTACCTTCACCAGGCTGTACTCACAAGGCTTCCTTATTTTGAGCAGAAGTCAGCCTCCCTGCTACTTTCTTCCTTTGCCATTTCAGAATTCAAGCTTGGATTCTGAAATGGTAACAGTAACATCGGATTTCTATTTTTCCACGTTATCAATGTTCAATCTTGTTCTTTTGTTACTGCTTACATCCCTGTAGAACTAAACCACCATTCAGGACTGACACTCGAGCTAGCAATGGCCTGGGAATGGGAGGAGGCAGGAGGAGAGTGAAGGTATTTCATGTATCTTTAAATCAGTTTCTTTCAGCTACTTCTTCGGGGACTGTTGAGTCCCTTTGCACTGCTTCGGCTCAGGAGGAATGAAAAGAAATGTGATCCTTCAATCTCCTTGTAGCATTCTTTTATGGAAACAGGCCTCTTATGCTTGAAAAAAGTTCAAGAATGTATCCCCTTCAGCCATGCCCTTGAATTGCTTGAGGTTCAATCTTTTCTTGCTTTAGTCAGACCTGGATATTGTGAAATATTTTATCTCATAACTTTTCCTTCTATGTAATATCTTATTTTACTAAGGCAAAAAGAGGTAATAGAGAAAACTATATGATAAAAGAACAAAATAGCACCAAACAGTGACTCATGTTTCCATGGCACTTTCCAGTTATTAAGCCTTCTCTCATCTGTTTTCTTACCTGAACTTCATGTCAGTTCTGAGAGAAGTGCAAGTATCATTTTCTCCAATTTAGAGCAGATTAAATTGAGGCACATAGAGGCAAATTTATATGCCCGAGGTCATACTGACAGCAAATATTCAAGTCAAGTGTTCTTTGTACTTTCAGGGACCGTTTAGATTCTGACTTTTTAAGGGTTATATCCTAAAGAGAAAAACAAACCACAGTCCTATTTTCAGACTAGCCACTAAAAAGATATTGTGGGAGACCACCAAAGAAGAAATAGTATATTGTAGATCTCTACTATGATTGCTTCAACAAAATGTTGATCAAAATATCCAAGAAGAAACCATAGTGAGGTTTTTTCCTTTGTTTTTACCCAGTCAGATTTAGCATAAGAGACAACCAAACACTGGTAGGTAATGAGGAAGGGGCAAATCCAGAAAATCCTTTGGGCCTGGCCACTCAGGGTGGGGAATCATTTTCCTAAAGGGAAGACCCAAAATCAGGAACAAGGAACTAGTGGAGTCCTGACTCCAGAATATATGCAGGTAAACTATTTACCAATTACCCTGGAGCTAGATCTCTGAGGAGCTTGTGACTATGTACCATGCAAGGCTATGGAGAGATGGAGGCAGCTATGTGTCTCTAACCCCAGACAGGTATTGTAAATTCAATCACAGACCAGGGTAAAGGTGGAGGAAGAGGAGGAGATAGAGGAGGAAGTACAGAAGGAAGAAGAGGAAAAGGAGGTGGAGGAAGAGGAGGAGGAGGAGGAGGAGGAGGAGGAGAAGGAGGAGGAGAAGGAGAAGGAGGAGGAGGAGGAGGAGGAGGAGAAGAAGAAGAAGAAGAAGAAGAAGAAGAAGAAGAAGAAGAAGAAGAAGAAGAAGAAGAAGAAGAAGAAGAAGAAGAAGAAGAAGAAGAAGAAGAAGAAGAAGAAGAAGAAGAAGAAGAAGAAGAAGAAGAAGAAGAAGAAGAAGAAGAAGAAGAAAGTATTATCTCTTATTAAACAAATGAACTAAAATATACTTCAAGGATAAAAAATCATTGAAGAACTTGAAAGGCATGATTTAAAAAGAGATTGAAGGCATCATATTTAAAGAAATTATTAATAAATTAATGCACAGACCTTTAGAACTTAAGGGTAAAACAAAAATAGAAAGAATTAACAATATCTTTCTAAAATGCCACAAAATGCAATGCATCCAGGAAACAGAGACATAATCTTGAACTTCCAGATAAGATATAACATTCTAATTTTGTTATGTATCTCCTGGCGGAGAATTGATAAACTCAATATGCCAATTCAGTTATTCCTTTTTGGACATGATCAATGTGGTAACTTGTGTTTCTTGAATGTGACTATTTGTCACAATGATTTAAAAATAGTGTTTTATCTTTTGTTTTCTTGTTTAAAAAATTTGTTTAAAACACAGGTGGATGATATGCCACCTAAAACCTACTAATTCTCTTCTAGCCTTTACATCCTGACTATGAACTATTTTCTGTTATTGTCTTGACTGTCTTGACTCTATTTATCCTGAAGATATATTCCTAGATCATTTTTTTTTCTTTCCAACTTGATAAACACTGTCAGAGGTTATGTTCTGATTATAAACCTTTTAAGAAACCAGGACTACATTTACACCAAAATAAGATACTAAGCCAGACAGTACTTCTTTATGAAAATATTGTAACCTTTACCCTACAATGAAAATGAGGAAAACTTTCATGAACATTCTTTATTTGTTATCTTGAGTGAAGTATATCGTATTGATTGAAATTTTCAGAGTTGTTTTCTTTATACAACAGTTAGCTGATATCAGTTTTAAGGTGTCCTTTCACTTTTTATCTAAGTTCAGAAAGCCCACACTTCATTATAGAGGAATCAATATTCATGCTTTTAGTTCATAAGTCCCTCTAAAGTCTTATTTTCTGAGGTTCAATTGGACTGTTTTGCAGCAAGTTATCATTATTGATTTTTAAAAAAATTTTCTATCACATTTTTCTTTAGTCTTTGGTGTAAATAATGATTATATATTGTGAACTTGAATTTTCCTGGAATGTTTGATATCCACACCAATAGCTGCTGCAACATCTCTAACAGTAAATGTACTGTGCTCTTTAAGACCTACAATCTTTATGGTGTTTTCTTGTATTGATATCCATTATTAAAAAATATTTTAAAATACAGTAAAAAAGCACAGTGACTTGTATTGACAAAACAGTCTAACATTTAAATGAAAAGCAGTAGCTAAAGTTAGGGCAATCAGATCAATCCAGTTTCATCGGGTCAAGATCACACATTCAACTTATTCTTCTGTCAGTAAAAGAGTACACATTATTTTATGCCATTAAAATTATTGCTTGTCTTAGTCATTCTTAGAAGTGATCTGTTATTATAGTAAAGTTTTGAAGTAACTGTGGTGGTGATTATTTACCACTAAAATATATTATGAATAATTATCAAGAACTTTGTTTTATTAGGAATTTTTATTACTCATAAATGGTCATTTAAGAAAAGAACTTTAACATTTTATGAAAACATAACTTAATTAAATTTAAATTTAACATTTGATTAATCCTAGGAGATGGTGTGCTATAAAATAAAGAATAGTACTTGGAATCAGTAGACCTAGTATCAAATCATTTCTTTGGCATATAGCAATATGATTATCATTTTTCTCTTAATGGCTCTGAACCTTTTTTTCTCCTTCTAAAACATCATGCTAATAATATTTAAAGATACAACTTTGCAAGCTTATTGTAGTAAAAATGTTTTGTAATAATTAACAACCTATAGGAATTTTGAGAAATGTAACACACATATACTATATATATTATATATAATATATTTATTATATACATAGAGGGAAAGACAGAGATATGGGCATAGACAGAAGGTAACAGAGAGAAAGAGATAAAAATAAGAATGGTATATGCTTTCCATCTGTATTACCAGGTTATACACAGGTAAAGTACTGACATTTAGACTATTCAAATTAATATAAAAGCAATATAGCTTTGCCCAAGCTGAATCCAATCCAAGGACTAAACGCTGGTTCCTTTATTTTTATCTAACTTGTCCTACTTACTGACTTTGTTACCCAGTGGAAGTTATACAGGGACACTTATGTAATATCCCCACATTCAGATGTTTTTCCTGCATATGACATTAAAACTCCCCCAACCACCCTTAAAACTTCAGATGACTTTCAGTTGCTCAGAGTTTTTGGCAATGATTGAAATCTGACTTACCATATGTCTGGAAAGACAGCCTGTGAAATACTATGGACAGAAGACACTTAAACTTATTATGTATCTGTTCAAAATTACTTCTCCAAATGGACAGAGAAGGCTCTGAATCCATTTGGTGTGACCTCTGCAATGAGGGTTCATGGATTAGGGTAATGAAGGAGAAAAGGAAGACCTGGAAATTGACAGCAATTGAGGAAAGTCTGCATGAAAAATTGACTCCCAGGTATGGAAGGATATGCACTAACATTTGAAAATATACCAAAGGGATAGATGTAAACAGCCTCTTTGTATGCCCTCTAAATAGCATTAATGTAATGTCAGGAAGCCACAGCCTAATAGAAAGCTTTTAGATGAACTCTAGTGGATTATAAAGGATATGTTTAATGGACAAGAGAATCTATTCAAAAATCTTCATCTTCTGAAGTGGAAGGTTGTGATTTAGTCTTCCTCATATAGTGATATTTGAGAGATGAACCTTAACATGAATCCCAAAGATTTATGTCATTAATGTAAAGGGAATCAAGTCAAAAATAAGCAACAATAGGCTTTCCATCCACATAAAAGGGAGAATCATCCCTTTCATCATGTATAAAAGTAAGAGGTATCTGTGCTATCATGGAAAAGAGACTGAAGAGACTAAGGTTTAAATTAAGCTCTGCTATTATCTAGCTACGTGACTTTCAAGAAGTCACTGAGGTTCTATATTCCTCAGGTCCCTACTCTGTAAAATAATGGAATCCGGCCATGTAATGTCTAAGATGTCTTCTTGTTCTAACATTCAATGTCCTTTGGTCCCTCCTGGGAAGAGAATATTCCATATTTTACCTCCTCTGATAGCTTTAACCTTCTGCATTCTTTGTTCTTTGTTCAATCTTTCTCTTATTAACTGGTTACTCCCAGAACCTCCACTTTAAGGACCCTCCAGTCCAACTATTGCTTCTTTGTTCTCTCTGCTGCACTTCTGACTATACTTTCTCTACTACACTCAAAGTGCTATTCTCTCCTCACTCATTTCCCCCCATTCAGCTTCCTTTTATATGTTATCTCCCCCATTAGCATGTAAGCTCCTGAGGATAGGGATTGTTTGTCTTTCTACTTGCCTTAGTATACTCAACATACTGGCATGGGATCTGGAAATGAGTGAGCCCTTAACAAATGTTAATCCAGTTGGTTTAAGTACCTCTGTTCTTAAGTGCATTTGGCATTCCTAGACTAAAAAGGGGTTATTAATTATTTTTATTCATATATGTATAAGTATGTATAGGTACATTATATAGGATCTCATTGCAATTAAAATTTCCTGGAGACAGTATATTAATTTATAATTATTTATTAAGTAGTAAAAAATGAGCCCATCATATGGCCAGTTGCCTCACTAACCCAAGCTTCATACTCACCTTGCCTCTCTGTTTACTCCTGCTGCTTGGCCAGAACAATCTACTCCTTGGTCAGGAAAAGACCCATAAGCTTCCTTGATCCATAACTGATCAACTGATAGAGACAGCCTCTCCGATCAAGAAAATGGTCTAACTTAATTCCAAAGAACCCACAGTGAAAAATGCTATATCTCTAGAATGAGAATGAGAGAGAACTGATGAACTCTGAATCCATACTTTTTCTGGGTCTCCCTATTTGGATAGACTTGATCTTAGTCCTGGTTAGAGGCTGGCCTTCTGGAGGCCAGGAGTCCCATGGGACAAGAGGCAAGTGCCTTCTGAAAAGAGAGATGCCATGGGGCCACAAGGTTTCTAGGATCCTTCCATAGAACACATCTCCCCCTGCCCCTTATGTAAAAATTAAATTAGTCTCAAGTAATAAAAGTATTATAGTTTAAGTGGTTTATTTGAAGATGATTAGAAATCAAGGATACAAAAATATAACCACGTGCCTAGGGCTGATTAGTCCATTCACATTTTACTTACATGTTGCAGTCTCTGAGTAGAGGAAGAGGAAGAGCTGCTCTTGAGAGGCAGAGAGCCTGTTAAAATACTAAATTGTGATCTCGCCCAGGTAGAGACTCAGGTGAGATTATAGGGAATTCTGGGAAGTATCAAGAACTTCTGGGGATTGAAGTCCAGGGTTCAAATCTCCATTTTACACTTATCCAGATAAGCTTTTAATCTACTGAAAGGGTAAGGCTAAACAGAAACCAAATTCACTAGAGAAACACCCCAAGACTAATCTTAGGGCACCAAGAAATGGGTTACAAACTCGTATTCAATTCTCATATTCCTTTATATCCCAATACATACACATGTATGCATATGTGTGTGTATATATGCTCTACAAATGTATATATACACATACTTATAAAGCTATAGATTTATATAAACATAGATGTATATGAGTGTGTATGTGTGTGTATATATATATATATACATATATATAATTACTCATGCATAATCATTTAAGGCTACAAAAAAGAGATTTAGAGAGAGAAGGAGAGAGAGGCAGAGATATTTGATAGAATAAAACAGGAGTGAAGTTTGGTCAAGAACCTATCATTACCTTTTCTCTTCCATTGCCACAAGTATTTGGTCACTCATTCTAACTTTCCCCTTTTATTAATCACCATAAATACTTAATATCATTTTTATTCATGTCATTAATGGAGTTGAACAAATCAGTTCCTGGAAACTTCATGCAAGAATGTCTAGGGAGAAAATAAATGGAGCTAGAAGGCATGAGTGAACAAGTCATCAGTTTAACTTTTGGGCACTCTGTTGATAGCTCATTGAGATGAGTCAGCATTTGGGAGTTCCCTAGAAAGTGATATAGAATAACATTTTTCCCAAGTATCCCTATCTCAAATTAAGGAATGGGAAAGTTTCTGTACTGTTTGGAAAAATGGGGTGAGCTTCTTAAAATCAAGACATGATAATCTTCCTTCCACTGAAAGTCTGGCAGAAAAGAGTTCGGTAAAGATGGTAACACATTGCAATTTTGACCTCACAAATGGGGTAAAGCAGAATACTGAGAACCAAGAAAACTGACTCCTAGTCTTTGCTCTGAAATTTAGTTATGTGATGATAACTTCTCTAATCTGCAGTTTCTTCATATGTAAAATGGGAATAACGTTTTCCTCATATGAATACAGTTGTTCTATAGAAAACACTTTGGAAAATTGAAGATGCTCAATAAAATAATGTTCTTTTGATCATTATTCTCTGAATAGTAGAATAATCATTATTAAAGTTACAAGAGAAGAAAAGACAAGAAAAGGAAAGGAAAGAAAAAAGAGAAATAAAGTAAAGGAAAGAAAAGAAAAGAGTTATCTATAGATTAATAGGTGAGTGTTCTTAGTCATCTACCATGACTGGAGTAAAAGCTTAACTTGCCTAAACCATAGCTTCAATCATGTCATCCCTATGTTCAAAATGTTTAGTGGTGCTGAAGAACTGGAAAATAAGGGTAGAATAATTGTGCTGTAAAACTATGTTGATATAAGCATGAAAGTAGTATGGTTTCAGAAAAATTATTTTCTATGTTTTCACATCTATAATCATGATAAGATTTCTTGCCTTTTCAAGGGGAGAGGGCATAATGGAAAATAATTTGGATTTTTGGAATAAAATCTATCTATCTATCTGTCTCTCTACCTAGATATATGCCTAAACCACATTATATATATACAGAGAAAGAGACAGAGACAGAGAGAGAGAGAGAGAAAACAAGAGAGAGAGAGAGAGAGAGAGAGAGAGAGAGAGAGAGAGAGAGAGAGAGAGAGAGAGAGAGAGAGAGAACAAGAGAGAGAGCCAGGAAGCAAAGAGAGAGAATTATTTTTTTACATGTAATTAGAAATATTTAATTAAATAAATAAATTTTATATTAGTGAAAAGAAAATGTTTAGTCCTTCATTAACTATTATACTTTAAATTCTCTTCTTTCCCTCATTTTAGCTACTTAATGATACTAATAATTGGAATTGATGTTGTGCTTTAGAGTTTGTAAAGTACATTAACATGAGGCAATGTCATTTGATTCCCTTGGCAACCATAAGAGACAGGCGGTATTATTATAATAATTTTTACAGATGAGGGAACTGAGGCCTAGAGTAACTAAGTGACCTTACCAGTCATAAACTAAGCAAGTATGTGAGGCAGAATTCCAGCTAGATGTTCCTTATTGCAATTCAAATAGTCTATCTTCTGGGACATATAGCTGATTATTTGATTCCTACCTATTCTTTAAGACCTATGTTAAATAGTAGTTTTACCTTAAATATTAGAATTCCCTGATGCTCCCAAAACAAGACCTCAAATATTATCAACATTTAATGAATCTCAAATGGATAAATATAATAAATTATTATTAATTAAAATATTGATATGATACTAGCATTTATACAGTGCTTTAAGATTTGCAAATCACTTTACAAAATCATCTCATTTTATTCACACAATGACTTTGGGAGTTAGGTGATATTATTATCCCTTTGTTACATGTGGAAACTGAGGCAGGCCAAGGTTAACTAACTTGCCTGGGGTCACATAGTTGGTCAATACCTTCGGCTCAATTCCAAGGCAGGTATTGTTGGCTCCAGGCCCATTATCCTCTCCACTATACATAAAAGAATAAATTAAAAATTCCGTGATGATGATAATAAGTATTTAATAGAATATTTTTGAATGAAAAAGTAATTAAGCAAAATTTGCTCATCAGGTCTGCTGTGGCTGGAGCAAGAACATAGTCATGGCTTTCTAAATAAAAGAATAAGTGCAGCATGAAAGGCTCTCTACTACAGGTATTAGAGTCATATTAAGGGCTTTGAAAATTGGGTTGTCTTGAATGACCACTAGACTCAGAATCTGAGAGATGTCAGATTTATACACCCAGATATACTAATTAGTTGGTAAAATAGCCATATAGAGAACAATGATTTTCCTGTTCAGAATGTCAAGAAATTTGATTTTTTTTCTGAAGGTCATCTTCAAGCACCTGTTCGTCAAGTAGGTTTTTGCACAACTGGCTTCCCAGTGATACTAACTTAGCCTCAGCTCATAATGTTACAATGCCTCTGGATTCCAAAGGTCTCTCCTCAAATTCTTCCATCTCCTTATTTCTGGATTCTTCCCTTCTGATATCTCACAATATCTGCTAAGTCACCTTGACTCAAGTCACTATGCCTTTGTTTCTTATTTTGCAAAAAGACAGAGTATGTCAATCTTCAGTGGGAACTTATGTCTTTTAGATTAAATATACAAATACGAATTCTTCATTTTTATGACCTTGAGCTTGAATAAGATATGGAATTTTAAATAAACAAGAAATTCTATTTTTAAAAGTGTTTGCTTTGGGGGAAGCTGGGTAGCTCAGTGGATTGAGAATCAGGTCTAGAGATGGGAGGTCCTAGGTTTAAATTTGGCCTCAGATTCTTCCCAGCTGTGTGACCCTGAGCAAGTCACTTGACCCCCATTGCCTAGCTCTTACCAATCTTCTGCTTTGGAACCAATATACAGTATTGATTCCAAGATGGAAGGTAAGGATTTTTTTTTTAAGTGTTTGCCTTGAAAAAAAACTTGCTTTTCTGTAATAATGTCACTAAACTCTGCTTTAACCCAGCAATATATTACTAGCTATATACTATAAAGAGATAACATAAAAAGGATCTATATATGCAAGTATATATGTGAGTACACACATATTTTATGTTGTTAGATTTAAAATGGTTGATGGCCTTAAACTGTAACAGTTAAAAGAGTGATGTTCTAAACTGTAGTGAGTTAAAATGGTGGAAGATATAAATTGTGATAGATATAAGAGAGGGTGAGTAAATTTGACCCCAGAAATATGTTTCACTACAGTGTCTTGGTTTTTAAATCAAATATAAGGTGGTCACCAGGGAAATATTCTCATTTATTCCCAAGTCAACTGGGTTTATAGAGATTTTAATTAATACAAATGTGGAATTAAAGGAAAGAGAGAAAGAGAGAAAAAGGAAATAAGTATGAAGGGCCTTAAGCCAACATGGCCTAGACCTGAGTCTTAAGAGAGAGAGATCAGTCAGTCAGTCTTTTAATACTCACCACAAGGTCTGTCTAAGCAAGGATTCTAGTGACACCAGGCCAGCTCCATCTCAACTGACTTCACCAGAGAGAGTTCCAGCCAGAGTTCTCTCTCAAGATATTCTGCCCAAGCGATCCTCATTAGAGATCCTCCAAAAGCATTCTCCAAAAGGATTTTTTTCTTATATAGGGGTTTTTCTCCTATATCACCTCCCCTAAGTCCTTACATCTACCAATCACTGTAGATGTTTTCCAAAGGACTGCCCATCTGAATTCCTGCTAAGTCGACAAATCTCCTCAGTAAGTCTGAACCAGTGAAAACACAGCTAAGTCAACTAATCTCATTAAGAGAAAACTTGCCCGACCCTTTTAGGTACCTAGCATCTCATTGTATCAATTCTAAAAAACAGGCATGGCTCAAAGAACTCCTTGCCCCACCATAAGCATGGATCCAAGTACTTTCATTGTTTAGCAAGGAGTTTTCTCCCCTAAAGCAGTCTTAAGTATGGGTGGAGTAGAGGTCCAACCATAGCAAGGAGTTTTCTCCCCTAAAGCAGTCTTAAGTATGGGTGGAGTAGAGGTCCTTCCCATAGCAAGGAGTTTTCTCATCAAAATAGGGAATGTTCCCAGTCCAATGGGGAAATTTTAAACATTCACAAGTCTGAGAAATTTCAAGGTTTACAATATACATATATACATATATATACATATACATACACATATATGTATGGTAAGTGCTTTCATTGTAGTAAATAAATCAAAATAAAAGTAGTGCTCAATAACTTGGAACTAGCTGAAAGGATTATGATTCATAAGAAATGGATCATGATTACTTTGTAAGAAAAGAGGAAGGGGAAATTCAGAGATAGTTTGAAAGTTCTGTACAAACTGATGCTGAGTATAGTGAGCAGAACCAAAAGGATAATTCACAAAATCATTAAATATTATAAAGAAAAATAATTTTGAAAGGTTTTAGAACTCTGCTAGAGACCACGCCATATAAGTTCACAGTTTCACATTCAACCTGTTTTTTCTGATCTTATTTTGCTCATGAAAATATTCATGTGGATATTTGTCAAGTTCAAAACAACAAAATAACAAAAAGAAACAAATTTGGGATTCCTAAAAAGTTTCAGAACACCTAATGCAATAATATTCCAGTGCCAAATCTGACATTATACAACTGATTAATATTCTATTTTCTTTCTATTCATCCATCCTCCCATTCATATCTATCTGTCTGTCTATCTATCTATCTATCTATCTATCTATCTATCTATCTATCTATATATCTGCTTGTATGTCTATCTGTGTGTCTATCTGTGTGTCTGTGTGTCTGTCTATCTATCTATCTATCTATCTATCTATCTATCTATCTATCTATCTATTTATCTATCTATCCAGCTGTCTGTCTGTCTATCCATCTATCTATCCGTATATCTATCTATCTATCTATCTATCTAATCTAACAACTATTTTTCAAATTTAAAATCTCATGCTGTGACAAAAAGCTGAATAACTCCCAATGGCAAATGGCCAAGAAAACTTTAAAATGAATATACACACATATACATTTTTACAACAGTGTATACATACATATCTACATAAATATGTGTAAATATGCAGATGTGTACATGTATATACATATATGCATACTAACTTGTAGGGGGAAAATATCACTCATCATTTTTCCCTTTTAAATGTAAGCAATTATAATAATATATCGAGTGTAAGAATCATCTAGGTCTGGAATCTATCAAGGGAAATATCTCTAAGAAATCAAGAGTAATTTTTTGTTAGATGGGTTGAAGGGAAATTTTTTTTTTAATCAAAAACAGAGAAAGTCACTTGTGATTGGATTTTATCTGCTAGTGACAATAATTCCAGGCTCCTTTAATTTGTCAACATTTCAGTTTCCCCTTCTGTTCCATAATAGCTTATTTCTGTAACCTAATAGAAGGCTTTTTAGGAACTGGACACAAATAAAACAAAATCAAAAACAAAAACAAAAAACAAACATTAGGAATTACTGAGTTAAGAAATCCCTTTGCTGGCTACCTTCTTTTAAGGAATCTCTCTACCCTTAGCAACAGACTTGCCATCTATCTAGAATTGTAAGAAAAAGAAAAACAACTTTCCAATGAGTTTCATCAGGAGGGGCAGAGTAGTTTAGTTGGTAAAACCTCATCTCCAATTCCGAAAGATCATTGTTCAAATCCTACCTCTGACTTGACTCAGAGAGAAACCCTTAACCCAACTGGACCTAGGTCACTTTCTAAGAGTATTCATTGTAAAAGGGGTTGCAATAAAGTTCTTCCCATTCCTTTTTAATGCGAGTGCTATTCCTCTGAGATTATCTCCAATTTATCCTGTATGTACAATGTTGACTGCCTAATATCTGCACATTAGTCTATGCACCCCTTGAGAGTAGAGACTCTTTTGCCCCTTTCTTTGCACATCCAGGGCTCAGCAAAGTCCTTGACTGATAGTGAGAGCTTAATAAATGATTATTCAATTGACTTAACAATAAAGTCTAGCAAAAGAACTGCTGTTGGTACTAACAAAGCCCTGGAGAATCCAGACTTCACAATGAGGAATCAAAGGAGGAATTTAGTAGAATTGGCTCAATGGTATAGCATATAGAGTTTTGGACCTGGATTCAAGAAGTTTTTTTTGGTTGTTCAGTAGTGTCTGGCTCTTAATGAACCCAGTTGGGTTTTCTTAGCAAATAAAATGGAGTAGCTGGCCATTGAACAAAGAGGAATTGAAACAAATAGAGTTAACTGACTTGCCCAGGGTCACACAGCTAATAAGTGTCCAAAGCTGAATTTGAATTCAGGAAGATGAGTCTTCATGCTTCTAAGCTCAGTGGTCAATCCACTACACTATGTAGATGCCCATGGAGTTGGGAAGACTTCGTTTCAAATACAGCCTCAGATACTCACTATTTTTGTGACCCTGGAAAATCATTTAACCTCCATTTATTCCTGTTTCCTCAATTATGAAAAGAGTTAAGAATAGCCAGAGTTGTTGTGAGAGCTAAATTAAATAACATGTGTAAAGTGTTCAGCATAGTGCCTGGTACATCATAGGTAATGCATAAGTAGTAGTTATTCATTTTAGAATAATCATAATCATAATAATAACATGAGTAATATCTCCTTATATTTGTATAGCAGTTTACAAAGCAGTTTTAAGGCTCACTTTTTTCATTTTTTTATTCTTTGTTCTTCATGGCAATTATTAAATGTTGGCAGGATATTATTATACTTATTTCAAAAATAAGGAAGATAATTAATAAAAGGTATATGATTGGCATGAGGTAATAGCTTATAAATGGTAGATCTGTCAACCAAAGAGGACTCCTAGGTAGAAGGCCGTCTCTATTGTCCTGACATAGGAGAAAACAAGGATGCTGAAAAGAGGATTTTGATTTAGGTGTAAAAATTAGATCAGATGAAGAGATCTTTTTTTCCTCGGTTGCAGAAGATAGAAGTTACACGTAGGCAGATTTGTTTATCACAGAATTGCCAAATTTGAGGGAACTTCAGCAATTTTCTTTTCTTTTTTATTAAATCTTACCTTCCATCTTAGAACCAATATTCCATATTAGTTCAAAGTCAGAAAAGCAGTAAGGGCTAGGCAATGGGGGTCAAGTGACTTACCCAGGGTCACATAGATGGGAAATGTCTGAGGTCAGATTTGAACCTAGGACCTCCCATCTTTAGTCCTGCCTCTCAATCTATTGAGTTACCCAGCTGCCTCCTTTTCTAACCCAATTCAAACCTGAAAAAGAATCCCTTCTTCAGTATTCATTCTGCAATATCCCCAAGACTTGACCATCCACCCTTTTCTTAAACACTTCCAAAGAAGAGGACCCCATCACCTACTGTGCCAGTCCATTACAAATCAGGATAATTCTATTAAAGAGATTATTCATTGTGTGTGTGTGTGTATGTGTGTGTGTGTGTGTGTGTGTGTGTGTGTGTTAGGGATCCTTTTATCAGTCAGAACAAGCCCATGGATACTCTTTTCCAATAATTGTTGGTTATTGTTTAAAAGGAAATAGAGCAGTGAAATACTTGAAAGCCTCAATGTTCAAGTCAATTCAATTCACTCCAAATACATTTTTTAAGTTCTCACTATATAGAGAGGCCTCTGCTTGACACCCAGGAAGACCCACTGCTCAAATAAAATAGAGTACTTGCCTTCCTGGACTTTAAAATCCATTCCAACAATAAGATTTTGTAATTGTAATGTGCCCCCCCTCCCCCGTAATTATCAAATAAAATAAAAGAAAGTCAAGCCCAACTCATCTACCAATAAACAAAGAATTTGTTGACAGGTTGTAAAAATAATTTTTTAAAATGTGGCATAACCTAAACAAATAATTATTATGCTTTCTTAATTTCCTCTCCCAAAAAGAGCTTTATTCTACTCACCAATTATAGTCAATTACCTATCAAGTGTCACTTTTTGCTTCTGCTTGGAACTCATTAGAATTAGACTTAGAATTAGACGTAGAATTATCCCAAGATATTTCTCTGGAAGAGAGGCCTATGTTTTGGCATGACCACTTGAAATGTTATATGATATTAATCTTGATGAAGAGGCTGGCTACATAATAGAGAGCCCAGCAGCTCTCCAGTCTGGCCTGCATTAGACTAAGAATCAGATTTGCTACCTTAACTTCACTTAGAAAGACAGAATTAGCATTTCCGATGCCCCAAGTTATTTAGAATTTCTGAGTATCTCAGCAGTTCTTCTTTCATAATCTTATTTTTGTAGTTAATTTCTTGAGGCTATGTCTTCAGGAGGCAAAAAATATCTATCTAAGTATACAAGAATATTTGGCTGTTAACTGATATTTCTGACTCTGTATCCTTTGTGTATGACACAGTAGGGTCTAATATCCCACAGTAGGAAAGAATAATTAATTCGCTCATTAATCCATTTGTCAAATGGGCAGGCAACCAGAGAAGGGCAACCAGAATATTTAAGAGAACTTGAAGAGAAATGAATGAGTGAATGAATGAATAATCCAGAAGCCTAGAGACGACTCAGGTAGGAGGTTAAAACCTTGAACTATAGTAGAAGAGGTATAATATATGAGAGAGACTAAACTTGTTTTCTTCTATCTCAGGAGGAAAAATTAAAACCAAGACACCTGAGTTTCAGGATGGCAGATTTTAAGTGAATAAAAGAAAAAGATATTCTTAATAGATTTTGTTGTTGTTGTTGTTATGTCTGAATCTTTATGACCCCACTTCGAATTTTGTTTGGTAAAGATATTGGAGTGGTTTGCCATTCTTTTCTCCAGCTCATTTTATAGATTAAGAAATTAAGGTAAACAAAGTTAAATGACTTGCCCAGGGTCACACATTTAGAATGTGTATGAGTTCAGATTTGTTCTCAGTTCAGTAGCCCAGTGCTTTATCTATTGTGCCACCTAGCTGCCTAAATATCTAATAAAAGTGGGCTGCTGTTGGGAAATAGTGAGCACTTGTTCCCTGGAGACCTTTAAGTGCTATCTGGATGACCATTTTTCAGTTATGTTATGAAAGGAATTCATGCATTAGAAATAGTGGTAAGAGTCGGACTAGATATCATCTGAGGGCCATTAGAACTTGGAGATTCTATTATTTCATGATCCTAATTAGAGAGAGAGTTATATTTCCATTGACCAGGCTAATCACTAGAGAAAAAAGAAAGAAGAAAGTTAAATTCAAACGGAATTATTAGTGCCTGCCATTAAGTGATAATGTGTTTGAATTTGGACAAGAATATTTAACTTCTTTATCAAGGCTAAATTAAGGTCTTCCTTATTCCAAATTATTTAGCATTTCTCAGCTTTTCAGAAGATCTTTAATAATAATAAGCACTAGTACATGAGGATGAGAGGGAAATCAGGGGAAACTCAGGAGCAAATATTTAAATCTTCTTAATGTTTTATATCCTGGACTACTTTTTTAGTTAACTCTTTAAGGTTGCAAATTCCGGAAGTGAAGACTTTTCAAAGCGATTTGATAGACATGTATCAGGACATGTGAAATACAGATAGAACAAGAAAAGTTAGGAGCCCAAAGAAAGGATTGGGGACTTCTCTACAATTTCTTTGACAAATCTGTTGCAGTCAAGATAGTTCAGTTTCCAAAAAAGTTATTATAATTATTACTACCTACATTATTCTGAATTGGACATTCCACTATGTTTACACAGTCCCTGTGACTTGTTTCCATATCAAAGTGTAAGCCTCAGGAAAATACTTATTACATATTGACTCTCTATAAATCCAAAGCAGAAATCATTATCTTTCTTCCTACATTCTCCCTCTTCCTACATTCTGTTACTAGAGAGGACAATCCCCTTCCCACAGTCCCTTCATCTCACAACCTCATCCTGGACTTCTCACTCTCAGTCACCCTAAATATCCTTAAAGGTCTGTTGATTTCACCTTTGCATCATCTTCTGAATAAACTCTCTTCTCCTCCAACACTCCAACCACTCTGGTACTGTTCCTCATCCCCTCATGCCTCAACTATTTCAAAAGCATGCTGAAAGGTCTGTCTACCTCTCCCCACTACATGTAATCCATTCTCTATTCAACCACCAAAGTGATTTTTATGTCACCCTTCCTCCCCCACTACTCAATACACTCCATTGGCTTATTATGTCCTCCAGTCACTAAGATCCAGGATCAAACATAAAATGTCTTATTAGAATACAAAGCCCTTCTTCACAACTTGGCTGCTTCCAACCTTACTCTTCTAAACCTAGTTTTAAATCTAGTGATACTGCCATCTTGACTGTTCTGTCTCTCTGCTCTTGGAATTATTTGACTACCTCCCATGCCTAGTACATTCTCTATTTATTCTGACTACTAACCATCCTGGCTTCATTTAAATTCCAATTAAAATCTCTTTTTTTTTACTTAAATCCTTCTCCAAACCACTCTTAATTTTAGTGCCTTCTCTTTCTTCATTTATCCTTGTATTTAGTTTGCTTTATGTTTATTTATTTTCATGTTTTCTCTCCCATTTGATTGCAAGATCTTTGAGAGCAGGGTATTTGCCTCTTTTATGCTTAAAATAGTATCTGGCAAATAGTAAACATTTAATAAATTTTTGATTGAACAACAAATGATTGTTCTTGAAATTGAGATATTCCTAAATGATTCTCCTTGACAGTTTAACTGCACATGATGCCCTGATGAACCAAGATGATGGTTATTTTCTCTCATTTCTGAGACCCATCTCCAAAATTCATTTTGTGTAATAGGTACCTAGAATTCAAGTGAGGGAGGAAGTATTATGTTACTGAAATTGAGCTGAGTCACTTTATGGAACTTCATTTTAAAGCCTACTTAAACCTTAAATACCTAAACAGGTCACAGGAAAGATCCAATTGTGTTAAGGGTAAAATTAGGGTTGTTGACTGAATATATTATTTTAGTGGTTGCCAGGGATTTAAATTCAATCCCAATAAAATGCTCAAGTCAGTTTGGGATTTTTATGGTGGTTTAATTACAATAGTAGGAAGAAATTAAGAAGAAGGACAAGAGGGTAAGGTTAGAAGATTTTCTCCGGCCTAGAGTAAGTCCAAGGGAGTTCAGAGGTCTCAGCCAAGGGGACTTCTCAGAAGATTAAATCTAGCTTGGCTTCCAGCCATTAGGTCTCATCTGAAATGAGGGGCTTCCTCAGAGGATTGTGCCTTTTCAGGAGATCAAGGAAAGGAGGAATCAGCAGTCTTACCACTCACCAAGGTCACTCAGGGAAGATGCCTCACTTAAACCACACTACAGAACCAAAACTCACAAGCACACTAGAATGCTGCCCAGAGCTCCCAAGGTCTCTAAGCAAGCTCCCAACACTGTGGAGAGAGCCCAGCCTCACCGAAAGAGTGAAAGAGAGGAAGTTACATAAAATAAATAGGCAGTTCTTTACATCACTTCCTGTGTCTCACATGTACCAATGGTAGCTTAAGCTTTGCCTTAGGGCAGCCCAGGGGATCTGTCAGTTGTTTCTGATTTGTCACTTACTAGCACATTAGTCATAGCCCATACTCCTCACAGTTAATCCTTAAGTGGGGGTGTATACATTCCTGGTTGCTAGAATTCTAAAGAATAGCAGGGTAGAGTAAATATAAAATTCACAGTTGCATGGGCTTTGACTCCATCTTTGACTCCATTATAATTTATCTCTTCTCCCTTCAATGCTATGAGAGTAGCTGAGATGGCTTTAGCCCATCTTGTTTTAGAAAAATGCACCTAAAGGGATTATCTTGCTTTTTTTATGAAACTTATCCATAAGGGCAGAGCTAGATTTGAAATTAATCAAGGAGTTGCACTTAACATGTTTGCTTTAAGAATCTCTGGGTTTTGCCTCATTCACTTGGGTAAGACTATGAACAAAGAATTATTTTGACAATGTATTGGCAAGAGGTCAGAGGAAGAAAGTTGAGAAAAAAAGAGTAGGACAGAAAGGAGATTAAGGAATGGGTGAAGCTTACAACAGAGACCTCTTGTGAATCTCCTCCATTTCCATCAGTCTGTGCCTCCTGGCTTTGATGTTACCTTCCTTCCCCCCAGTACAATTATTTAGAAATACTAGATTTTACCAAAAGGCTTTACCCATATGATCATCTGAGCAGCTACAGACTTACCTCTCCCCACCTTCAGCAATATGTCTTATCCTAGATTTCCCCTAAAAGTCAATAAATCTAGGACTATTTTTCTTTTGAGGGAGGGAAGGAGTAAAATCTCAAGCTGTGCCATCCTTTAAATATATTCCTGGTACCCTCTGCTGTATTGATAGTGTTCTTGTCATTGGTCACCTATGTTCATGGCAGTCTATGCCCCTTCCCTGTGGCGCCATATATTTTAGAATGAGTGGATTACCTAAGACAATGAGAGTCACCACACATCCTGTGGAATATGTGGAATCCATGGGGGCTGTGTTTATTGTATCTACTGAAGATAAGTGCTATGATATCCTTGTTACATTAAGATTGAGGAGATCTTTTTTAGACATTCTTTTATTAACTTTTTCGGCCCAATGAATGACTTCTTTTATCTTCACATGAAACCATAAACTAAAATTATTCCTTTTTCAGTAGGCCATATTCTGAATTTCTCTACCATGCCCAGAAATTGATTCATTCTATAGATGACATCATTCCTAGAATTCATGCTTCAGAATTAATCTCTGCCTCTGCAAACTCTCCTTCTGACTGGATGATTTCCTTTGCTCTATAGAGAACATTCCAGGTACATTGGGTGATTGGGGAAGACTAGTACATCTGGTCTGAGGGTTTGGCAAGTCCTTCCCTTTCACCTTTGGTATCCAGCATTCATCCAACTCTCCATGAAGGTATAGCATGGACAGCATTCATACCCTTTAAAAAATCATCTCAGCAGCCTGGATAACCAAATTGAGGATAACCAACAGAACTCAACCTATAGGTTTACTAGGGATGTCTGCTCCAAGCATGAGGAAACTTGTCCTATAGAAATGGATAGATGAAAGCAATTTGTTATAATAGCCATGAAGGCAGAGGAGGTAGATGTTGTAGAAGGTTTAGGGCTTGGCCATCCATCAAAATTGTCACAGACATTCATTGTGTTCCAGTTCATCACCAGTTATCCTGACTTTTGACTCATTGGACTTCAACATTCATCAGACTACAACAACTTTAGCAGAGAGAGGCTGACAACTTTGTGCAACTCTGCTTAACACAAATCCAATTCATGTGCAAGTGAAGACATCACTGCTGTGATTAATTCTCTTCAGAAGTGAAGGATAAACAATAACAATGATTAGTTGGTTCTCTAGAGAAAGTTCAAATGAATGGTATCCTTCTTTAACGTAATAAGTTCTTCATGTACATGAATACTATCATGCTGCCCATAATCTCTTTTTTATCAAAGTTAAGTATTCTTGGGTCTTTTAATATTTTTTTTTATTTTGACTAACAAAATGGATTTTCTTTTTCTTCTCTCCTTACCCTAACTGACAAACACACATACACACCTATACATACATACACACAGAAATATAAACAGAATATCATATGCAGAGTCAAGGAAAACAAAACTATATTGTTAGTATGCCCCAGAAGATATGTCTCATTCCAGTATGTTGATTTCCTTTTCATTTGTTGTGCTTAATTCAATTATTATATGGTATAGTCCTGAGGACATTCATCATCCTGCTCTCTTTTTTCCTGGATGTTTTCCACCTTTCCAATGTCCTTTATGACACGCAGGAGTCTGAAATGAAAACTTTGCTCCAGACACGGTCTGACCAAAGGCACACTATAGTGGAATTATCATTTCCTGTGTTCCAGACACAATGCTGAAGAATCAGGCTTGAGTCAAGAATCCAGGGATTTATCAAATCCCTACTTTACCATCTTTATTAAAGCACAGGTTACTTAGTAGACTGCAGATGAGATGGGACAATGAGGTTTTACAGCAGACACTGAGGCATGCTGACTACTTCTGCAGTGAACAACGCATTGAAAGGGTTGGCCAAGAAAAGGGCTTTTATAGTGATTGTGGTTCCTTACATAGTAAGTACATGGAGTCTCTTCAACAGCTGGTGTATTAAAACAGAATTCCAACTAAATTGAAGCAATACCAAATTACATGAGGCAGCTGCTGCTGCCACTGAGCCCTGCTCTTTAGAAACACTAATGAATCTAATGGAATTGCTCAGACATTGCCAAAGAAGGCAGAAGTGATTTAAAAGGTGGAGGAAGGTCATGTATAACAGCCAGGCCAAGAACCCAATGGAATCACCCAAGACTCTAGGGGTTCTCACTTAGAAGAAAGAAATAAAGGTCACTTTCCTCTTTCCTTTGAAAATAGAAAAAGTAGCAGGAGAGACTTTCTTGGATTTTAAGGTGTTTCCCAATTATACTCTTAGAACATGGGTCAGGCATAATCAACTAAATTTGGGTGACATATGCCTTTTAAGAAAATCAGTTTTAGTGTTGGAAAAAAAGTTAACCTTTACAAAATATCTATTCCCTTTATTCAATGAGAAGCAGCCTAGTTCAGAGGGGAAGAAGATGGAACTTTATATCTGAAAGTTTAGGTCCAAGATCTGACTATAAAACATATCAACTATGTGACCCTGGACAAGAAACTTCTCTTTGATCTTTAATTTCCTCATCTGCAAAATGGGTTTAATATTTTTCTTTAGACATTTCTCGGTGGGATTGTGGGGAAATTACTTTGTTTACTGAAATACATAAATGTGAAAAAACTTATAATATGTACTTATTGAATTTAAATCTTTATGCTAAGTGCTTGGGAATAAAATTTCATTATTAACAAAATCTAATGGTTTAGTGAGGGTGGTTAGGAGTTGAACACAGAGAAGTAATATACACATTAAAACATGGTGAGTCAACATCAAAGTGCAATGAAAATAGGAGAGGGAGAAATTACTTTTATATGGTGAGAGGGTAGAAAGGTTCATAGAGGGTTTTATAGAGAAGGTAGCACTGAAATTAGTCCTTAAGGTTAGATAGGAAGTTGATATAGAATATTTAATGACCTCAGACAGATTACAAAAGTGCTGTTTGAGAAGGATATTTTTGATTAAAATTGGCACATATTAATTTTTACATCTATCCCCATTGCCAGCATTATTGTTGTTTTTATTTTATTTATTTATATTTCTAACTATACTTTAAATAGTGTAGATATGTATCAAGATTATAAAATGAACATTCTTGACTCAAAAATATGTATTTAATATCAGTTGAGAAAAAGTGCTGACCTTGAAGTCAGGAAAACCTGGGTTTTACTACTTTAATACTTTCCAGTTGCATGAGTACAAGTCACTTTCTTAGTCAAAATCTTGTCATCTGTTAGGAATACTAATATAAGATGTCCCAAAACCCTTGTGTGGTTTTTAAAGTTTACCAGATTCAATTGCTATCAAAACTTAAATTGAACTAAGATTATTGAGTTATACTTTGTTCCTTCATAAAGTGAGAGACTGATAGATAATTTAATGACTATTAAACTATTTTCTGACTTTCAAGACATTTCATATATTTTAATTATTATGATCCTATAATATCTAATATGATAGCTGGATAACATATGGAGCTTCGAAATAATAAAGATGGGTCCAATTTGGAGATTTTCCTTTCAATTCTACATGTGTGCATAATAGCTAATGTTTATTTAGAAATTTAAGGTTTACAAAACATCTTAAACATGTTATTTCATTTGTTCCTCAAAATAACATTGTGAGATAGGTCTTATTATTGTTCTTCTCCTTTGGATCTGTGTAATTAGAATCTTGTACCTTGGACTTCATCTCCCAGAATCCCTTTCCTTTCATCCTCATCTTGCCTCCTTATGTTTTGAAGATAAAAGTTTCTGTAACTCCACTCTTGCTCTCTCTTCTCCTGCTTTTGTGGTCCTGGAAATTGCTCTTTACTCAGGTTCTTTACTTTTCCTCTACTTCAAGTGATTACTAATAAATTTTATAAAAGATAATACTTGGAGTATTGGATATTAATTTTTAATCTTAGATTTATGGCAAGCCAGTAAGGGATAGAATCCTTGAATTTTTTTAAGAAAGCCTTTGAGTAAAGAATACGTAGTAGATGAATTTTGCAAAGCCTCATTTCTCTCCTTCCACTTCTGGTGCCCTGATCCTGCCTTTTTTTTCTTTTTGCCACCTGTCCCTTCCACCCACTTTACTTTGAGTGACTTAGCTGTGGGCTCTTGGCCAAGATGGATAAGCTGCTATGGCCCCAGAGCCCTCTGTGGAAGTTAATTTACTGCTGCTGCTGCTTCCACTTACTGTTGTAATTTCAGAATGGAGGGTCCCCAACAAGCATGCAGCCTCCCCTTGCCCATGACCAGACCCCCTGCTGTGACCCTACACCTCACCTTTCTACACACAAACTAGGACTTCTTAAGAAACCGGTGAAGTAAAAATCTCTCTTTCTCTTGCTTGATGTGGTTTCCCAGGCTGAATTTTTTTTTTCAAGAGCAGCCCCAATCCACACTATCCACCCCAACCTGGCCTGGCTAATCTAGGAGGGGGTCCTTGCTATGAGGGTGGGGAATGAGGTATTATGAGGCCACTGGTTTTACTTCTGTGTGTGGGGAGGAGAGACAGAACTCTTCTCCCAAACATTCCTTGTGAGACTTTTACTCCTAGGCAGGGCATACTAGTGTAGCACTACATATGGACAGGAAATAGAAATTACAAGCATAGCCCAGTTTCCTGCCTATCTCAGATCCTATTTCCAGAGAGCCTTACCAAGCTCATACAGCTTACAGTATTAGAATGTTTTTTTTTTTCTTATGACCATTCCTGGGGGTTCTTGTACTCATTGTATACCTTGTAGTTTATAGCTTAGCTTAAGTACTCTTGAGATTGATAGGGGAGATTCATCTCCCTATACCCCCTTTTCATTTTAGCCTGTTCAGTCTCTGCAACACACTCAATATGGGATTTGTCCACATTATGCACAGTGTGGGTATGGGGACCTCCAGAGGCATGACCAAAGAAATCTAGATAGATGATGATACTGGGAATGGGAAGGAAACTTAATGAGATCTGGAGGTGAATTTTAAGCCTTTTCAGAATCCATTGTTTTAATTGATGTTAACTCTCAGTTTTGTTCCCCTCCAAATAGTGAAGAAGTCTTTATTAGAATTGGAGAAAAGGATTCTTGAATTCAATGCCTGTATCCTGTCATGCTTATTGCATTTGTTGAGTGTTTGCTATAAAATTCAATTTTGTTTTGTTAAGTTCACATATTAAGCTCATCTAAGATCTTCTGTTACACTAAATCATTTTCAGCTACTATGTTTTGGCTATTAGCTTTATGTTCTGTTACACTGTCTTTATTTGCACCTCCCTCTATGACTAGACTGGAGAAAATACCATTGTAAAAACCCAGAGTCAACTTGGACAATCCCTTTGCAATGGAAAAACCATAGGTCCTTATGGATGCTGGGTTTCTCAACATATCCATTGAGATCACATGTTGCCTAAACAGCCTTTTGTTCCTTTTTGCCTTTGTTAATTGCCACATAGATGATGATGGATGGACTCCTTCAAACTGGTTACAATCTGTATACAACTTTTGGAGGATTTAATGAGCTAAATATCTCAATTGATCTTTAGGGGGTCTTCAGAATTGATTTTTAGATATCTAATAGCACTAATTCCTCTGACTGATCATTTACCTGCCTTTGAGTTGTTTGTAACAAGAGGTAAGGCACTGCTTTATTTACCATCTCCACATTTATTAAAAATGTAAAAGATGCGATATCTGAAGTGATTTTCACAATTTAGTCCTCTGTTCCACATTGAAATGAATGGGACATATTGGAGACAGGTCTTTTGCAGTCTCATACCAGAGGGAGGGAAGTTTCCCAAAAGGACTTGTTACCCTGTTTTGGGTTATAATCTCATCCAGGAGGTGGGAAGGATTTTCCTGGGAAGTCTAATAGCTTTTAAATGTGGGTTTTATATTTGTAACTCTTCAGCTTACTCTACCTTTCTACCAGAATGAGCTAAATTCTTGGTAACTATTTGACTCAAAAGGTTTTTATCAGCAATACACAGGTTTGTGTTTTTTCTGGACTCCTCTGCCACATTTTGGAATGATGGCACTAATAGACTTTGTTAAAAATATCTCAATCAAGTTTGAAAGAGTGTTTACATCTGGAAAACTTATGTCAAGTATCCATGAATTCATAGGTTTTTTTTAAATGTCACACAGCAAGGGACAATGACCATAAGGTCAAAGAGACCAACCAATACCAATGGAATTGATGAGATTCTATACCAAGACAAGAGGACTTGAACTTGCTCGAGTTTTGATGTTGCAGGTGTTTGATATATTTCAGATATAGGTCTCCCCCATGTCACACTTCTATCAAGCACCTCACTTTGGCTGCCATCCTTACTCCCCTATCCCTGAGAGAAAAGGTAAAATCAGACCAGCAAATGGTATTTCCCATTTGCTGCTAAAATCTATTCCCTTTTCTTTCTTTCATAGCGTGGCAAATTTTCTATAGTCCCAGATGCTGATTGGGTAAGTGAATAATTGCTACTACAGGCTCGTGGGACATAAATCACTTTAACTGAGCCCCGATTCAAGAACCAGTTATAGGTTTATTTTTTTCTTAACTCAGAATTTTAACACATAAAACTTTGCTATTTTATATTTCATCCAGAAGGTATTTGTTTCTCTTTTCTTTGGATTTTTTTGATGTTTTTTTATTTTCTTTGTTCAATTAATTCATATACGTCATAACTTAGCCATGTATCCCTGGGTTATCCATGTGCTTGTCAATATCCTCCTCAGGGGGGATTGTGTTATTATCCTACAATTCAATGATTAAATTATTTTGAGAGTATTTTAGGATAAGAAACTTACTATCTCCCCAAATCCAGAAGGTGAACTTTTTGGAGAAGGGGGCATAGAGATGCCTGCAGAGACCACACACAAGAGATCCAGATTGAAGTTTTGGATGTGGTGAATTTGAACTGTGGGAGGTTGAAGACATTTGTTTTAAATGTATACTCATGCCAAAGAGGACTGCCTCTGAATTGGATTTTTTTTGTAAATATAGTAATCATTGGTTTTACTCTTTTTTATTTCCATTTTATACCCAAATTATTGTAATTTTCCTTTAAAAAGTGCAATATTGCATCTACCTTTAGTTAAAAATCTTTACAGTTATTAGTTGGTTATATGTACTGATCTGTTGGAGAGAGTAGTCTCCCAAAGAATCACAAGGGGAGATATATTATTAGAATCTTGTACTCCTGGACTTCATCTCCCAGAATCCCTTTCCTTTTGTCCTCACATTGCATCCTTACATTTTGAAGTTAAAAGTTTCTGTAATTCCACCCTTGCTCTCTCTTCTCTTGCCTTCATGTTTTGGGAAACTGCTTTTAATCTGGTTCTTTACTTTTCCTCTAATTCAAGTAATTATTAATAAATCTTATAAACTATAATATTTGGAGTTTTGAATATTAATTTTTAATCTTACAGTGTTCAGGGAAGACTAACATATCTAGTGTGAGAGATCCCTGATTCTTTTTTCTCAGGGCAGATTTCCTCTTCTGGTATACACTTGTTCTCAACTGTAGCTCCAAGAAGCCACAACCTAGTAAAGCCATCTTGGCAGACTGGACAAATCAACTGGAGGATAACAGGCCTTAAACATGTAAAGAATTCCCTTTGTTTCAATGGGCAGATGAAAACCACTTGTTCAATGGCCACAAAGACTGTTGGAGAGTGATCATATATTAATGAGTGTAAGGTCATACATTGTTTCCTGGCTCATTACCAGATCTTCTGATTTTTACCTTGCAGATGTATTTCAATAACTCTGGAAGACCAAAGTTGACAACTTTGCACAGCTCTGCATCACTTAAATCCAATTCCTACTTAAGTCAAAAAATATCATCTATACTATTTTACCATTTCAAATTTTACTATTTTACTATGCCATTATTTCATTATTTTACTTTTACCTAAAAGGTCCTGTCACAATGGACAAATGATGAAGTAGCAGATATGGATACATTGTGAATTATAGTCACAAACCCACTTACAGGCAGCCAAGTCATAGGGTCATCTTCTCATTGGAAGCAGTGGTACGATTTGGCAACCTCCCAAGTTACTGAACACTCCCTTCTCATGCCCTACCAATTACATGTAGAAATAATTTCAATAGTCATTTTCTGACATTTTTGTAATTGATGTTGTCTTACTCCCTCCCTTTATTTCCCCAACCCTGAGATAATAGATAATATTATATAGGTTATATTTGTGCTATACATATTTCCATATTTGTCATGTTGTGAAAGAATTCACATTTTGTTTTTAGAAGAAAAATTTCAAAGAAAATAAAGCAAAATACAGTTTGTTTCATTCTGCATTCAGAGTCCATTGGTTTTTCTATGCTGAGATATCCTTTTTCTTCATGAGTTCCTGGGTATTGTCTTAGATCCTACCTTTGCTGATATAAGTTAAGTTATTCACAGTTGATAAATGTACCTCATTACTGTTATTGTGTACAACTCTGGTTCTGCTCACTTCACTTCACATCTCTTCATATAAGTCTATCCAGATGGTTTTGTGTGTGTGTGTGTGTGTGTGTGTGTGTGTGTGTGTTTGTGTATGTTTGTGTGTTTTGGGGATCCTTTAGTTTGTCATTTCTTTTGGCCCCAATTGTATTATAATTACATACCAAAATGTTTCCATCCATCCTCTAATTTATGGACATCCTTTCAGTTTCAGTTTCCAATTCTTTGCCACTACTAATAGAGTTGCTATAAGTACTTTGAAGAAGTGGTGTTTTCCCCACCTATCTTTGATGTCATTGAGACACTCACCTATTGATAGTATAGCAGAGTTGAGTAGGGTTTTTTAAAGAACTAAATTACACACTTCCTGATATGAAGAAGAGGATACAGAAGGTTTGACAATTATCTTCTTGGAACTGCAAGCTTCCCTTTCCCTAATCTGTCCATTTCAGAAGGCAGAGATTCAACCTAGCAGTCAAAACACACAAAAAAAATGTACAAAAACTTTTGTAATGATGATTTAGTTCACCATTGGCACATGGGATGTTTACATACTTACAGATAGCATGAAATCCAGTTGACTTGAAAAATGAATACCTCTTCTTGCAAGTCACCAGGTATAGAGTCCACATAACAGCCCTGAGTGAAATGTGACATACAAATGGAGACTAGCTTCATGAAGTCAAAGCTGAAATCAGAGTTTTCTGGAGTATTCACAATGATGCTAAGTGCCATGAAGCCAGTGTAGGTTTCCCAATCAAATCTAACATAGTCAACAAACTATTATATAAAAGGAATGAAGAACCGGTTCATGACAATGTAATTTCCACTTGCAGGGCTAGACAAGGTAAAGAAT
Source organism: Monodelphis domestica (assembly GCF_027887165.1). NCBI lineage: Eukaryota > Metazoa > Chordata > Mammalia > Didelphimorphia > Didelphidae > Monodelphis > Monodelphis domestica. The sequence goes on along the minus strand of NC_077227.1, from coordinate 689,539,900 downwards.
AACAATCAATTCATTGACAAAATCACCTCAGAGATAAATGAAAATAGCTCAGGAGCCTGAGCCAAAGATCCCTGAGAAGTACAAAGCTCTCTAGACCATTGACATTTTTTCTGATTTAACATCCATACCCATCAATGAGGAAAGTAACGTCAAGGAGAATTGACTTTTCAACCTAACTGCCACCATCACCAATTGTTGATTAAATGCTATTAACAATAAGAAAACTCAAGAGCTCTGGGAATGGCAGTACTACCAAATCACTAGCTCAGTTTCTAGTCCAACATTCATGACCATCATTTGAGGGAACTTGTCCTGTGTTTTAGATATTAGCCATTACAACCACCTACTACCCATAGAGCAGGCAAGCCAGCATTGGAAGAAGCATGCACCAAATAAGTCAAACTATCATCAGTACCGACTCTGCTTTCTTTCAGTTCTTAATTATATGGAGTCTAATACCTTTAGGAATCCTACTCCCTTTTGCTGGTATTACCTCCAGCCCAGTCCTTATAGCTTCAATCCAGAGAATCAAACTTTGAGGAATTACTACTTGGCAATTGTTTCTGCAGATACTAAAAACTCTGGCACCAGAGTAGCTTTAGCTATTGAAGAATGAGAAAACAAAGTTCTTGCCAACAAAGGCCTTGGCCATTATCAAATGGTATAATAACAGAAATCTTTGCAATTTATAAATAGAAATAACATTAAAGAAGATGGGTTGCCAATAGTTTTTCTCCTATACTCCAAAAACTAAGGATCATTCCATCTTCTCTAAAGCTAAAACTTTCTTCCATATTGTGCTTTCTCCATTAGAAAGTGACTCTTATGAGGGAGATTTTCTTTAGTTGGGGAAAAGAAATCCAGCAATGTGAAAGAATTTTAGGGGGGAAAGCAATTTCATTTGGTAGAGGGAGAAGAAACCAGGAAAGGATGTGTGACTCCCTGAAATCTAGTGTCTGTAATAAATAATAATCCATTGACTCACTTTTATATTTCCTCAGTTCAGCACAGTACTTTGTTCACAGCAGGAGTTTAAAAGGCCCCCATTCATTTGTTTTATATATTTAATATGGAGGTAAGACATTTCAGTCACTTAGATTATTACACAGGTTGTTGTAAGTGAAGAAAAGAAAATTAAATGCTATGATTTCTTTTTCTATTTTGTTTTTTAAGGTGAGTAATGGTGGAGTAGATAACATGAAGAAAGAAAGAAAGAAAGAAAGAAAGAAAGAAAGAAAGAAAGAAAGAAAGAAAGAAAGAAAGAAAGAAAGAAAGAAAGAAAGAAAGAAAGAAAGAAAGAAAGAAAGAAAGAAAGAAAGAAAGAAAGAAAGAAAGAAAGAAAGAAAGAAAGAAAGAAAGAAAGAAAGAAAGAAAGAAAGAAAGAAAGGAAGAAAGGAAGAAAGGAAGAAAGGAAGAAAGGAAGGAAGGAAGGAAGGAAGGAAGGAAGGAAGGAAGGAAGGAAGGAAGGAAGGAAGGAAGGAAGGAAGGAAGGAAGGAAGAGAGAGAGAAAGAGAGAAAAAGAGAGAGAGAAAGAGAGAAACAGAGAAAATGAATGAAAGAGAAAGAAAGGATAAAATAAAATAAAGCATGGAGAAGGAAAGAGGAAGAATTAAGTCATAACTTTGCTAATTATGTAGTTGGAAGCTTAAATTCTACACTGAGGCATTACCCAAGTCATGACATAATTAATTTATAGGGAAACAGAGAGAATCGAGTTTATCCCAGATAATTAGGTTAAAAATCTTTGAAACTTTTCCTCTTGGTGCCTCTGAATTAGGATAATTTCTGGGATTTTCCACTTCGTGTTGGTGGAGAGAGACTTGCAGGCACTGGGGCCAAGTTCTTCTCACTTGTGAGGAATGATTCCACATATATGTCTACAGATAACTAGCAGAAACAGTCTGAATTTTCCACCAAAAGTTAACCACAGTCCACATTTCCAGGGTGCTTTTTAGCAATTTTGGTTTGTTATTGTTCTTGTTTTGTTTGTTTTGTAGCAATACTGTGAAAGAGTGTATCTCATTATCTCTATCACTTTTTGATCCTTCACCTTTTGCTTTCTCTGGAATAGGGAACCCTCAGAGAGAAACTCCTTATGCCAATGAGAAGTTACAATTTATAGTCTTAGAAACTTGTTCAAAAATTGTGAAAAAATAAAGGACTTACACAGGTTTACAAATTAAGTATTTCTGTGTTAATCATGACCCAAACCTAGGTTTTTGTGTGTCTAAGGTCAGCTATCTCTCTATTATACATTTCATGTTGTCTAATTTTACAAATTGGAATCTGAAATTACAGTGAAGGGATAAGACTTCCAGGGTACCACTGAAAATTAGAAGATGCAAACAAAATAAAAATAAATAAATGAATGAATGAATACATGAAAATATTAATTCTGAATATAAATTGTTATTATAAAAGTGTAAAATTTTAAAGAAAAGCTACTTTTCTAATTTGACACAATTTGCATTCCTTCAGAAGCAGATTTACAAGAGAATTTAATGCTTAGTTAGCAAGAAAATAATAGAAAGCTGCCAAATATCTTACCTCCTCTTCTCATCCCATTTCTGGCCCTCTGAGCAATCAAGAACACACTATGCCCAAGATGAATTATTTCTCCTTCATCTAGCCTTAGTATGAGAGTTTGATACCTTATCTTTCAAAATTATCTAGCAAAACCTCCTATTATCAATAGATTGCTTTTGGTCTTCCCTTCTGGGTACTAAGTTCCCCAAACCTCTCCAGTTTCGATGAATTTGTTCTAATTGCTTCTTGTATTATTTTCTTATCATGAATTGCAAAGTTATTTCTGGGCCTATTTTGTGTTGCTTCACCTAGATATTCAAAGTTCTAGTTATTCCTCAGTACACCACACTAGCTCCTCTCCAACCCACTTTTGAATCTGCAATATTCATGAAGTCAAAGAAGTGACTGGACTCTGACTGAATTTACAATAACTAGAACAATAATTTTAATAACAAAATATCTGTTACTGATTTACATTTCCAAAGTTCTTTCATCTTTATAGGACCAAGGGATATTGACAGAGCAAAAGGGATCTCAAAGACTATCAAGTAGAAGTAGTCTTAAATTTCCCTGTGTCATAGATTCTTTTGGCAGACATCTGGTGAAGCCTGTGGAGTTTCCAGAATTGTATTTTAAGTGACACAAAAAAGGTCACAGAATCTAAATAAATGACCCATTTTCTAGACCAACCCCCTCACTTTGCAGTTGATAGATTTCAGCTCCAGAGAGTTTAAATTATTTTTTTCAAAATTCGCACAGATTTGTTTCAGAGTTGAGTTTTGCACTCAGGTTAGTGTTCCCCCAGAACCCTTACAACAACCCTGTGAGAAACAGATAAGGGAAATCATGTTATTTCCATTTTAAAAGATAGTGAAATGGAGGCCCAGAAAGTTTAAGTGACTGAATCAATTTCACATACTAAATAATAGATCACAGCTAAACACCCAGATCTTCTAGAGTTAAAGACATTATATTCATGATTATTCTGTATATCCATGTTACTATATTAGAAGGAAGATGAGGGTGGATGTGAATAGATAGGTTATTGTTTTTCAATTGTTTTTCAGTCAGATTGAAGTCTTTGTGACCACATTTGGGATGTCCTTTGTAGGGACACTCAAGTGACTTTCTATTTTCTTTCCTAGTTCATTTTACAGATGAGGAAACTGAGGGAAAGATGTTTAAGCACCTTGACTCAGGGTCACATAGCTAGTAAGTGCCAGGTCAGATTTGAACTCAGGAATATGAGGCTTCTTAATTGTAAGTCTATTGCTCTATCCACTGCACCATATAGGTGCCTGAGTAGGGGTTTAGACTTATACTAAAGTAAAACAGCATAAGTGGGTAAAGTCTGAAGTAAAGTGTTCATGAAGGAGATTGTAATGTTTTGATAATATTCTGAAAAAATATAGAAATGACTATTATTCACATCAATTGAACATTTTCATTCAGGATCATCTTTCTACTCTATCATTCATTTTGCAATAGGTGAATCAGATATTCTATAGTAGTGGAAAGTTACTTACACTTTTTGATATTCTCTCTAGAACATAGAACACATTAGTCACTTAAAATATTTTTGAATCAAAAGAAACAAGCAAACAAAAAATAATTTAAAAATGAATAAATAAAAGGCCACTCCCAACATTAAAAATAGCTCACATTAATATAGTTTTAAATATGCAAAATTATTTACATATGTTATCTCTTTGGATTAAATAAATTAATATGTAAATCATAATTTGATAAAGTATTGATGTTTCCTAGATGCTGACTGTTCCAAATTGGAATGCAGGGGTGGAGTCAAGATGACAACTTAGTAGAAGCAAAAACTGATACCACTTTGACAATCTTTCCAAACCAGTCTTTTAAAAAAAGTCTCAATATGACAGGAGTGAAAAACCAACAGCAAGACAGGGTAAGGAGGCTCTCCCTCTGAACACAACTTGAAAGATAGGCAGAAAGAGTTGATTTTCTCAGGATAAAGGGGAACTGGAAGCAAAACTTAACCTAGAGGAGTGCAGGCTGACCACCAACCCAATTACTGCATTAGGTTCCCCAACAGGGCTTAAGAGCCAACTTCAGGATTCTGGCACCCAGGATACACCAAGAATAGGACACTTCAGACCCATCTCTTGAAGTCACAGGCACTGGCACCAGCCCACAATGAGGTCCAGAAGTCCATCATTCTGGGGTCTTTCAAGCCTGTGACTGTGGCGAAGACCTAGCCTTAGGATACAATAGCTCATACTGCAGAACCCTGAAAGCCAGCAGCAGAGGAGACAGAGAATCATCAACTTTCAGAATTCCCAGTCCATAGGCAAAATAAAGGCTGGGAAAATGAGCAAACAACACCAAATTAGAATGTGGCTAGATTGAAATACGGCAACAATTTTCCTCATACATATTTTGACCAACGTTTTTAGAGTTAGCAATGACATAGAACTTATAATTTAAATAGGGTTGGGGATGGGAAAATTATTCACCCAAGTAATTTCCTTTCAAAATTCAATTCAGGCACTGTACACCTTACCTTTCCAGGGTAGGATTCCATAAAAAACAAATGCCAAGCTATTTTTAATACCTTCCAAATGCTAGAGTATAATGACTCAGAGAAAGCACACTGCCCCTTAGGGACAGAAAGATTCAGACAATTCCCCTGATACCAATGCAGTTCGTCCAAGTGCCTTGAAAATAAGCCCGCTGACTAGAGAAGGAAATAGTGATGGCACTTGCCAAACCAATTCAAGCTAAAAAATGACCTCTTAAAATCAAGATAACTCACCATCATAATTTCTTATGAACAGAACTCTTTACTAGATGACAAGAACAGAACTAAAAACATCTTATTGATCATCTAGTTTAATGCCTTCATTTTATAGAGGAGGTCCCTAAGTCCTAGAGATGTGATGTCCTTCTGGAGGTCATTCACCTTACTGATGACAGAGCCAGGATTAAAACTCATTGCTTCTGAATTTGAATTGTTCACTTCACTTCATGATTTATTCAAGAAATATTCAGTGCATCATGGAAGTCAGTTTGGTGCTCATCTCTCATTTTCATAAAAGATCAATGACATCATGGGATGATGTCTTGACTTGTGAGTTAATTGGATTTAAGTGAGGAAGAATTACACAATCATTAGCTTCAATCTCCCTTCCAGAGTTATCAAAGTCCAGTGGCAAGACAAAAGTCAAGATAACTGGTGAATGACCCAGAATGCACTGGATACACTTGGCATCTCAAGTCTAGCTGCTCCACAACACCTGCTTCAGCCACCTTCATGGCCATTGGAACAAATTACTCTTGTCTGTCCTTTCCACAGAGGGAAGTCTTCACAGTTTGTGGTAGATACCACCTTAACTTATTGATGGGTTTGAGGCTTGTTGGTTAACTTTAACATGCTTTATCCCATCTGCTGAGATGGTTTTTATCAGATTGTGGCCCATTTATGTATATCTTGGAGTCACACATTATGTTGGAAGTCAGTTGTACACCAAAAGAGGCAATCATCCCTGGAAAAGGCTCAGTAAGTCCTCATAACAGAGGTACTAGTCTTCCCTAAGTACCTATACACTGATGTAATGTACATAACTGGTCTTTGAGGTAGAAAGAATGGAGATAAATATCTAGACTATTAATCCTGAGGTAAGCAAGTTGATTAAGTTTTTAGTACTTCTAACAACTCTCTAAGAGGGCATTTACCATATACATATTTCTCTGGTGCTTTTCGGTTAGCAGTGACACAGAACTCACAACTGAAATGATTTATTCATATAGATGATTTATGTATCCATCAACTCCAAATGGAGAGATTTTCTACACAAGAAGTTCCTTTTACACACACATAGACACAAATATACACATGAGGGAAATTAATATTAATGTGTACCCCTTTTTGATATTGAAAAAAACTTATTTATTTTAAAGCTCAGTTTGATCTTAGATGGAAGTTACAAACTGGCTCCTCCCTCCAGGCTGAGGCAGAGTAGAGACAAGTTATTTGTTTATCTGTAAGCAATAAGTCTCATAGGTGTAAATTAATTAAATAAACTAGACAGAGCCATGTGGAAGAAAGTACACATGCATTGTTAGGCCATTCTAGGGGTGAATGATTACTCTTAGCATCCTTCCTCTTGTCCTGATTGATGTATGAGACCTCTAATCAAAGAGATTTGGGAAGGGGACATCAGGAAGAGCATAAGTTGACAGAACAGAGAGGAAGTCAGTCTTTTTCCTAGAACCACAGATTTAGCAGTTACAGGTGACTCTGGACTTGCTCAGCTGCTTACGTGGCAAAGACTAGAAGCTTTGGTTTCTATGCTCTCTTACTGCCAGATAGCCACCTAAGAAGCTCATGTTTCTCTCTTTCTCTGGTCCGCTTTTTTTCTCCTTAATAAATTCTTACAAAATTAAAATATGGACTTCAGAGAATTTTAATCATCACAAATATGAGTTTTTGACAAGTTGTGACCTAGGTTCTAGGAATAAGAAGACAAAAATGAAGCAATCTATCCTTGAGGAGCTTACAAATTTTGAATTCTACTGGAGAAGGCAAAATGAATTAATTCTTACAATGAACATGCATTAAATCCCTACTATGCTCTATGCCTTGAGCATATAAAAGCAATAGCAAAAGTAATTTATGTTCTCAAAATTCATACAGTCTAATGAAATTTAAAGAGTTATATAACCAAGTCAAAATGAAACTGGGGAATTTTTAGAAAAAAATTTTAGAAAAAACATTTAAAAATACAAGATAACATTTGTTGTGCAGTGGTTTCAGTCATGTCCAATTCATCATGGCCCCATTTGGGGTGTTCTTGGTAAAAATAGTTGTACTGCTTGCCATTTCCTCTTCTAGCCCAGTTTATTTTATATCAATATATATTTATATTATATAATATATATATATTTATATTAACTTTGATGACAAAACTAAAGCCAATAGGATTAAGTGACTTGCCCAGAGACACCAACCTAATATGTATCTGAGGCTAGATTTAAACTTCAGTTTTCAAGATTCTGAGCTCTATCCACTGCAACATGTAGGCAATGTTATTTTGTAGTTTTCTAACAATACAGGCTAGAGGGATCTCTGCCATAGATGGGGAGGCTCAATAAGGGATCACAGTAATAAACCTGGAACTAAAGAGATTACAGTAGAGGTAATCTACTTAGTATTTCCATTTCTTAGATACCAAATTGAGGTCCAGTGGGGCTGTGAATTCCCTAAGATCAGAAAAATAGTGAGTAATGTATAATTTGAACTCATTTCCTCCTTTACATTTTAGAGACAGAGCCAAGACTGAAGCTTAAGGACATTTGGTCCAAGTCTAGTCCTCTTTCCCTTATATTTCCTTAAGAAGCCTCTATGGAATTCATCCATGTTGTTAGAAATACTAACATGAAATTCAATCAAGCCTTCTAATGGTGATCTTTTCCACCATGTACTGAAGAAGAAGAAACAAGGAAAAGCACTTTGCTAAGTTCTTTACAAATATTATCTTAAGAATGTAACAGAAAGAATAAGGAGTATAAACCTGACTAAGAACCCATGAATTAACTTTGTGACCAGCCATGGCCTTCAGTGAAAAATAAAAAGAAATTAATAATAATAATAATAATAATAATGTCAAAGGGAAATATTTTCTAAATGAAGCACTATTATGTGTATGTGTTCTCTATAAATTACCTTGTTAAGGTGTTTAAGATATCTGAATAATATCTAAACAGATGTAGTCCTTAACATGCTAATTAGAAGTCAATTGTTTGCCAAAAAAAACAACTAACATTTTAATGTTAATTGAAGTTGAACTTGCTATGATTGTTTATTAATTCTAGTTTTCAAATTTGTTAATTACAGCAGCCCCAGGACCAGGATTCAAGTAGCTCCATTAGCACTCATCTATTAAGTGCTTCATAGGTGAGACTTTCTAGGTGGGCCAGATGAAGACAGTTTCGTAATGTGAAGACAAAAGCCAAAGTCAAAAATCTTCCTTTCTGGATTACACATTTAACTGTTCTTTTCCAGAGCTGACAAATGAATGGTGTGGCTACTCTGTAGAATAATGAACTTGCTAAAGGCTGCATCACTTTTCTTAAATACTAATATATCTGATTATTTCCAAGTATTCACTCTATTCAATCTCAGCACAGTATTTGTTTCACTATGGCTAAGTCAATTAAAATTTGAATACATTAACGTTTTTCCAATATTTGATTCCACTAAATATGATAGTAGAAAAAGCAAGCAATCAGCCATAGCTCACTACCATCCGAAGCCTACCAGCAAAATGAGAATGTTCTAGGTGAAATTTATGTCTACACCATAAGGTGCCAACTCCATGCCCAGCATGTACCTCATTTTCCCTGGGATGCATGCTATGGGGCCCTAGATGAATAATTTGGATCTCAGTTTGTCCAAGTTATGGTGAATTTTGCTCTCATTCTTCTTTGCTTTCCCTTGTGTCCTTGCTCTCTGTTTCAGCGGAAAGGGTGCAGGGTTGGGAATTGGGAGATGTAAATTTATATCTACTTATCTAGGTTTGGCTAAATTGCTGCTTCTCCCTTAATCTCAAGATCCAGTTCAGAATCTCTGATTCTAGGACTAGATGAATTCTTAATTCCCTTCTACCTTTAAGTTGAGGATCTCTTGATATGAAATAAACATCATAATGTCTCTTCCATAGCCTTGTATTTACTAATAAACTAGTCTGAGTATTTAGCACCTTTTGGTTTGCATGGAATAGATTCTAGTTTTCTACTAACAATGAGAAATATTGGAGGGGATGAGTGTGTGTGTGTGTGTGTGTGTGTGTGTGTGTGTGTGTGTGTGTGTGTGTGAGTGTAAAGGGGAAATAAATAAAGTAATAGATTCCCCTAAGATTAAAACTTTTTTAAAAACTACCCATGAGGAACTGACAGATTTTATACACATTGTGTGCTTGCATGCCTGACTTCCCTCTGCTATTAAATTTCCACCTATCATTAAAACACACCTCATCCATGAAACCTTCCCTGATCACTCTCTCACAACTCTCCATCAATAACTGCACATATATATGTGTGTGTGTATATATATATATGTATATACATATATATATATATATATATATATATATATATATAACTATGATTTGCAAGGTAATTTCCCCCCCCAGTGGTTCCTAAGAGGATGAGAATGAATACAGATATTTATATAGGCTTTCAAGTTAAAAAGATCATCATTTGTATTTCCTCTGTTAAGTGTCACAACAATTCTTTTTTATTTTTATTTTTAATTTAAAAACCATCACCTTCCATCTTGGAATCAAAACTGTGTATCAGCTTCAAGGCAGAAGAGTGATAAGGGCTAGGCAATGGGGGTCAGGTGACTTGCCCAGGGTCACACAGCTGAGAAGTGTCTGAGACCAGATTTGAACCTAGGACCTCCTATCTCTAGGCATGGCTCTCAATACACTGAACTACTCGGCTGTCCCCCATAATTCTAATATCTAGGTTTAGGTAAAATTCATGTGTTTTACACATTTGGAAACAGATCTATAGAGAAGAAGTACACCTTGCCCATGATTTTAGAAGTAGCAAGTATCACAGCTACATTTTGAATACAAGCCTCCAAATAAAATTAATTTTGGTTTTGGTTAGTTGTTTAATAGAGGTACCCAGCTCTTTAGGGTCAGTTTTGGGGTTCTCTTGGCAGAAATAGTGGTATGGTTTGGCATTTCCTTCTCCAGCTCATTTTACATATGGGGAAACTGAGGCAAATAGGGATTAAATGACTTGCTATGCTTAACACATTTAGTAAGTATCTGAGTTCTGATTTGAACCAAGGTCTTCCTGGCTCCTGGCCCAGCACTCTATCCATTATGGAATCAACCTGCTAATGTTTCTTTTTAAAATTTATTCTTTTATTTATTTTAAAATATTTTCCATGGTTATATGATTCATATTCTTTCCCTCCTCTCCTCACTCCCCCCTCCCATAGCCAATGAGTAACTCAACTGGATTTTACATTTTACACTGATCAAGACCTATTTTCATATTAATATTATTTACAGTAGAGTGATCATTTGGAGGCTATGTTCCCAGTCATATTCCCATACAACCATGTGATCAAGGAAATGTTTTTCTTCTGTTTTTCTGCTCCCACAGTTTTTCCTCTGACTGTGGATAGTGTTCTTTCTCATGAATCCCTCATAATTGTCTTGGATCATTGCATTGCTGCTAGTAGAGAAGTCCATTATATTTGATTGTGCCACAGTGTATCAGTTACTGTGTATAATATTCCTCTGGTTCTGCTCCTTTTGCTCTGCATCAATTTCTGGAGGTTGTTCCAGTTCACGTGGAATTCTTCCAGTTCATTATTCCTTTCAGCACAAAACTATTCCATCACTGACATATACCACAATTTGTTCAGCCATTCCCCAATCAGAAGGCATCCCCTCATTTTCCAATTTTTTATTTTTGCCACCAGAAAGAAAGTGGCTATAAATATTTATGTACAAGTCTTTTTCCTTATTATCTCTTTGGGATACAAACCCAGCAGTGCTGTGGCTAGATCAAAGAGCAGAAAGCCTTTTAGAGCTTTTTGGGCATAGTTCCAAATTGCCCTCCAGAATTGTTGGATCAATTCACAACTTCACCAGCAATGCATTAATGTCCCCACTTTGCCACATCCCCTCCAGCATTCATTACTTTCTATTGCTGTCATGTTAGCCAATCTGCTAGGTGTGAGATGATACCTCAGAATTCTTTTGATTTGCATTTCTCTAATCATGAGAGATTTAGAACACTTTTCATGTACTTAATGATAGTTTTGATTATCTGAAAACTGCCCATTCAAGTCCCTAGCCCATTTATCAATTGGAGAATGGCTTGATTTTTTTATACAATTGATTTAGTTCCTTATATATCTGAGAAATTAGACCTTTGTCAGAGGTTTTTGTTATAAAGATTTTTTTTCTCAATTTGTTGCTTCCCTTTTAATTTCCGTTTCATTGGTTTTGTTTGTACATTTTCTATCTTTTTCTTTTTTTAATTTGAATCAGACCCATGTTTCTGTCAATGTAGTATTCCCTCTATTAGAGAGTCAGTGGCTCCCTTGAGCAATTAGGGAAGCAGTACTTTTCCAGTCAGAGTTTTAGAAAGTTGTCTGGGAGCAAGTTTCAGTGAATTACTCAGCATTTCATAGTCAGTATGTACTAGTGGCTCATCTGATCCAGACCTCCTAACTCTAAAAAAAATATTCTCTAACTACTACACTTTGCTTCTGTTATGAATAAAAATTAATCTTGGAGACATTTTTACTAAGTTTATAAGTATTTATTAGCAAAGAGAAAGCCAGAAATAAAGTTTCCAGCCTCTCTAACTTAAATTAAGTCCCTATCTGAGTTACTTTTTCTCCATCAGGTCCTAGATTCTCCATGGACTCTGGTCCTTTTCACAAAAAAGGGCCAGGGGGTCCAGCTACCCACAGGGTCTGTCCAGAAAAATTAAGGTCAGTCAAGGAACAGGCTTTAGTTCAGGAAGGGATCTTGGTCCAATAGACTTAATTCCTGAATTCTTAGCCCTATGGCTCCTGTGATTGTGTGAATTAAGTGTCTGGGGACCTCCAACCCAGTTCAGTTCCAGAACACTCACCACAGGAAAAAAAAGTCAAAGAAGTCACAGAGTCATGTGTTTTTATTTGCCAGCATGACAGACAAGATTCCTGACTTGTAGAATCATGGAAGTTAGGAGATTGGACTTATGGGGACTGAATTGAAACCTTGGACCAATTGAAGGATCCTTGGGGAGGACTTAGAGTTTCCAAAGCCAGTGTGTGATGTTCTCTTGGGTTCTCTGTCATTCCTCTGGGTTTGGGAAAGAAGCTATCTCTCTCAGCCATTCTTGCTTATCTATATAAGCAATCTCCAGCAAGTGGCCTGGGCAGGACCACACCTGACTGGAAATCCACCAACTTGGGCTCCTGAACGTTCCTGAAACCAGGGCTACTCCTTGGCTGGCTTTAATTTTTCTGGACAGACCATGTGGGTAGCAGGGCCCCCTGGCCACTGTTTATGGAAAGGACCAGGACCCTTGGAGAATCTAGGACCTGATGGAGCAGATATAACTCAGTTGGGGACTATTTCTCTCTCTCTCTCTCTCTCTCTCTCTCTCTCTCTCTCTCTCTTCCTTCCTTCCTTCCTTCCCTTCTTTCCTTCCTTCCTTCCCTTCTTTCTTTCTTTCTTTCTTTCTTTCTTTCTTTCTTTCTTTCTTTCTTTCTTTCTTTCTTTCTTTCTTTCTTTCTTTCTTTCTTTCTTTCTTTCTTTCTTTCTTTCTTTCTTTCTTTCTTTCTTTCTTTCTTTCTTTCTTTCTTTCTTTCTTTCTTTCTTTCTTTCTTTCTTTCTTTCTTTCTTTCTTTCTTTCTTTCTTTCTTTTTCTTTCTTTCTTTCTTCCTTCCTTCCTTCCTTCCTTTCTTCCTTCCTTCCTTCCTTTCCTAACATTATTGTAAACATACTTTAAAGTCTCCTAGATTAATTTTTATTCCTAACACTTTATAGATATTCTCAGTGTGGCACATTGTGAATTATAGTTTTCTGTGTCTTATACTAGAAAATATGGATCTTCAGGAAGCATTCTCTCCAAACTTTTTCTACTAAGTCCTAGTTCTTTCTCACTCCAGGCCTGTGATTCCCACAATGCTAATACCTTCTTAAGCTTTTACTTCTCCCTCTTTCTATCCTGAGCCTTCTGACAGCCAGACTAGTCATGTCTCATTTCTCTGCAGTTCAGGTTCTAGTCTTTCTTTATGATGCCCCTAAATGCATGGGCCCTTTTAATCACTTCAACTTCCTTTTTTATGTTATTTTCTCATATTAGAATCTAAGCTTCTTGTGGACAGTGATTACTTTTCTTCTTTGTTCATGTTCTATAAATCCAGTACTCAGCCCTCATCATATGCACTTAGCATATGTTGTTATTTTTATTTTAATCCTGTTTGATTTTTCAGGATCTTATTTGGGGTTTTCTTGGTGAAGATAATGCAGTAGTTTTCCATTTCCTTCTCTAGCTCATTTTTATACATAAGGAAACTGAGGCAAATAGTGTCCAATGACTTGCTAAGGGTCATGTAGCTAATGTGTGTCTGAAGCCATATTTTGAATTCAGACCTTTCTGACTCTAGGCCTGGAGCTCTACCTACTCTACTTCCAAGTGCCCCTAGGTGCCTAGCATAAAGTAAGCAATTAAATCAATTAAATGATTATGGACTGACTGACTGACTGACTGATTAGAATGAGGACTCCATAAGCAAATACAGACTAGTTCAGGGCTCTGTACAAAATAGGTGGTTAATAAAATTGTTTGAATGAATGAATTTGTGAAAGAAGGTGGGTTAATCCAGTTCTCAGTTTCTGATAAATCAGTGTGTTAAGAAGCAAATAGAAGAATGTCTTCCATGTAACCGTATACAATTAAAGGAATGGGATATGCTTCTTTTCTGCCAGTTTTCTACTATTTAAACAAACCCTCTTTCTCTGATTAATAATTCTAGCCTCATCTTAGCATCTCCTCTACTTGGCTAGATTTGTCCCTGAATGTCCATATCCTCATTCTGCCTCAGCTCTGCTTTTTATACTCTTACAGACTCCAGGTATTGCCTTTTTTTTTCTATCTTAGCATATACTCCCTTCGCCTTCACTTTCATAAAGCTCTGGAATCTGTTAGTATTTATTAGCTGGTACCATGTCCCTTAGGTCAGATAGTCTCAGATGGTTATTGATCTTCAAAATCCATAGTATAGAGAAGGGGAGATGTGGCATCAATGTATGAATGGAGCTATAACTTTCCTTAGAATTGTCGTTAAAGCAGAAAAAAAGATATCATAAAAGTGTATTTTATATTGTACTTATCAGTATACATGAATCCTATTTCCTACTAGAATATAAGCTTCCAGAAGTCATGCACCTTGCCTTATTCATCTACATATTTCCCTTAGTCAGTGCTTTGAACATTATACATTTTTGTTTAATTAAACAACCCTGTGACCTAATTTATCCTGTCTATTTGGAAGAAATTGAGGATGGAAGAGAAGGGACTTTTCTAAGGTCAAACTGAGAAGGACAGAGCTAGATTATAGGGGCATCTGGGTAGCACAGTGAAGAGAACACTGGGTTTAGGATCAAGATGACATCTTCATGAGTTCATATCCATCCTCAGATACTTAGCATCTGTCTGATGTTGGACAAGTCACTTAACTCTTTTTACAATTTCCTCATCTATAAAATGAACTGGAGAAGGAAAAGACAAACCACTCCAGTATCTTTGCCAAGAAAACCCTACATTGGATCATGAAGAATCAGACAGGTCTGAAAACAACTGAACAACAATAGACATAAACACAAGGAGGGCAGAAGTGATTATATTGAGTTCCTATTTATTCCCTCCACTATAACCAAGCAAAATTATTTGTAAATAGAAAGAATATCTGGTGATGGTTTCATTGGTTGAATATTATGTGTGGAAACAGGGATCTAATTTATTGGTTAGAGAATAGACCTTACTTTAGAAAGACTTGTGTTCATATCTTGGTTATGAAACATTCTTTCTGTGATCCTGGGAAAATCATTTCATCTCCATTCTTCCAGGCATATTCTAAGCAGCCCTCACAGCAATTTCTTCATCTGTAAGTTCCCCATCCAAAACAAAACACTAGGAGAAAAAAACAAACAAAACTTTCCTCCAGAGAGATTCTTGGTTCACCAGAGAGCAACTTAAAATGGTGAATGGCATTGGTCATCTGAACTGAATCATTCATTAAGGTCAGAATATTTTAAGCAGAGTAATGTAGAACATTCATTGGATTTGGAGGTAGAAGGTATGAATCCGAACCTTGGCTCTGGCACTTAATACACATGTGGCTTTAGATGAATCAGTTAAATTGGTTTCTCTTTCCTTGTCTGTAACATCATCATAAGATTAAACATGAAGATGTCTAGTGTCTTCCCTCTGATGTCTGCTTTGTAAATTATCTGAGTTAAAATTGTTGATCAAACAAGAGCTTTAAACTTTTGAGGTTGAACAAACCTTAGGAAATAGCATGAGGCCCCATTTGGTCCAGCCAACCACAGTGAGTCTTTATAAATTTTCTGAACTATAAATTTTTATCATATTAGTTTATTTCATCTGCCAAGAAGCAATGTATTTTTGGTGGTCCCAGTGTTTTATTTGTCTTTTATGAATGAGTGCTTGGCTCTAGAAATCAATGAGTTTGTTTTCTCTTTTTTTCTAAAATGAGAGAGAGGGGCAAAATGATCATTAATTTCCCTCTTCTAGGGCTAGTACTTTATTAATATAATTACTGGAGAGGAAAAATCTTAACTCAAGTTCACACTGTTAGTAAGGTCACACAGCTAGTAGATAGCAGAATTTCAACTTCAGTCTTGGTTCTCTGATATAAATCTGACTGTTTTCCTCTACAAAAAGATGTCATTGGATGTGAAGGTGTTAATATATTGCTTTCTGTCTTCTGCCTTTTCTCAGAACAATTCCTATCACAAAACTCTTTAAGCTAGATTTTCCAGGCAACAGTGTGTATGTGAATATACAGGTATATATGAATAAATATACACATGCATTATATCTTTACATGTATACTAACATCTGCACATATATAGACATTTAACATAACTATACATGTGTGTACACATGTAAACATATTTGTATATTTTCTGTGTGACACCCATGCTCCTATTTAAAAGTGCATATATGACTATATACTGTTGATCTCCTTTTACTTTAAAAAATGACCACTATGTCAGGGTCAATGTATAATATATCTTACTGTGGTTGATGAGACTAACATGAGTGTGGAAGGATATAAGACAAGAGTGTGTGTGTGTGTGTGTATGCATCTATATTTATATCAGCATCTATACCTATAATTGCTGCAAGATAAGTCCTAGTGTTCTGGAGACCACCATGACAGTCTTCTCTTAAGGGAGGCTATAATTCATAGAATCTATTTATGAAACCACTGTTATTAGATTAAGCCATGGGAAAATAGTGGCAGTAATATTTTAAGGGGCAGGTAGGGCACAATGAGTAAAGTGTTAGGTCTCGGTTCAGGAAATTTCATCTTCCTGAATTCAAATCTAGCCTTAGAAATTTCCTAGCTGTGTGACCCTGGGCAAGTCACTTAATCCTATATGCTTCTGTTTCCTCATCTATGAAATGAGTTGTAGAAGGAAATGGCAAACTGCTCTAATATCATTGCCAAGAAAACCTCAAAAGGGGTTACAAAGAATTGGATGTGAGGATCTGACTGAATAACATTAAAATTTTACAACTAATACAACTGTGTGTTCAAAAGGAATATTGTGTCAAATACTAGTTTATCTCTATTCCTCTGCAACCATTTACCTCAAGATCAAAATTTAAGTTTCTCACTCTTCTAATGGTACTTTAGAGGCTACATCATCTCCCTAGAAGTATATTTCCACACTACGTGAACATGTCATTTCTATGGAACCAAGCCTTCTTATCTGAATGGACTGTAAGCTTGTCTTCCCCAATACAGTGCAATCTTTACTTGAGTTTTATTGTATGTCAGTATGTTTATTTCTGACTTATAAATCAGATTCCCTTTTCCTATTCTTTCCTTCTGTCCCTCTCCCATTCTTCTCTATTATTTCTCAATAAAACACGAACATTTTATTCTTCTTCATTATTTTAACATATTCATCATGGCAGAGCAATCAAACTCATTAAGAAATGTATACCCTATCCTGACATTTCTGACTGGTCTAAGGTCCTTTCCTTTAAAAATATATTTTCCCAATTACATGTAATAACAAATTTCCACATATACTTTCTGAAGTTATAAGATCCAAATTGTCTCCCTTCCTCACTTCCCTCCCCTGTTTTGGAGATATTAAGAAATTTAATCTGGGTTATATGTGTATTATCAGGAAAAACATTTCCATATTATTGATTATTGTAAGAGAATACAAGTATGAGTAATTTAAAGAAATCTATAAGACTTGTGAAATAATGCAAAATTTTAAAAAAGGGAGAAGCAATATTTTCATGAAAAACATATTTTCATATTGGTCCTTGCTATAAGGAAATACTCTCTCTCTCTCTCTCTCTCTCTCTCTCTCTCTCTCTCTCTTTCTCTCTCTCTCTCTCTCTCTCTCTCTCTCTCTCTCTCTCTCGCTATATATATATATATATATATATATATATATATATATATATATATATATATATATATATATATGTGTGTGTGTGTGTGTGTGTATCCTATAAGGGAATAAAATAAATACTCATATAAAACAAAATGCCCAAAACAAAACATAAATAAAGTGAAAATAGAAGGCTTTGATCTGCCTTTATAACTCCAAGAGTTCATTGTCTAGAGGTGGATAGCATTTTTATAAGTCCCCCAGAATTGTCCTGGATCATTGTATTACTGAGAGAAACTAAGTCTTTCACAGTTGAGCATTGTAAAATATTGCTATTACTATGTACAAGGTTCTCCCCTTTTTGTTTATTTTACTGTATATCAGTTTATGTGCGTCTTTCAATGTTTTTTTTTAATGTTTACTTTTTTTTAAATTGTCTTTATTAAATAAAATCAAACTTTCTCTTTGGCACAAATATTCTACAAGGAGGAAAGAACAAATGTGTAGAAAATTAAATATGAAATATAAGCAAAGTTGTTTTTATGGAAGTAGCGCTAGCTCTGTGGGTAACCCTGATAGGTATTTTTTTTTCTTCCAGAGGATGCAATTGAATGTTGAAGGGAGTTCAGGATATCAAAAAGTAGACATGAGGCAAAAATGCTTTATAGTCCTGAGAGAACATCTATAAGATGGCAAAGAAAAGGGATGTTGTATATGTAGAACAAGAAGCAAGGCAGAATGTAGACTACCTGAAGGAGAAATTAATTTGGAAGAGAAGAATGGAACTGCATTGTGAAAGACTTTTTCTCACAAAGGAAAATAAAGGAGCATTTTTAAGTGTAGAGGCAAGAGAGACACACTAAGAGTTTACTAAGTAGGGAAGAAACATAGCCTGGTATCCTTTAGTACTAATTCATGGCAACTAAATGGTACACATTTTGAGGAGAGAAACTGGAGGTTTAGAGAACAAAGGGGAGGCCATTTCAATAGTACAGGTGAGAGAGAATCATGGTCTTAACTAAGATTGGCTGAGTGAATAGAGAGAAAATTACAGAAGTTTAAAAGGAATTGATTTTCATAACAATCCACACATTAAACAGGGCTGGAATAAATCCTGTTGATGGATGGAGTCTGTCCAAAAAGAAAATCTTGAATTTAAGGACTTCTTTCTGTACTGGATGGATGTGTCTATGGACCTAGTTAACAAAAGACCTCAGATGGCTGTAGTCTTCCCTAAATCTAATAATATTCCCTTTGAAGTATTAGACCAAGTAATAGAAGAAGCCATCCAGTAGATGACAATAACTCAGCAGAAAACCAACTTAGTCATAGAAACCAACCAAAAAAGAAACCCAACAGCCCTCTAGGAAAAAGTGTTAAAAGCAAAACAGTGCTACAATGAGGAATGGCCCTTAACAGTAAAAGTTATAAGAAGACTTTGAGTTGTGTGAAGGAAATTCTTGATTTTCTTTGTCTATTCTGAGTTTGCATTTGTGAAAAGGGAATCCTCTGTTCTATTTGCCTAGTCAGAGTTAATACTTTAGAATGACAATAACTTAAGTATCCTTACTTAGTACCTCACTAGACTAAAGACAGGATTGACTCTCTTTTGTCTACTTTTGAATTAATAAACAAAGGCTAATAAAGCCATACTTAACCCTAAGTAAGGGAACTTCACAAACTCTTACTCCTAGGAGGAGAGTTGCCACCTTCAGAGGATGAGAGGTGTGACAATTTTGTAAACTGTGATTGGCCCCTGTGAAGAGAGGCAGGGATAGGAAACCACCGTAAAAGCCACAAAATCCTCTGGCTGGAAGTCTGGTGAAGTTGAGTCTTTTGGAGAGTGTCTCCTGGAGATAGTCTTCAAGGGATCCTCATTGGAGACTGCAGCATGGGTCCTGACTCCAACTTAGACTCTGATTCCTGGAATACTTGATTAGGTGAGTGAAAAATTTGATTCCCTTCCTAGTTTCCAAAGAAACTAGCTTCCATTTTGGAGGAGGCACAGGATAACTTACTACAGGCCTTCCTGGCTGAGGACTAGTATAGGTATTTTCTCCAACCTCTTTCACAATTCTTTACTTCATTGTTTCCCCTCTGTTTTGGTAGATAAACTGCATCCAACCATTAAATGTAACCTTTACAGTTGGGAGCATAGGGTGAAATGTTTAAGAAATGTTTCTTTCCCTCTGACATCATGGAGAATCTCTGGGAAATCATACCTATTTGCATATGGATTCTTTCCCCATGTTATTTAATATTTTATTTCCTTTTAATTAAGTTTTCTTTGCATTGAATCAATGTGTTATTTGAACATGTTAAACATAAACTACACTGGCAAGGAGCTCCTAGGTGTAGAAAAGAAAAGGTGCTGACTCAGTCAATATCTCCAACCTGAAAAGGAACAAAGTACTCTAGTCATGCAGGGACTTAAGGGTCAAGATTTACCAGGAGTTTTAATTTTCTGAACTTAGCTACCATGCTATAGAAAGCTTTGTTTTTCCTTTTTCACACCTGGCTTATTCTTTGATTTAACTGATTAACTTAATGCAGAGTCCAGGTAAGCTTCACTCATACATAGATGAGGAAATTGAGTTAAAAAAAAAGAAGGCTTTCTTTTTACCCTCAAAGGACACATAGTGGTACTCAAGTATAGAGGGTAGGTCTTTGCTTCTCATTCAGTACTCTGCATATTATTCTTTTAGGTTAGGCCACCATCAAAAATCTTTCCTGGGCCAGAAAAAAATGGATAGTTAGATTTTGATGTTGATGACATTGTTGATAACTATGATATTATTGATGTTGATGTTGATAATAATGGTGGTGAAGATAATGATGATGTTGTTGATGATGGTTATGATTTTGTTGATGACAATGGTATTGATATTAATGATGTTGCTGCTGCTGATGTTGATGTTGAGGATGTTGTTGTTGAGGATGTTGATGATGTTGATGAAGTTGTTGATGACAATGATGTTGATGTGGATGATGATGTTGATATTGATGCTGCTTCTGATGTTTTTTGAATTAGGAGTTAGATTTCCTTCCATTTGAATCTTTCTGACCCTTCCCAGTGTAATGATTAAAATTGTCTTGGAGACTTTCTCTAACCACTTTCACCCTTCCATTGTATTTGTCTTCTCCCTACCTCCCCCACATGTACTTCTTTATGAAATATATATTTAACCCCAATATCTCTTTTCCCCTTTCTTAGTATTATCCTCTTTTTAACCCAATTATATATATATATGCATATATTTATTTAATATATCATCCTATGCAGTTTGTCACTGTACCCTCTGAATATTTCTTCTAGCAATGCCGATAATAATAAAATTTTTTAAGAGTTACCAATATCATCTTTTCTCATAGAAATACAATTCATTTGAACTTTCTGGGTCCCTTAAATTTTTCCCCTTTCTTAATTACCATTTGGTGATTTTATTGAGTTCTGTGTTTATGCATCAAATTTTCTGTTTGTCAGGTCTTTTCTTTTGGAATACTTGTAAGTCTTCCATTTTATTAAATGACCATACTTTCCCCTACAAGAATATAACCAGTTTTGCTGAGTAGTTGATTCTTGAATGTAGACACATTTTCCTTGCTTTCCAGAATATTATATACCATGCATTCCAGTCCTTCAGTGTGGATGCAGCCAGGTCCTGTGTTATCCTAACTGTGGTTCCATGAAATCTGAATCATTTCTTCTTAGCAGTTTGTAGTATCTTTTCCTTGGTCTGGTAGTTCTTAAATTTGGCTATAAAAATCCCAGAGAATTTTCAACTGGGGATTGAATGCAGGAGGCGATCTATGAATTATTTCAATTTCTACTTTTACTTCTTGTTCAACAATGTTGGGACAGTTTTCTTTGATAATTTCCTGTAGAATGATGTCCAGGTTTTTTCTGTTGTCATGATTTTCTGGTAGTCCAATAATTCTTAAATTGTCTCTTCTGGATCTATTTTTCAGGTCTATTGCTTTATCAATGAGGTGTTTCATATTTTCCTTAGTTTTTTTTTTCATTGTTTTAATTTTGTTTTATCAATTCTTGCTTCCCTTTGAAGTAATTTGCTCCTAGTTATTGGATTCTAGTTTTTAAAGACTGAATTTTATCCCAATTTTTTGGTCATCCTTCTTCTGGACTGTTTTTCTTTGTAGATCATATTTCACTTTCTTTGCCTCATTTTCATGCTGGTAAATTCTGGCTTTCAAGACCCTATTTTCTTGTTTTAGTTCATGTGCCTCTGTTTCCAGATGACTGATTTTGTTTTGAAGTTCTTTTCCCAATTGTCTTCAGTCTTTCTTAATTCTTTTTTGAATTATATTTTGAGTTCTTCCAAAATATGTGTCCAATTCTCTAGAGTTTCTACATTTTCCTTGGTGTTCTCTGCTCTTCCTCTGTTCCATTTGCTCTTTCTTCATTGCCTGGATAGAAGCTATTGGTTATAATTATTTTTTTTTCCTTTTCCTGTTGTTTACTCATATTTTTTCTTTCTTTTCTCCCTGTATTTGTTTGTAATCTTGCTCCTCTGATTATTTGCTAGATCTGTGGATTTAGGCTTTTCTGTCTTGAAGGGACTTCTTCTCTGCTTTGCTGATTGATTAGATTAGGCTGATGGAGTATTAATGGGCCCTGTGCGCTGATATCAGATCTTCCCAAACTGGCAGAAGTTAAAGGTATAGGTGAAGGTGTGGAGGCTAAAGGGAGCTGTGCTTCCAGCCCTCTTTTCAAGGCATTCTGTTGAGGTTTCAGTCTTAGACCTAGGATCTGAGTCAGTAGGATTCATATCGGGCTCTTAGAGCAGTCAGTGGGGGGGCAGGGTATTGGAGACTGTGCTTCCCTGACCCTGAAGGCTTCTTATTTTTCTTATCTTCCCTGTTGATAGACTAGATTAAGCTGGGGTGGAGCTGATCTGAGAAACTGGATTTGCTCTGAGGTCAAAACCTCTAGAAGAGGGGGCCTAAGATAGAGAGCAGTGACTGTGACTAGGCCAACTTCCCCTCTACACCTCTCCTTCAATTGCCTCCCTGCCAACTGTGCTTAGACCCCTGAGCCTGGCATAGCTATGGCAGCAAGGCATTCCTTCTGGGCTTGAGTCCTCACCCTGAGATTCTAGCAACTGCAAGAGATGCAGAACAATAGGTGGGGGAAGTGTCCTGGGACCTTCCTTCTTCCTTTTCCCTGAACCTGAGAATTCAGCCTTCTCTAGGTACCTTTTAAATTGAATCAAGCAGGAGGGTCCCCTGGCTCTGTCCTGTTATTGAATTCATTTTTATGTTCCCCTAGAAGTGCTTTGTTTTTGATTAGTGTGGAAGGGTTTTCACACAAGTCTGGACTTTTGGTGCTTTAAAGTGGCCATCTTGACTCCGCACCCTTTTTCCAGTATTTTATGAAATCATTCTGTTCATCATTTCTGAAAGCATGATAGTATTCCATCAAAATCATATATCACAATTTGTTCAGCCATTTCCTAATTGATGGACATCCCCTAAATTTCTATTTATTTGCCATCAAAAAATATCTGCTATAAATATTTTGGAACCAAGTCTTACCCCTCTTTTTTATCTCTTTGGGATACAGACTTAGTAGTAGTATTACTAGATCAAAGGATATACAGAGTTTTATAGTCTTTTGGCCATAGTTTCAAATTGTCATCCAGAAGCGTTGAATCAGTTCACAACTCTACCAACAATGTATTGCTATTTCAATTTTTCTACATCCTCTCCCACATTTCTCAATTTCCTTTAGTGTTATATTGGCCGATCTGATTGGTATGAATGAGGTGGTACCTCAGAGTTGTTTTAATTTGCATTCTTCTAATAAAAATGATTTAGAACATTTTTCTTATGATTATTGACAGCTTTGATTGCTTCATCTGAAAACCTTCATATCCTTTGACCATTTGTCAGTTGGGGGATGGCTTGTATTCTTATAAATTTTACTTTAGTTCTATATAAATTTGAGAAATTAGAACTTAATCAGAGAGATTTATTATAAAAATTTCCTCAGGTTTTTTTTTTCTTCTCATCTTGGTAGCATTCATTTTATCTGTACAAAACTTTTAAACTTAATATATTCAAGATTATTCATTTTACATCTTGTAACATTCTCTATCTCATTTATTCATATTTTTTCCATTCTCCATAGGTCCATCAGGTTAACTAGTCTACATTTCCCTAATTAAAGATATCACATTTTATGTCTAATTTATAATACCATTTTGATCCTATTTTGGTATAGGATTGGAAATATTGGTCTATATCTAATTTCTGCCATATTGTTTTCCAGTTTTCTGAAATAGTGCGTTCTTATCCCAAAAGCTTAGATCTTTGGACTTATCACATTTGATTGCTGAGGCCATTTATCCCTTTATAGTATGTATCTGTATTCCTTTAATCCACTATTCCATTTCTTTGCCAGTACCAGATTATCTTGATGATTATTGTTTTATAGTATGGTTTGAGATTTAGTGCTGATAGTCTACTTTTCTTATATTTTTTCATTAATTCCCTTCTTATTGTTGATCTCTTGTTCTTTCACATGAATTTTAAAATTATTTTTATAGTTCACAATAGGCCTTTCCTTCGATATAAATTGGTTCATAACATGGACTTTCCTTTTGGACTTCTGGTAAGGACTTTGGAACTGTGCGCTCCATTCTAGAAGGCAAGGGTCAAAAGGAAAACTTTTGCCTTCATTTAAACCAAAGTTCTGTCACATCTTCATCTGCATCTTCATCTTTCTCATCTTTCATATTCCATCTTTCATCTTTTCTCTCTTTTTTTCTCTCTCTCTTCTCCCTTCTGTATCCCTATCCATGACATACATTTAAGTTTATGTTTCATTAACATTTTTTCAGTGCTTTCTTTGGTCTAGACAATCAACAATGAATCAACTCTTTGGTTTTAGTGTTTGCAGATTTCTGAGGTCTAAACAATCAAGCTGAAAAATTTAACATTGGGTATTCCTGAGCAGTTTCAACTGGGCTCCAGCATACCATAAAAGTTGGGTGTTTCCCTCCTTTAATGAGTCTCCCATCCTGACTTGAGTTAGCATAGAATCAATTTGATCCTACTAGCCAGAATATTAATAATGCAACTGTCCTGGGTTAAATGGAGGGAAATAGTGAGACTAAGAAGAAAAAGGTGAGGACTGAGAAAGAGACCATGTGGTGGAATAAAAAGAATCCTTTGCTGGAATCCCATAGATCAAGGTTCTAGAGTCTCTTTTGACACTCACTGCCTTACAGTCATAGGAAAAAAGTCATTCTTCTATGAATTTTACTTTGGTCCATTAATAAAATAAGTTCAACTGGAGCAATGCTTCTTCACATGCATAGTGTGTTATATAAATATAAAGAGAAATAAAGAGCAAGAATTATAGATAAAGATATATACATATAGAGATATGAACATACATATGTGTATGTTATAGATGAATCATTGCATTTCCTTTGTAATCTCTCACTTTATATGCATTTTAAAATTATGGTTTTGAGAAATCGTTGAGTTCATTATACTCACATGCATTTGCACACAATTAATAACTCGTGGACCACCAGATAAACTTTGAGGTGTTTCTCACTTCTTGGCATTCTATAGAACATTTTAAACCTTTCCAGCCCAAACATTCTAAGATTCTTTATTTTTAGCATATAGCATTTTAGCAGACATTCATTCCAGCACTAGAAGCCAAATCCCTTTCTGGCCTGGGCAATATTTGTACAGGTCTACCTGGAGAGAGATTGACTACCCTTAGCTAAAAGCAGAGAGATTAAGGACCATTCAAAAACCAACTGAAATGTCAACCTACTTTGATAGAGGGTTATTAATGATGCAAATGTGAAGCTATCCACACTTGGGATAAACATGTTAATAAACACTTTTTAAAGAGAGCAATGAAAACCGTTAGCAGATACTTCGGAGACATTTCAAATTTCAAGGGTTTACCTTTGATTTAAAAAAGATCATAGAGCTATCATAGATATCTAGGGTTCATTCCCCATCAGACTCATTTGGAATAATCCTATTGCTCTCGAAGAGCCTTAAAATAGGTCTGCATTAAGAGAGTATTGATTGGCCACATAAATAGGTAAGTGAGTCTAATTATATGTAAGCCAATTTAGTTATTTTTAATATTGTTTTTAACCTATACATAGTCATGAATGAAATGCATCTTCAAAACACTTCTTGGAAATGAATCATATTCATCCACTATGAATGATTTGTCACCCAAGCTTTCTAGATCAGTCTTTTTCTCTAATCATCCTACATCTAGTTTTTTGTTTCTTTTTTTCTTTGAACACAGTGTAATATACTATGTTTGAAGAAGACTGGATCCCCTCATGTTATCGCAGACATTCAAATTTCTTTCCTTCCTATAAGTCTTAACTTAGATACTATTTCGTTCATGAAGCCTTCTCTAAATTGGCATTTTTCATTTTCATGATCGCATTCTAAATTAATCACAACATTTTACATGAATCTAGACTCATCATATTGTCCTTATTTCATAGCTATTTGCATGTAGAATTTGGGGGAGGGGATCATGGAAGTCTAGTACTTCTGGTGTTGAGGCTTGCCAAAGCCCTTTTCAGGGATTTTTCCACCTTTGACACCCACATTTCACTTAACTCTCACCAAAAAGCTGTGGCATGTGCAGTGGTCACACCCTGGTAAAACTTTCCCTAAAGACAGGATAAACCAGATTGAGGGTAGCCTCTAAGCCTCAAACCTGCCAATGAGTTACAGGGATATTTATTCAAATCAAGTGAAGACTTCTCCTGGAATAACAGTCTGCTGAAGACAGATAAAATAGGTTCTGTGAAGAACTTAAGAGCCTCATCAAACATTGAGCCACTGCATCCCAAGCCATCACCAGTCATCCAGACTTTTCTCTGCTACTGTACTTCAAAGAATGGAAAAGTGAGGCTGATGTGTTCTTTTTTTGGAACTCTACCTTTCTTAAATCCAATTCACAGAGAAATCAAGCTATCACTATTACATTCTCACCATAAATGAAAGATGAACAACATTGCTATTAGCTCTAAGTTCTTTGAGTCCTGGGTCTCTTTCAAAATTCCCTTCATATTGCATATTGATTCTTTGTTCTCCCATCCATTCTCACTTAGAAAAAGCTTGCTTTTTCTGCATACTTAGCATTTTTCTATCATTACGCATACCTCTCATGCAATGGATCAGAACAACCAATAATCACAGCTCATGCTCTTCAGTGAATTAGAGGGAACTCTCCAAAGTTCCCTCTAATATGAACATTAAACTACCTCTCCGTTGAGGTTTATTTCTCCCATCTATATCACCTTATTCAGATTTGCTATTGTAGTATCTGATTACCTCCTAGAAATGAATTCACTTGTGCCCATTCTCACAGAGTGCAGTTCCTCAGTTACAATCTTCCTATGGACCCCAAACACTTTCCTCACATTTAGAGGATCCTCAAATTCATTGATTTCCCATTCATCAACTTTATCAAGTTCCATGATTTATATTTTCACTTTTCTTTAGTCAGAGTCATATTATTTATCTCAATATCACCTATAGATTTTCTACTTTCTTGATTTCCCTCTGCCCATCATCATTATCTTAAACCCTCAGTTTATATTCCTCACTTCCTCATAGCAATACTTGTAGAAAAATGTAAAATATACATTGACTCAAATTCTTCACCTCTTGCTTCTTTCTCAGTCTCTTACAATTTGGCTTCCAACTCTTCCATTCAAACCATTACTTTTAAGGTTACCAAACTTGTCTTAGCTTCTAAAACCACCAATAATTCTTAATCCTACATTCTATATAGCTTCTCTACAGTTTATAACTCTATTGATCTTCTGTGTTCTCTCTTCTCTCTTCTGCTTTGGTTTCCATGAAAAATAAATTTTCCTGGATAGATTCCAATTTGCCTGGATACTAATTAGAATCATAGCTGGAGATCTGGAAGGCACTTCAAAGACTCTTTAGTCTAAATCCTTCATTTTACAGATGATTAAACTGAGCAAAAAGGGGAGTAAATGGCTTACTCGGGGTTATAAAGGTAGTGATCATCAGGGAAGTGAGTTGAATATAAATCCAGAGTCAGTGCAGTTTATATTGTATGATGACATTTCTCAAAATCTTTTGCTGGTTCATCATTCAAATCTGGTCTACAAAAGTTGGTTAATCCTCAAGGAATTGAGAATCCTCAATTCCTTTTGAAGATCTGGAGAAAAGATGGTAATGTCATCAGTCTGTGACTGTCATCTCTTTTCCTCCCTCTAATAACAAAAAATCTCATGAATTCAAATATCTCCATTCATATGATTAAAAAATCTAAATTTTTTTACCTAATCTTTTCTTTGGACCCCACTCTTGGATCATTTGCTAACTGCTGGGCACTTCTATCTCATTTAAATGTCTCACTGGCCTCTCAAGAAAACATCTAACATGGAACTTATTGTCTTCTGATTAAATCTGTCCCTCTTCCAAAATTCCTGTTCCTATTAATGGTCTCAAAAATCATAACCATCTTTCATGTTCAAAATCCCCTTATTGTTCTTAGACCATTTCTCTCTTGAACTCTTATGAAAAATACAGATGGGATATTGTTGATTTTACTTGCATAACATTTATCATGTTGGCTTTCTCTCAGCCTCACTATAATAGCCCATACCTTCATCACCTTTTGTTTGAACTTTTGCAATGCAGTACTCCCTAATTTTTCTTTCTACTTTCAGTTTCTCTTCTGTTTTCCTTCCTTTTCTTTTTCCTTCTTTCTTTCCTTCTCTCTTTCTTTTTTTCTCTCCCTCTCTCCACCTTTATGTTTCCTCTCTTCTTTCAGGAATTTTACATTGAACCTAGCACATAGTAGATTGTGGATATTTGGTTAATATATATCAATGAATTTATCCATCAATAGAATTATTAAATGCTAAATGTTTTCATTACTAAATAATCATAAATTAAGTATTTATGATGTGCCTATAATTCTGTTAGTGCCTGGGGACACAAGAACAAAAGTGAAATAATTCCACACTCAATGAGCTTATCTTCTAAGAATAAGATACTAAGAGATGAGAAATGCCTTGCCCTAAGGATATAAGTAGTAAAAATTAGATCAAGATTATAATATGTAGATAAGACTGTTATAATATATGCATATAAATAAAAATATATAATACTATATGAAGGTGTGTGTTGAGTAAATCACAGAATTTGAGAGTTAAGAGGGACCCATGAACCTAAGGTATCCTCACTCTGACATATCAATTAGCAATTGTCCACAAGTCTCTGTTTAGAAGTTAGTATCATATACATTATTTATGAGATTCAATGACATTGGGCCCAGAATAGCAACTAGCAGTTTCATCATTTTGACTTCTGCTTTCTTCTCCCACCCTGTTCCCTTTATTCTCTTCCTTTTGGCCAACTGACATGACCTGCTTGCCCAGTAGAGACTTGAACACAGTTAACTGGTAACAAAATGATAATTCTCCCATCTTTTTCCCCATTCTTGAAAAGTACTTAGCAAGACTCTTTGTAATTAATTCAGTTGCTGTCTCTCCCACATGACCTTTAGTTCTGTGGGAGTTAACCCACATTTACTACTTGGTAAGTGCACTTATATTTCACCACAGCTTCTTTCCCTCAACCCCCTCACAAAAATAGTGTCTCTTTATTGTCTGACTTTTTGCATTTTAAATGCATTCTCTCTCTAATCAATGCAGGCTAGTTTTTTCCTCTTAAAACTTTTTTTTTTCTTTAACTCCTTTTACTTTTGACTATTCTAGAGATACTTTCTAAAGTCCTAGACACTGATGAAATTTATTGATGAATTAGATTCATCCCTGTCCCATCTCTCTTCTCTACCACTTGTCACCTTACATTGTAGGATCCTCATGGGACTGGATTGAATTAGGTCTTACTATAAGGATCTATTTTTGTTAGAGAGGGTGATCTCCCCTGTCCCAACAATAAAGATCAGAAGCTCTCTAGGAGAGCTTTTGTGACCTTCTAAAGTAATATATATGTGTATATATACATATATACACATATATATTCATCTGTTGGCAAAGTCTTGAGAGAGGATCATATCTGCAATTCGATCATTATTGTTATACTCAAACAATGGGCATGCCATTTCTTACTGATAAAGAAGTACATGAAATCTTTTCAACTAGACAGGACCTTGTAGAGAAAGCACTACTCCAACCAAATGTTTACCAGAAATGGGAAACACCTCCATAAGGCAAATAGACATCACTAGATGAGAATTATTAATGGACAAAAAATAACTAGTGTTAGACAAGATGTAGTAAGTAGCAAGAGAGAGGTGTGATTGTTGTAATACAGACTTGGGATGTTTTGAAATATCAATAGTTCATCATAATGAATTGCTGAGCTCACAAGAATGCAGCAAAGCAAGCTAGTTTTATTGATGGGACAAACATAATGAAGGACATTTGGGAAAAGTAATGGAACCAAGAGAAGTCTTCTGATGACTTTGGTAGAACTGGGGACAAACCCAAGAAAATTTTATGGTGTTGATAGAATTCTTTCCTGAATCTATCAGAACCAAGTATTTCATGTAGGAAGTAAGATATACTGCACCCAGTAACTGGTATTGATTCATACTAGTGGGGCAAATGAGGAGGGAAAATCCTGGGAGTTGGGTCAATACACATTCAAACTTCCCTATAGCAGGAAAGAAGTTTTGGTTAATGCTGAGTTTCCTCTGACAGAGTAACTCAGTGGTTTTCAATTACTCCAGAGCATCTTCTTTTTGAAGAGTGAGAAAGCTATTGAAATTAAAATTATTATATAAAATAATTAATAAATATATAAATAATTAATTTGTATTCTATATATCATATATAATTTAATAAAAATAATTAAATAAATAAATAAAAAATGAAAAGGGAAAGTCATAAATAGACATTTGTATAAATCCCTTAGTTTTTAATATAATGGTTTACATATTAAAGGGTCTTAAAATTTGATCAATGAAATATTATACATGTATACACATACAAACATGCATATGTATACATATATGTACCAATTGCCCATTCTCTATATTGATCTTCTAGTATCTAGAGTAGTACTTGACACATTATAGGTGCAAAATAAATTCTTGATTGATTGATCTGGAAATAATAGTGATAAATTGAAATAAAATTAATTAATTAAAGATAATAATAACAGTGATATCTTTTTATTAAATGTTTATTATGTGCAAGATGTTGTATAATAGTTACTTTACAATTATTATCTAATTTGAATCCACCAACAACTCTGGAAAATAGGTACTATTATTTTCTGTATTTTACAGAATAGGAAACTGAAACATGTCAAGAGATCTGCCTAAGGTTACAAAGATAATGTGTCTGAGGCTAAATTTGAACTCAAGCCTTCCCAACTCCAGGCACAATATTCTATCCATTGTGCCACCTAGCTTTTTACAGGAAGAAGAAAGAAAACTTATACAGGGTCTCCACACCTGGAGAGTTTTAGATTCCTATGCCATTTTGTTTTCACACGTCTAGGGGGTGGGGGGGGGGGGCCCTAGAGCAACGTACACCTGAGTTCAAGTATCAGAATATATTTACTATCCAAAATCCTGGGAAAGTCATACATAACTTCCCAGGGCATCAAACAACTTTCTAAGATCCCTGCATAACTTAGAGAACAATTTTATGTCTACAGCAAAAAAAGCAAATAGCGTCTTATAGAGTTCTAAACATCAATGGTTCTTAAACTATTTTTAGACTCAGGACACATTTACATATTTAAAAATCTGAGGAGCTCACAGACAATTTTTTGTGGGATACTTTTATTAATATTCACTAGTTCTGAAATGCAAACATTTTATATAAGAAAAAAAATTATCACACTGACCTCCTAAAAGTAGGTAGAGGGCAAGCTTCCAGAGGATCCCAGACCACAGTTTGAGAATAGGTGTTTAATATTTACATAACCATGAATTCCATTTTAGAAAGAAGGAGGAAGTATAGGAGGGGTGAAGAGGAAGGCAAGAAGGGGGACAAAGGAAGGGGGAGAGAAAAGAAGGGGAACATGAGGGGGTAACAGAAGAGGAGGAAGAAGAAGAAATTTGGGGCAATTAGATCTTTCGGCCTTATTTATTGAAGCGTTTGTTTCCCAATCAAAGCTTTCTGATTGGTCTTCTGTAGAGAAAATTTTTAGTTTGTCAGTTTTCCGAGATATATTTGGAGGGTAACTAAGGATCAACTGGGAAAAGAGCATTAGAATAAAAAAGATAGCTAAATATAGTGGGAAATGTTTAGAAAATTAAGTCAAGAAGAACTATATTCAAATGTAGCCTCTGTCCTCTGTTATATAAACATAGGCAAATTATTTTGCATCATTGAGTTTCAGTTTCCTCATCTGTTAAATGAGAATCAAATTTTGTACATTGTTTTTATGTAGTAGTTATATATTTATTGAAAGTAATATTATACCTGAGATTTCTTTGTAAACTACTGTACACTGTGAAAATGTAAGAGATTCATTATAAAATGATCAATACTCTCTGTTTTAAGCATTTGAAGATTAATAACAAGAGTTGATCTTCTGTCAATGGGAGAAAAATAAATTCCATTTGCATTCAAATGCTTTAAATTCAAATCTATGTTCTCACTGTTGGAAAATTACTAGTCAATGCAGATAGAATTTTTCACTGCTTTCAATATTGCTTCTTCAGGGCCGAACAACCAAGCTGAAGATCCGGAGCCCAAGTGTAGCTGAGCTCTTGGGACTTGTCTCTGCCTCCCTGCCATGGCTTCAAGTGGGTGTTCGGGGCCACCTCAAGCAATGCCAACTGCAGGGGCCTCCAGCGGAGGGCCTGGAGCCCCAGAGGTCATCAGGGAGTGGTTGAGGGGTGCCTACCGCTTTGCCACCGACAGGAACGACTTCAGGAGGAATTTGATTATTAATTTGGGACTCTTTGCTACTGGTGTGTGGCTGGCCAGGAACCTAAGTGACATTGACTTGATGGCACCCCAGCCAGGCCTGTAGCAAATGTAACTAGTGACTTCATTTCTAAAACTGCCTTTGGTGATCTGAATGCAGTTTCTTGGAAGCTATATCCATCCAGCAATATGACCCTGACATTGACCACCAGAAGATCTGCTTTGACCAGCTACCACAAATCTGATTCAGACTTACTGCATTCCCTTCTGTACATTAGATCTTTCTTCTTTGGTCAGTCAGTCAATGATCAGCCATAGCTTCAGTCTCTACTTAAGCATGGTATGTATATTGCCTTTGCTCCATATTGTATATTTATTTTGCATATCCTTAGAGGCTGGACAGATGCCAGGCAGGGAGTGGGTTGCAAAAGTGGCATTTGCTGTTTTCTTCAGTTATACAAAGATGGTTTTTTTCTCCCCCCTCAAATGTTTGAAATAAAGACAGTCAATTAAGAAAAAAAATATTGCTTCTTCAGACATCCTAGAAAAATGAAAATATTGCTTTTAAATGCGTGTTTGGCCTTTAAGAATGTTATCCTATAACCCCTATTAAATATTAAAAGGAAAGAGTTGTAGTAACAATATGGTAAAAAATGTAATACTTTAAAAAGTAGTAGAAATTGTGGTAGTGGTGGTGGTGGTGATATATGACTCATCTGAGCCTCAAAGCAACTCTTTGAACTAGATAATACAGGTAATATTTACAATTTACACATGAGAAATCTGTGGCTCTGAAAAGTTAAGTGATTTATTTACTTAACATCCTGCAGCTTATAAGCATTGAAGAAATGAACCCAAATCTGTCTAACTTCAAGTTCAGCTCTTTGACCACTATGCTCCGTTCTTCAGATTTCCTCTAAAACCATCTTATTGAAATCCCAAAGGAAGAAGCATATTGGTGATCTCTTATGTAAAAATATACTCATATAATACTTAATAATTTACCAAGTAATTACCTAAAAACAACAAGAGTTATATGGATAGTTGGCTAAGATGCTATTTTCTGTTTATGTAATTTTAAAAGTTAAATTACCTGATGTGGTCTTCATAGCAATCTTGTGAGGAAAGGAGTGGGATCAGTATTATTTCCTTTTTTTAGAAAAGGAAAGTTAAGCCCCAAAAGATGGAGAGACTTACCCAAAGTCATAATGCTGATAAGTGAATTCAAATATCATTGTGGTAAATACAGGTGCATTATACTATTTTTCCAATAAATAAATGAGAGGTAATCTTTAGCTCATAAAATAGTTCACATTCCCAAAATATGGTTTCAGGCCAGTTTTTTTAGAATTTAGAATGTAACTTTCAAAAGAAATAATGTTGTAAAACAGTTTTAGACTTAAAGCTGGAAGGGGCCATTGAGATAATTTACCTCAACTTCTTTTGTATAGATATGGAAGTTGAGGCTCAGAAAATTGATTTATTTTTTATTTTTAAAAATTTGATTTTTAAATATTTTCCAATGTTTACATGATTTATTTCCTTTCCCTCCCTTCTTTCCTATGCTCTCCCAGAGCCAACAAGCAATTCCACTGAGTTGTACAAATGTTATCACTTGACATCTATTTCAATATTATTCATTTTAGCTATAGAATGATTTTTTTAAAGCCTAAACCTCCAATCACATCCCTATATGTATGATAAGTGATGTCATATGTTTTGCTTTTGCATTATTACTCTCAATGTGGTTAACATTCTTTCCAACGAGTCTTTCAGGAGTGTCCTGGCTGGTTGCATTGCTACTAGTAGCAAAGTCCATTACATTGGATTGTTCCACAATGTTTTACTTTCTTTGTACAATGTTTTCCTGGTTCTGTTCATTTCATTCTGTATCAGTTCATTGAGATTCTCCCAGTTCACATAGAAATCCTCCAGATCACCATTCCTTACCCATTATATTCCATCACCATTATATACTACAATTTGTCCAGCCTTTCCCCAATTGAGTGACAACTCTTCCTTTTGTAGTTTTTTGTTTTTGTTTTTGTTTGTTTGTTTGTTTGTTTTTTGGCCAAGCCAAAGAGCAGGGCTATGAATATTTTTGCATAAGTATTTTTCTTTCTTATCTCTGGGGTACAAAGCAAGTAGTGGTATTCCTGGATCAAAGGGCATGCATTCTTTTAAAGTTCTTAGCCTTCCACAATGGCTGTATTAATTCACAACTTCACCAGCAATGAATTAGTGTCCTGATTTTGCCACATCCTATAGAACATTTAGTATTTTTCTTTACTGTCATATTGCGGATGTATGGGGTGTTCAGGGAGGGGTAGTATCTCTGGTATGGAGGGTTTGTCATGCCCTCCTAGGGCAGCTCTCCAGCCTCTGACCCCCACCTGACACCCAGCTCCCACTTTGGCTCCAAGTAGCTGCTAGCATGTGGTAGCGACCACACCCCAATCTTCTAGATATGAGGTAGTACCTCAGTGATATTTTGATTTGCATTTCTCTAATTATGAGAGATTTAGAATACTTTTTGATGTACTTATTGATAGTTATAATTTCTTTATTTGAAAACTGACAATTCATGTCCCTTGACCATTTGTCAATTGGGGAATGGCTTGATTATAGATTTGAGAAATGACAGAGCTGTCAGAATATTTTGTGGTAAATTCCTCCCCCCCAATTTATTGCTTCCCTTCTAATTTTGGTTTGCATTAGTTTTGTTTGTACAGAAACCTTTTAATTTAATGTAATCAAAATCATTCATTTTACATTTTGTAGTGTTCTCTGTCTCCTGGTTGGTCTTAAATTCCTTCCTTTCACATAGATGTGAAATAAAAATCCTTCTTAGATGGATGGGAGATTATAACCACCCACCTAGGGATCTCTTCCAGGCCAGTAAAACACAAAACTCCTTGGGCTCTAGAAACAACCTTTTTTTGGTTTGTTTTTTTGTTTGTTTGTTTTTGTAATAGGAGTAAAGGGGAAATAACAGGTAGGTTTCTAAAAGTAAAGATCTAATTTCCACCCAATTTCTTTCAGATCATGGTCAATTATTTCTTCTTCTTGAGAATTCACTCAAGCGACTCTAAACTCCTTATCTCTAACTAAGACCCAGAAAACACAGCTATCTTACTATAAACTAACCTAATTAATATGGATTATTTTTAAAAAGAGGTAAATAGGTGGGATTCACAGATGTATTTAAACCCTTACCTAATGTCTGGGTTTGTTTCAAAGTGTACCCAGAGTCCCAGATGACCAAACCCACAGGTTTACTGTCACAAAGTGGATTCCTGACAGATGGATCTCAGGCATATGGTCTCTGTACTTCAGGGAAAAAAGCTGTCCACTCCAAAGCAAACTCTCAAACCAAGGAATCACTAATCTTTCCACAAGATTAGTATTTCCAAGGGGAAATTGCCCGAACAAAGACACTCCTTCCAGGTCAGTCAAAGCAAGACCCAGAGTGAGTGACAGTTTAAAAGAAACAGTAAAGCCCCAAGATCCTCTTCTTCTAATATCTTTCTCCTCAGGGTTTGTATCCAATTTTCTTCCTTTCCTCTTAAAGATAATCCATGAAAATTATTATATCCCTTCCTTCCTTCAGATGTGACAGGTATACTATTCTATGTTCACCTAGTTTGTTTATGATTTCCAACTTTATATTTAAGTCATTTACCCAGTTTGTGTTAATCTTGGTGTGGGGTATAAGATATTAATCTATACCTAATTTCTCCCATACTGTTTTCCAATTCTCCCAATAGTATTTGTTAAATAATGGGTTCTTTTCCCAATAGCTGAGATTTCTGGGTTTATTGAACACTATCTTGCTTATGTTATTTACCCCAACTCTATTCCATTGATCTACCCTTCTATCTCTAAGCCAGTACCATATTGTTTTGAATAGCACTGCTTTATAGTATAGAGATCTGGTAACCCTAGGCCTCCATCCTTCATATTTTTTTTGTTAGTTCCCTTGATATTCTTGATCTTTTGTTCTCCCAGATAAACTTTGTAATTTTTTTTGTCTAATTCTATAAAATACTGTTTTGGTAGTTTGACAGACATAACACTGAATAAGTAAATCAATTTAGATAGGACTGTCATTTTTATTATATTAGTTCATCCTATCCATAAGCAATTAATTTTCCCCCAATTGTTTATGTTTGGTTTTATTTGTGTGGAAAGTGTTTTGTGGTTGTGTTCATATTATTCCTGAGTTTGTCTTGGCAAATAGATTACCAAATATTTTATATTGTCTAGAGTGATTTTAAGTGGAATTTCTCTTTCTAACTCTTGCTGCTGGGTTTTTTTTGGAAACAGTTAGGAATGTGGATGATTTATGTGGGTTTATTTTGTATCCTACAACTTTGCTAAAGTTATTGATTATTTCTACTAGCTTTTTATTTGATTTTATTAAATTCTCTAGGTACACCATCATGTCATCTGCAAAGAGTGATAGTTTAGTTTCCTCATTACCTACTTTGATCCCTTCAATTACTTTTTCTTCTCTAATTGCTACTGCCAGCATTTCTAGTACAATATTAGAAAGTAGTGGTTAAAATGGGCATCCCTGCTTCACTCCTGATCTTATTGAGAAGGAATCTAACTTATTTCCATTTCAGATGATATTTATGGATTGTTTAAAATAAATACTGTTTATTATTTTGAAAACAATTTTTTTCAGTAGGAATGGGTATTTTATTTTGCCAAAGGCGTTTTCTGTATGAATTGAGATAATCTTGTGATTTCTATTAGTTTGGTTGTTGATATAGTCAATTATATGGATGGTTTCCCAATATTAAATCATCCTTGCATTCCTGGTATAAATCCCAACTGTTTATAGTGAATGATCCTTGTGATAACTTGTTGCAGCCTTTTAGCTAGTATTTTATTTAATATTTTTTCACTTATGTTCATTAAGGATATTGATCTATAGTTCTCCTTTGTTTTTGGTATTTCTGGCTTGGGAATCAGTACTATATTAGTATCATAAAAGGAATTTGGTAATACTCCTTCTTTGCCTATTTTGTCAAATAGTTTGTAGGGTATTGAGATTAATTGATCTTTAAATATATGATAGAATAAATTTGCTAATCCATCTAGCACTGGTGAGTTTTTTCTTAGGGAGTTCTTTGATGGCTTGTTCAATTTCTTTTTCTGATGTGGAATTATTTAAGTATTCTATTTCCTCTCCTTTTAATCCAGGCAGTTTATATTTTTGTAAATTTCCATCCATTTCACCTAGATTGCCATATTTATTGTCATATAATTGCACAAAATAGATCTTAATAATTGCCTTAATTTCCTCTTCATCAGAGGTGAAATCATCTTTTTCATTCATGATACTGTTAATTTGATTCTCTTTTCTGTTTCTTAATTGAATTGACAAAAACTTTAACTTTTTTGTTTTTTATTTAAAATACAATTTTCTAGTCTATTTATTAATTAACATACTATCAATTTTATAAATTTCTCCTTTGGTTTTTATGATTTCCAATTTATTCTTTATTTGAATTTTTAAAAATTTATTTCTTTAATTCATTAATTTATATTTTCCCTTGTTTACATGATCTGTATTCTTTCCCTCCCCTCATTACTCCCCCCTCGCATGGCCAATAAGCAATTCAACTGGGTTTTTATTATTAATATTTGCAATAGATTGATCATATAGAGTCTACAGCTCCAGTCATATACCCATCAAGCCATGTGATCAAGAAATGTATTTTCTTCTGTGATTCTACTCTCACAGTTCTTTCTCTGCATTTGAGTAGTGTTCTTTCTCATAAGTCCCTCATATATCATTGCATTGTTGCTAGTAGAGAAGTTTATTACATTCGATTATGCCATAATCTCTGTACACAATGTTCTCCTGGTTTTACTCCTTTTACTCTGTATCAATTCCTGGAGATTGTTCCAGTTCACATGGAATTCCTCCAGTTCATTATTCCTTTGATCATAGTATTACATCACTCACATACACCACAATTTGTTCATCCATTCCCCAATTGAAGGCCTCCCCTCATTTTCCAATTTTTTGCTACGAGAAAGAGTGGAGCTATAAATATTTTTGTACAAGTATTTTTCCTTAATATCTCTTGAGGGTACAGTCCCAGCAGTGGTTTGTCTGGGTCAAAGGGCAGACAATCTTTTAAAGCTCTTTGGGCATAGTTCAAATTACCTTCCAGAATGATGGGATCAATTCACAACTCCACCAGCAATGAATTAATGTCTAAATTTTGCCATATCCTCTCCAACATTTATTACTTTCTTTTGCTGTCATATTAGCCAGTCTGCTAGGTGTGAGGTGGTCAGAGTTGCTTTGATTTGCATTTTTCTAATTATAAGAAATTTAGAACATTTTTCCATGTACTTATTGATAGTCTTTTTTGTCTTTTTTTTGAAAACTGCCTGTTCATATCCCTTGACCACTTATCAATTGGGGAATAGTTTGGTTTTTTTCTGCAATTGATTTAGTTCCTTATGTGTTTAAGAAATTAGACATTTGTAAGAGATTTTTGTTATAAAGATTTTTCCCCCCAATTTGTTGCTTCCCTTCTAATTTTGGATTTATTTGGTTTTCTTTGTATAAAACTTTTTAATTTAATGTAATCAAAATTATTCATTTTACATTTTGTGATATTCTCTATTTTTAGCTTGGTCTTAAAAGAAGTTCCTAGTGCTTGGTCCTTTAGCTCATGTGCTGAGACCTGTAAGCCACAGTGGAGGAGAAACAATCAGCAGTTTTCCAAACTCCTAGTCCTCAGGGAAAGAAAATGACTGTTACTAACAGACAAGCAGTACACAAATGGGTCTCTTATTGAAAAATATTATTGCTCCTTTTCCTCTTAAGTATAAAAAAGAGAAATTAATTTAAAAAACTCTTAAACCCAATTTGAATTGCTTGCACAGTCAGAAAAACCTGAAAAATTATTGAAGAAATGAACTGCGTGACTATAATAGTTATGTTCAAATAAATCTCAACCTTTCCTTCTCATCTGTTTATGTTCTGAGTTCTTTATGTTCTGAGTTGTTTATAGGCTGAGAATTTTTACCATCTCTACCTATAGAAATCCTACAGTGTTTATTCAATATTTGATTAATATAGCACTTCCTCAATGTATAATCAATTATTATAGATAATGTAGAAGGTATCACTGGTGAATAATGAGTTATGTTAAATTTAAATCTCTTAGGTCTCTGTTAGCCCTGGAATTTGGGGCCTCTGTAATATTCCATGGTTGGTTCCCTAAATTTCAAAACCCTAAAAGATCTTTGCCTTTCCAATCCTCATAGGATTTTTGTGGCCTTCTCTTTTTTAAATATAATTTTTATTATATTATTATAATTATAAAAAAAT
Source organism: Monodelphis domestica (assembly GCF_027887165.1). NCBI lineage: Eukaryota > Metazoa > Chordata > Mammalia > Didelphimorphia > Didelphidae > Monodelphis > Monodelphis domestica. The sequence goes on along the minus strand of NC_077227.1, from coordinate 689,499,923 downwards.
ATGTTTCCATAGTTATATGATTCATGTTCTTTCTCCTCTCCCAGAGCTGGGAAGCAAATCCACTGGATTATACATGTATTTCCATGTTATTCATTTTTGTAATAATCTTAGAAACCCAAACCCTGAATCATATACTCATATAAGCAACTGATCAATCATATTTTTCTCCTACATTTCTTCTTTATCTATTCTTTATTTTAGATATGTGTAACATTCTTTCTCTGAAGTCCCTCATAACTGTTCTAGATCATTGTATTACTTTTAGTAGCAAAGTAAATTACTTTTAATCATCCCACAATGTTTCAGTTACTGTGTATAATGTTCTCCTGGTTCTTTTCCTTTCACTCCATATCAGTTCATGTAGGTTTTTCTAGGTCATTTAAAAATCCATTATTTCATCATTCCTTATAGTACAATGTTATTTCATCACCATTATACACCACAATTTTTTCAGCCATTCCCCAGTCGAAGGACAACCCCTCATTTTCTTAATTCTTTGCCATGACAAAAACACAGCTATAAATAGTTTTGTGTGAACAAGTCCATTCCCATTTAAAAAATCTCTATGGAGTACAAATCTAGTAGTGGTATTGCTGGATCAAAGGACAGGAAGTCTTTTAAAAACCTTTGGGCATAATTCCAAATTATCTTCCAGAATGGTTGGATCAATTTACAACTCTACCAGCAATGTATTAGTGTCCCAATTTTGTTGTGGCTTTCTTTTAAGAGACTATCATTATCATAATCATTTAGAGAATGTCTAATTATCCCTTTGTAAAATGAGTATCATAATCTTAAACTAACTGTACCACATAGTAATTATGAGGAAAAGACTATAGAAATTTTTCATTTCTATAGAAATGCAATCTATTATTTTGAAAGAATATATTTTACATACAACTAGGTCTCTATTAGTGTGAATAATAAATGCTGTGAAGTTATCACATTTTATTCAAATATATACTATTAAAGTTATAATTATATACAAAATATAATAAATGATTCTAGCCCAATGAAAATATGCAATGTATTTTTAAAATATGTTTTAATCTGTTCATTAATGTAATATAAGAGCAAAGAGAAGAAAACACATTTGTAATTCAAGTTTATTATGAAGTAATAGATTATGTAAAGAAAGCAATTTTTAAAAATAAATAATGAATAGTATATCTAATGATAAGCTTACTCTGATTATATGATAAAAACTTTATTGTTGTTCAAAATATTTTAGCAACTATTTCTGAATTATCTTTCCTTTCTTTAAATCAAGCATTAACTAGTAGGTGCAAGAAGCTTTATCCACATCTTTGAGTATTTGCCCATTCTGACAAAAACGACCAAGTGTAGTTGAGATGTTATTTAAAATCAGTAAGTACTCAAATATAATATTTTACCTTTGCAATATTTTTCAATGACTGGACTAAATTAACTTGAAAATCCACCTCTAAACACCATTCATCATCCAATCTTTCTAATTTGATCACTAATGAATTTGATATATATTGTTGTAGCTTCTTGGAGAATAAGGATTTTGAGAACAATATAGAAGCATTCACTGTAACTGAAAACCTTTTTTCTTATCTTCTGTCAATAAAAAATATTAAATAAAACTTTATATTTAAATTTGAATTAATTTAACATTAAAATCAATTTATATTTAAGTTGACAATTTAAATAGAGATAAAAATAATATTACTCTCAGACATGTAATTTTGGGGAGTCATCCTTTTCCAGAACAAGTTTAGTTCAACAATATTAAAACTTTTGTAAAACTTTGTAAGCACTTGTCACAAGAGAGGTTTCCCCCTGAGGGAAGGTCCCTCTTCACCAGACAGTGAACTTCCTGCTAGTTTGGGTGGGAACAGTTAATCCCATCCAGTGTTGGGCATTCCTTTTGTCCCAATGGTTTCTCCCCCTAGGCTAAGGTCCATGACCAAGGTGACCCAGCCATGGGCTGAGTCTTTCCCTTTTGTGTCCATTGTAAGGCACCAGCCCCTCACTATTATTCCTGTCTGGAACTCTTCATTTTCCTTTCTTACCATTGTAAAGTCAATCAACTGTCCCTCTAATCTTAAACCCCCCAGGTCATCTAGAGTGTTATATAGGTTCCCCAAGTTCTTTTGTTCCTTGGAGTCCATCCTGAGTCCGTGGCACTCCCAGGGGCTAGTGACCAGGGTGTCTTGACTGTGCAGTATTTAAAGTGATAAAACCAGTTAACACTGGCAGTCAAAGTGTTTTTCTTTTTTCACTGACCACTTAATTGTCATTTTCTTTCAACGGTCTTTAGTAAATGTGAAGTTTTCATCCAAATGGCAAGTTTGCTAACACGAATGTGTCTTCAAAAGTATTCTTAAATTCATAAACAACAACAAAAAAAGACTTTTTACTGAAGGACCAGCCCTGAAGCCTATTTTCTCCCTGACCCCCTTTCCCCTAGAGCCCCTGCAGTCAAGTTAATGTAGAATCAGTTACCATACCCTGGAATGTGCTAGGAACTGATAACACCACAGCCCCAGGAGTTCCTGTTCACTCCCCCTAACCAAGGAATTCCTGTGCACTCCCCCTACCAGAAAAGTATATAAAAAGCCAAGACTCAGGGCCCAGCCATTTTTAGAGTGCTGAGCCCAAACTGCACGTTGTTTAATAAACTCCCTTCTGTGTGTTACATTGTTGGTCTTGTTTCATCCTTGGGATCATTAACCAGGCACTTCATTGCTTCTATTACTGTAACACTTCCTTCCATTTTTTTATAAACCACAAAAGGCTGATGCAATATTGTCCTTTTTTAATTTCACTTAAATATTTCCTATTTGATAGTGTAAATGCATGTATTCTGATATCTCATCTTATTTTTGCTACTATGACCATATTTACACTAATCAACTACATCATATTTTAGTTCTAAAGTAATATTAAACTTCCTCTCCTCATTCTGCTGTTGCTGAACTATTATCAATAAGGTAAGGATCCAGGATAACTCCAGGGGACACATGAGTTAAAAGGATATCCATTGCCATTGAAGGAACAGACAGTCTGGATGCAGATTAAAATATACCATTCTTCACTTTTTTCCATTAATATTTCTCTAGTGTAAGCAATATGTGACTTGTTTCATCAACATGATAAACATGGAAATATGTATTATATGATAATATATGCTTCTTGGAAAGGGGGTGGGAGGGATAGAGATAACACGGATTGCAAAATATAAGTAAATGAAAATTAAAAATTGTAATTAGTTGACATGTAATCTTTAAAAATAAAATAAAGTGATTAGATTCTAAGAAGAAAAAACAAACCAACCCTTAATGAAATTGCGTATGTCACATTAATTGAATTTTAACTCATATTAAATTTGGCCTGGTATCATTCTGTAATTCACACTAAAGCAATTTTTTTCATTATTTGAACTCACATTAATCTCAACGTAGTTGTAACTATTTATTCATATTTTATATCCCTCCCCATGAGACTGGAAGCTTCTGCAATTATGTTTTATTTGACCTTAGTATGACCTTCCCTCTTCCCATCTTTTTCTAAACACTTCAATTTAAATTATTATCCTATTCAGTAAATATATCCACATAAACAAATGAATGAGAGAGACATAGAAGCTTTGCTTGTCAGAAAGGGGAAAAAATAAAGTTTGCCTGAGGTGTAATTAATGGAGCTTTAATTAACAAAGACAAGGGATGGGAAGATAAATAGAGCACATTTTTCCCCTGAGGGAAGAAGAAATGCCTAGGGAAATATAATGCATCACAATCCTCCTGTAAGCCACTATGTGGTGCTAAGTAAGCTCTGCACAGCTGGGTTACCATCTGGGGAATGGTCTTTCAAAGAAATGGCAGACATCATTTTAATAGGAGTTCTAGGAAGAAAAAAAAAATTCTTTTGAAACTCAGATAGCTTGCTCAATGTTGTTAAACAGATTTGGATATCAATTATTTGTTCAAACACATCTTAAACTAGATCAACATGGGATATTAATTTAATCAGACCCATTTAAAGATAAATATCAAATTCATATGCTAAATTACCTGGACATTCTGGAATTATTATAGTAGTGAAGTACAATCAAAGGAAATCGATATCACCTGTGACACCTGCATAATATATTTGATTTACATACACTCAAAAAGAGGAATGAAGTCAATTACCTTTGTTTTTTCCGGCTTTTAGTTCTATACTTTGTAGCAGAATTAATGAATATTTGTTTTCTTATTGTAGAACAAAATATGCAAACTCAGATCATCATCATCAAAGTAATGATTAAAATTCATTTTGGTAATAGTATAAAAACATTTATAGAGATAATATCCTTAACTTTAAGGGAAATATATGCTAATGTATATAGGTATCTACCTAATTAAAAGAAAAAATTTAAAAATAAAAGAATCTTGTATTTGTGATAATTCACTGGAAACTAGAGTTAGAAAAACTTTAGGAATCTTTTAATACAAAGTCCATAATTAACAGAAGATGATGCTGAAACTCAAAGTTATTAGGTAATATTTTCTCAGATATTTAGCATGAACAAAACAGAGATTTGACCACAGGTTTTCTAAATGCAACAATAACCTGCTAGACATCCAGTATATCTTTCCTCTGTCTCTAACCAACCCTCCTACTCACATAAGTTTGGCGTACTCAGTAATTAATCTTTGCCAATGAGAAGACACTTTGAGATAGTTTTCCTTCTAGCATATCATGTTATCTCAGAATTCATATTATTTGCCCATTACCCAAGTTAGCAAAGCCCTCAGAAATGACACCTATGAGTGATCAACTAGCTTCAGCTCAAATATATCTTGTGATAAAGAATAGATACACATAAGCACCTAGAAAATATTGCTTATTCTAGGTTTGGACAGTTTTCCTTTTTAGGAAATATTTTAGAATGTGCCTCCATATAATATCTATTCCATTTTTATTCTACTCATCCTAGTTATGACTTAGTTATACAGAAAGAGTGAGTATAAATTTCCTCTTGCATACTAATCCTTCAAATATTGAAAACAAAGTTAGTGATGTCTCTTTCCACATCATCTTTCCTGAACTCAACAACACAAACCTTTAATCCAGACATTCATTGCCATAGTGTTAATGTCTTTTCCCATCTTGGTTATTATATTTTGGTTCTGCTCCACATATTTAATGCTCCTTGAATGAATAGGAGAAACAAAAAGGTTCACAGTATTCCGTACATGATCATTGACGTAGGGTAAAGTTTTGGAGTTAGGAAGACATGGATTTATAATGAACTTCTGACATAATAATCCTGTAACTGTGGACAAATAAGAGTCAATTACTCAATAGACAGGCAAATCTCAAAATGATAAGTTAAAGAGGGGTTGTTGATATGGTTTTTAGAGGGAGTTTCTACACTGGTAATTGCCCAAACTGACAAAATAATAGGTTTAAATCAGACCAAACAAGCAAAGAGACATAAAAGCAAACACACAGATGTAATTGTACTACATCTAAAGGACATTGGAACAATAACTATTTATTTGTCAGGAGATTTCTATTAATATAACATAGAAGGGAAATAAACATCTACTGAGATTTTCCTTGGGTGTGTCAGTATACACTCTATAGCTTCTTAGAAGTTCTTAGAAGACAGTGAGCCTGTGAAATTCCATCTCATTTAAATCTAGTTTACCAGCAGGTTAAAATATCACCCCATGATGTCACTGACCCTCTTTGAAAACTTCCAGATTAAAACAAAAAAACAAAAACAAAAACAAAAACAAAAGTTCATTTCTTTCCTTACTAACTACAAGATTAAGCTCAAACTGACTATACTCACTTTTGATCTAGTTTTAATCTACTTATCTAGCCCTAACTCTTACCACTCTGCCCTGACAACTAATTTTGCTAGTAACCAGTTACATATAAATCCTCTCTTTTCCTGATCTTTAGTAATTTTCTCAAGATATTCCCTATACACGGAGTTCTTCCTTTCATTTGAACTTTTGGCACTTTGCTTCAATGCTACTTTCTCCAGGAAACTTTTTGTACTATCATATTCAGAAATGATCTATCCCTCACCTGATTTTATAGTACATTAACTGTTCTCTTCTTTCAATATCATATCATTTATTAATTTTTTTTATTAATCACTTTAGATCTTCCAAATAAATTTCTAGGTATTAAAGGGAAAGAACTTTATTTTTTTAATTTGTCTTTTGCAATGCCACCTTTTACATAGACTTCAATGCTTAATACATTGTCTTATTATTCAATAAATGGGATTTAGTGCATCTATCTTTACAATACACCAACTCAAGAAAAATCTAAAAGTTTTTAAAGTAATTCTTGGAATTAAAAGATCAGAAAGGAGAAAAACTGAATGATTGCCTCCCTCCACAATTTTCTAGATGTCACGCTTGATAATTACCCAGGATGAATTGAATTATTCCTAAAAATAAAATTGTCCTACAAACTCAAACTTTGAAAGTAAGGGACAACAATTTTTAGAACCATAAGACCATCAGATTCAATCTGGTCTACCTAGTTACTTAATGAGAATCATTGCTATAATTCCCCAACAAGACTTGAATTCTCTACTTGAAAAGCTCCAGTATGGACAAATGTATTAATTCATCCATTCTCAATTTTAATTATTCAAATTGTTTGGAAATGTTTCCTTAAGATAAGTTGAATTTTACCTAACTATCCTTCCCTGAACACCATCCATTGTTCTAAGTTCTTCCTTTAGGGGACAAAACAAAATAAGTTAAATCCCTATTTTATATTTTTTCAAATACTTTAAGGAAATTAGCATACTTAAGTCATCCTCCAACACACCTGCACACATTTCTAGATTTATCTGGGCCAAATATACTATGTTGATTTCAATTACTATTCATGTAATATGCTATCTAGTCCCCTCATCTATTTTACTTTGGTATAGACATACTTAACCTTGACAACATACTTTCTAAAATATGGAATTCACTTCAGATGTGGTATGACCAGGAAAGAAGCCTGTAGAGCTTCCTACTAACATGTACTAAAAAATATCCCTGTCTAAATGGATCTTAGGTTTATATTTATATTTTAGAATGACATATCACATCAGACTTGGATTGAGTTTCAGTCCACTAAATCCCCCAAACCCTCAATACCCATTTCTCTAGCCATGTCTCCCCCACTTTATATTTGTGTAGTTTTTTTTTTCTTTTTATCAAATATAGGACTTCTTATCTATCTCAATTACCTTTCATTTTGTTAAATTTGGCCCATCATTCTAGCCCATCTGACAAAGCAATAAGTGAAGTTGTATGCTTCCTCTTGCCTTTTCTGGTATGTTTTATAAAGTGCTCACAGCACAATTCTCCATTGAAAGGCTCAAAGCCCAGAGCACATATATCAGCTATAATTTCATGGAAGGGAGTGATGCTTAATGCGTGCAGAGTCTTCTTTTACTTTATCAAGCTGTCTTAGTGTAATTAGTCTGTCTGTAATGCTTGGTGTGTAAATTAAGCATCTAATTTATCTTGACTTGCCTCTGGATCATTTGATCAATCCATTAGGGCTCTGCAACTCTCTAATGAATGCTAAGTACAGAAGGGAAAAAAAAAAGACCCTCCTTTAAGTTGGGCAACAAGAATGATTCAGTGTATTGAAATGTGTATTGACAGGAGTGTCATGGAATCTGGGTTCTAGTCCTCCCTCCAGAATTAATGCTATATTCAGGGAATCATGTCCCTTCTCTATTACCTCCTTTGAAAAATGAAGGCATTGGGCAAAATAAGATTTCTTCTGTCTATTAATGTGGGGTTTTCCTTAATGGACTTCCCTGACCAGCAGGGTCCCACAAGGGAAGGGGCTCACCTTTGTGATGGGACTCGAGGAGAGATAGGAACCGAGAACCAGGGTGGAAATGAAAGACACGGCCAAGTCAGTGGTTGGATAGGGCAGGCAACCCCTATGATACTCCCTTTGATAGGAAAGTATGAGTACAAAGGAACATGAGGTGGAGGAGGAGATTAAGATAGGGAATGCAGGCTGAGATGGTTACAGCCTCAGGAAGGAGAAGGTTAAGAGGAGAGAGAGACAGAGTCATTAAGGAGCCCAGGGGAGCTCCATGAAAGGGGAGAGAAAGGCCAAGAGAGGAAGTTCATGGGTTTGCCTCTGAACTTAATCCTGTCCAATCCTGTCCTGTTTGGGCGGTACTCCCAAGCACATAGTAACCACATCAGAAAGTATAGACAATTAAGATTGGGTGGCAAGGTAGAGGGAACACCTTTGGGCGTGTAGATTGCAAACCGCCCTTTCCCATGGAATTGAGTCTGAGCATGTTAATGAGTTTGTCTTAGCCAAGGGCCTCATGGCCAGTTCAAGGTTACATTCATAAGCCTCATTGGTATAACCTTATGCTTGGAGACACAGTAACCATACAGTCATTTATATTTCATAGATGTGAATATGCTTGGGATGCTACAATTAATTTACAATATGCTTTAATGCTTCATCTTAGTTCTTACATTGTCCCACTTAATTTTTATAGTACTTGAACAGAGAATGAAACAAAATATTATTTGAGTGAAATGTCAAAAAATTCCCTTTCATTATTTAGTCATTTTTAGTCATGCCCAACTCTTCTTGATGCTTTTTTAGAGTTTTTTTTTTTTGTTTTTTGGGGGGGAACAATATTGGAGTGTTGCTTTTTTTCCTTTTTCAGTTCATTTTATAGATGAGGAAACTGAGGCAAATTAAGTTAAGTGACTTCCCCAAGGTCAGCCAGCAAGTGTCTGAGAACATATTTGAAAAAAAAGGTCTTTGTGGCCACAGATCTTTTGATCTATACAATGATAATTACCTACCTACTGAAACCCTATAGAACAGTGTAATTAACTTGAATCATCTGATTTTATACAGAATATATCTTTATCTATCTGTCTATCTATCTAAAATTGCAGAGACTAAACTATTTATTTACTATCTGCCAATCACTATGCTAAGGAATGTGAATATAAATATATGGGTGAAAAAGACAACCCTTGCCCTCAAGAAGCTAATGTTTTTAAAAAGGAAAGGAAAGGGATAACAGGAGTTTGGAAAGGGGGTGGAATAAAAGATGATAGAGAGGAAACTTGGAAAAATCTAGAAAGAAAAGAATGGAGATGATAATAAAATATCAACAAGATAACCTGACACTTCTTAATATTTGGGGGGGGGGGTAGAATAGCCCTCAAAACATATAACATCAGATATTTAAGGGTCTTTAGAATGGAGAAGGTAAGAATATAGTATTTTAGAGAATGAAGTGATGTTATAATGTAGTATATTAGAAGAATGTCCCCAAAGAAGAGATTTGAGAAAATACCAGACACTTCCTGATTCCCCTTTTCCGGAGGTTGCAAGTCCATGAATGTGGAATGTTATGTATATTTTTAGAGATTTCTTTAATGCATTTGTAAATTTTACTGATTTTTCCCTTTTTTCCTTTATGTTTCTTTAAAAACACATTTTTTTTTTTTGCAAATGAGATGGCACTCTGTAAAGAAACGAGGGAAGGATTCAAAAGAAATAAAGTCAAAGGATATTAACAAAATCAATTTTAAAAAATGAATGTAACTATTATAACCTAGAAGAAGTTCTAAGGTGGTAGAGCTGAAAGGGATCTTAAAGTGTCAACTAGAAAAAACTCAGAACTATTAAATAGTCAAAAATCACTCTTTAATCAAGGGAAAAGGGATTAGCGCTACTAATATGACAACAGAGCTGCTTTCCAAGACTGGACAGAGTCAAGACACCCTGGTCACCAGCCCAGGGGACTCAGGATGGACTCAGAGGAAAAAAAAGAACTTGGGGAACCTTATACCACTCTAGATGACCTGGGGGTTTAGGATTAGAGGGACAGTTGATTGACTTTACAATGGTAAGAAAGGAAAATGAAGAGTTCCAGACAGGAATAATAGTGAGGGGCTGATGCCTTATAATGGACACAAAAGGGAAAGACTCATCCCAGGGCTGGGTCACCTTGGTTATGGACCTTAGCCTAGGGGGAGAAACCATTGGGACAAAAGGAATGCCTAACACTGGATGGGATTAACTGTTCCCACCCAAACTAGCAGGAAGTTCACTGTCTGGTGAAGAGGGACCTTCCCTCAGGGGGAAACCTCTCCTGTGACAAGGTCAAAACCTGGGGTTTCTACACTTAAACTAAATAAACTGGGGATCTCTAGATTTCCATGTTGACAAAGATTACTTAGTTCAACCACTACATTTTATAGCTAGAGAAATTGAGTCCCAGATCAGAAAGTGAATAATTTATTCAAGGTCAACCAGCTGATGAACCCACAAGAAGCACTCAGTCTGATTTTCAGTGTAGGGCTATTTCCTTTTCATGACTTCCCCAAATGCAAATTAGAGCCTGTGCCCTCACTGCTTCATAATAAATAACTACAACTTATTCTGGAAAGGCAGGTTTACAAGACAAAATCAAATTAAAAGTAAATTATGCTCTCCGCCCAATCCAGCCCCATATCTCATAAGCCACTTATCAATAAACAACCACAATCTGTATGACTGTAAAAGAGGACGTGCGTGGTGATTCAATCTTGGGAAAGAAAAAAAAAATAACTACTGTAGTGATAATCATTCTTCAAGAGCATTTAATCTGTTGGCTCTGGTGTTATTGCTATCAAAACTAAATCTTACAGTTTTATTGGAATACATAAATCTCTTTGATTTAAGATCCTTTATCCCTCCTTCTTTCAAATGAATTTGAAATGGTTTAGAGTTAAATTTTAATGGAGTGATTTCTAGGGGGAAAGGCTGACATAATTTTCAGCATGGGACAATATGTTTTGCTGACAACCTCAAAAAAGTTTCAAGAATATTTTTTTAAGTTGGCTTTAAGAAGCTTTAAAGAAAGCATGCCCTCTCTTGTCTTCTCGCTCTCTTTTTCTCTTATTTAGAATTCAGAGAATGAATTTGTGGGTGCATATGCTGATCATAACCCAAATATCCTTCAGGATTACTTAGTACCATGATTCTGGAGTAGTCTGTGACCTTACTATGGACCAATAAATACTCCAGGAGAACACAAGTGACATAAAAGCTCTTGCCTAATTTTGGGGAGGGCAATCAATAAATTAGCTGTTTATTCAGCTCCTTCTTATGTGTCAGGCACTATTCTAGGAGCTAAGGATATAAAGAAAAAGAATAACAATTCTTTCCTTCATTGCATTTATATACTGATGGAAGAAAATTGTGTATCTAGTTAAGTATATATAAAAGAAAAAGAGATGTGTATGTGTGTATATTCACAAATATATATATATATATATCCATTGTGTGTATGCATATATGTATATGTGCACATATTTATACACATGTATATATATATATTAGAAGCTGATGCTTGAGACAAACTGTCTAGGAATTTTAAAAGGCAGAAGTTAGAGAGAAAATCATAGGCATGGGGGACAGACAGTGAAAAAATTCAGGGAAGAGAAATGACTGTCATATGTGAGGAATAGCAATGAGGTCAGAATGAGTAGGCTACAGAATTCATAGAAGGGAGAAATACATAATATAGCTTGAAAGTAAAGAAGCAGAGAATTTTTTGAAGGGCTTTAAAAGCCAAACAATACTGGGTTTATTGTGTGTGTCTCTCTGGGGAAAGGAGAGAGTCGTGGTCATGTCTATATTTTAGGGAAATCACCCTGGGGCCATTGTAGAGGATGAAATAGAGAGAGGAGTTCCTTTATGTTGGGAGATAAATTTGGGAAATTATTGTATTATTCTGTTGAGAAGTGGTGAGTACCAGAATTAAGGTGGTAGCTGTGAATTTCAAAACTACTCAACCCTATTCAGACTATTCTTTAGAAAAGAGGATTTAGCTATTTCGTGATCAATAACAATAGAGATACTTGGAATAACAGAATCAGGTCTTGGAAACTACTATCTCCATCCTTCTCAGGGTAACAAGATTAGGAAGGGCTGCAGCAAAACTCAAGATTTAATTATTTGAGAAGATGGCCTTCAACAGACATGTGCAAAAAAAAGAACAGACCTCTGGCCGGTCCTAGGTCAAGCTACAGCCACCATTGGCACGTGTGAGACGCAGGAAGTGAGGTAGGGAAAGCCTCTGGAGTTTGCGGGACTTCCTGTGAGGAGGGGGGAGAAGCAGTTGGAACCTGGTGCTTGGAGTTGGAGGAGCCCACAGACTGTCTTCTCCAGTTTGGTCATGTGAGTGATAGGGACTGATCTCTTTCCTTGCCTTGGTTATCCATGGCCTTGGGCCCACTTTGGCTCAGCCTAAGCAGAGTGGGTATTTAAGCCCTCTTTCCTTCTCTCCCCTTTCCTCTCTCTCTCTCTCTCTCTCTCTCTCTCTCTCTCTCTCTCTCTCTCTCTCTCTCTCTCTCTAATACTTTCTTCCTCTTGTTTGTAATTAAAACACCATAAAAAGAATTGGCAGCTGACTTGAGTGTTTCATTTAGGAATTACATAAGTAATTTCAATATCACATAGCTATGTGAACATAGAGAAGGGAGAGAATAGTGATGAATATATTGATTTAAAAATCATCTGCATAGGATTGAGAACTGTAGCCATTAGAGTTCGTGAGGTCAAAAGTGAGTGGACAGAGGGAATAGGAATGAAGTCAACCTCAGCACCCTCCCACTGTTAATAGTTTTTACATGGGTTACAGGCATGATGGTGCAATGGATGCGACTAAAAAAAAAGGAATCAGATATATAGTAAGAAAAACAAGAACACTGTCATGAAAAATGAGAAAGAAAATAATATTTGTGGTTTCTAAATGATTGATAAATTAATTAGAAGTCTAGGGGTACTGGTCAAAGTTGGAACTTCCAATAGGAGTCTGAGTGTAGAAAGAAATGATATGGCACAAACACAGTTAGACAGAAACACTATGATTCTGCTTAAGACTCTATGGAGTTTTTCCAATCTCAAGTTAAGGTGACATGAAGCCCCTGATTAAAAAAGAAAGCTATTAAATCCTATTTTCAGCTTTATCAGACTTATTTGAGCTTGGTGTTTTTTAAATAGCCTTCATTAAACTTGGTCTCCCTCAGAATAAAACTACACAGTCTTTACTATTTACAGTTTTCCTAGAGATTACACTGAACTTGAAAAGCAAATGTTTTGGGGAGCATTTATGTATATAATACCATTTTCCCAAGCCAGAACAAGATGTCATAATAGCAGTGATATAGAATACATATGCTTTCTCAGATCTTTGTGCTTTCTGAAAGAATGATTCTATCAAATTTTCTTGTGTTATAAATAAGCTCATTAATTATATATCATTTAAGCATTTTTATTCCTCAAAATCTCAAATGTGATGAGTAAGAATATAATCCAGGGTTCCAAATTAACATTTGCATTAAAATATTGTCCTTGTTAATGAGAATTATTATTTGAAGTTTCATGTATATAGGAGGAGCAGAGATCATAAGAGAAAGGAGAAGAAATTTTGTCTTCTTCCTCTAATTTAAAGAGAAGAAACATGTAATCCATGCTTTCTTCATAGAGAAACCACTCAAATAGAAAGCCTTTGAAAAGAAGTCATCATGTAGGATAGCTAGGGTCTTGAGGATGTCCCAGGTTTTGTCTGCACTAAAAATTTGGGAGGAATCTCTATATAAGTTCAAAGACTCTCTTTGTCTCTGTCTCTCTGTCTCTGTCTCTTTCTCCCCCTTTCTTTCAAAGGAGCTGAGATCTCAGACCCACTGCAAAGGTTATTCACTGTATTATTTGGCATATTTGAATCTGTTCAATTTCTCTGATGTATATTTGCTATCTTCTAAAGTAAATTAATTCATTCTTTATTCTTTTCTTTTATTTTCATTTGAGGAATGATGCCATGTAAGGTCCACTAACCTTAAGATACCTATGTAAGTAATCTAGATCTTTTCATAAAGTCCCATCTTTCCCTGGATAATACCTCAATGTACTAGTCTGTAGAAGATTACATAAAAGATAAAGAAACCTTTCTTGACCTAAAATGCTTTAGTGCAACATGAACTTCAGGCTTAATACGGGTGACTCAGAACCCAAAAAGTTAATATTATCTTATTAACATGTACTAGTTTAGAACTAGTGTCAAGAATTAGGAAGACAATGATGTTCTGTAACCTGCCCTGATCAGAATACACCTGTTCTATTGTGCTCTCTTCCTAATGAAAAAGGTTGTTTGTTTGTTTGTTTCCCCCCCCCCAAATTAAATCAAACCAAATCAAATACACGTCCACATTGATCATTATGAAAAGATCATATTCATACAAAACCCAAACCCCCAAATAAAGCTATAAAAACACTGATGTGAAAGATAATATACTTTGATCTGTATCACTTCAATTCAATAGTTCTTTCTGGATGTGGAGGACATTCCCTATCAGAATTATAATTGGCTCAGACCATTGCATTGCTGAGAGTAGCCAAGTTTTCAGTTGTTTTTTTTTTTAATTGGACGATATTGCTGTTACTGTATACAATGTTCTCTCGGTTCTGCTTATTTTGCTCTGCATCTGTTCATGTAGATTTTTCATGCTTCTTTCTGAAATCATCTTCCTCATCATTTCTTATAGCACAATAGTATTCTGTCACCAAAATATGCCACAATTTGTTCAGCCATTCCCCAATGGAAGGACATTAATGAAAAGTTTTAAGGGGCATATTGACAACCTCAAAAACTTCCATAGAAGAGTCCCCAGGATGGATTGCTTATCTATCACAACTGTCTATTATTTGCTGGACATTGTGCCAGATTCTAAGGATGCAAATTCAATGAAAGAAATTATCCAAATATTCAAGGAACTTGCAGAAAAATGGGGAAGACATCAATGATATAAACATACTTGGATGCAGAATCAATATAAGAGAATGAATATCCGTAATACAAAGCAATTAAGTACAAAGTAGTTGGACAAGGAAGACTTCAGGAGTTGGAGGAATCAGGAAAAAGGTTCATCTACAATGTCCTGTGAAGACTGTCTCAGAGGAAGAGAGATTCAATGAGTCAGATGAGGAGAAAGTACTAGGCATGGAGGTTAACTCGTGCAGACATGAAAACAGGACATGAAGTGTTATATCTGAAGAAGAGAGAAAATGACATTGGCTGGATCAGAGAGCAGGGGTGGAGATGTGATATATAATGAGACATTAATAACTAAAAAGATAAATTTATATTTTATTCTAAAGGGGATTGGGAGGTCAGAGATTACTGATTGAGGTAGAGGAACATAGTCACATCTGCGTCAAGGACAATTACTTTTGGTAACAGTGCGGAAGATGATGAAGGGATTAAAAATCAGGCCACATAAGGAATGATAGAAATGATTGGAAATACCTAATATGAGAAAATTAGAAATATTATATGATAGTCTTATAATATCTACGGAGTAGTCATTTATAAGATAAATCAGGCTTATTGTCTTTGACCACAAATGACAAAAACAAATAAGATTAATGGATAGAAATAAGTTCAATTAAAGAGAAAACATTGTGACACTGAGAGTTGATCAGTAATGTTACTTAGAGAAGTAGTGAAGTCTTGATTACTTGAAATCTTTTAGAAAAGATTTGATGTCCATTTGCCAAGGATCTTCTACAGTGTTTTTTTTTTCTTTTTCTGACAGTAAGAATTAGATTAAGTAATCCCTGACATATCTTCCACTCCTGAACTTTTCTGATTATATTTTTCTATTATGACCATTCCATAGTTCAGCCTAACAGAAACAGCTAGAGCTCAGAGATGAATTCTGTATGAAAATTGTCTATGATGAAGTTTTCTATCTACAGATTCATGCCATAATCCGCACAGATGCCACAGATGGACAATGAAATGGATCCAGATTTGAGTCATTGGAGGAGGTTGAGCTGGATTGCATTTGGGAAATTATAATTTGCTCTAACTGCTTGTTATAGTGGAAGGCTAATTCATTAACATTCATATTCTCTTAGGTATGCCTTATGGCCAAGAATCCTAGAACAACATGCTTTTGGAAGATTCCATGTCTATAGGGTAATGGAAAGACACATGTTGGGTGCAAACAGGCTGTTGCATATTATCCATAATGACTGTCATGAAAAAAGTGGTAAAAATATCTCATTAAGAAAACATATGACCAAAATGAGGACATAGGCCAATAATATAGTAAGATTCAGAGATAACATATAGAATATCTGTGCAATAAATGTTCTTCTTCCATGTAAAATGGCAAAGGATGAAAAGAAGGAATTAAGTATGCTAAGTAAATCTTCTCTAGAATATTTTCAGAGGGACATGTCAAGATTTACATAGAATTAGAATGTATGGAAGTATAGAGATTTATACTAGTGGAGGGAGGATCTATACTTATAAGATCACACATATATATGTGTATATATATATCATATATATTTATATATTATAAACATTATATATACATATGTATATTATATGTAGCTCACTAAGGAAGTATATAATGCAATTCATCATACAATAAATGAAACCTGACCGCTTTTCTGTGATTGTCTATTCCATTTACTTGAAGATTTGACATCTCAGAAAGTTATCTACCATTATTTCCTAGTTAAAATTTGTAATAAATAGTAAAAATAAACTCTCTTGTTCTTACTTGAGAGCACCCTATCTCTGCCTTTTTATGTCTTGATCTCTCTTTCTTTGTCTCTCACTTTTACTTTTTTTATCCAAATGTAAGCTTTGATTAAATGAAAGCCAGAACCCAGAATATATCTAAGCATATATTGGTTTAAAGACATTGTAGAGATTTTCTTATAGGATTTGTTTTATAATGGAGAAAATCTATTCATTCTGTGATTTAAATCTCACTGAGAGTGAAGAGACTCTATCAAAAGATTCACTACTAGGAGATTTTTCTTTTTCTTCATCCAAAACATCTCATCAATAATCTTCTACTAAGTCAGTCTACTATAGGGGACACATAGGTAATATAGTTAACACTAGATTTGAAACCAAAACTGGATTCAAAGTTCTATTCTTCCTGTTGCTAGTTATGTGACCTTGAGAATTTCAGCCCAGATCTCTGGGTTTCTTTATCAACAGCCTTAGTTTCTTTATCAACAAAATATGGGTTATGACAATTGGAAGGCAACATGTTGCCATGGCTTTGGAATTAGGAAGATATGATATAAAGTTCAATCTGTGTCACATACTAAATGATTATGGTAGAGTTCATGAAAGTATAAATTCCTTGAGTGGGGTTCTCTTTTGCCTCTTTTCTTTTTTATACTTAGCATAGGACCTGGCACATTAATAAATGTTTATTGAATTAAATTGAGTCACTTGGCCTCTCAGCACCCCAGTAAACTCTCTAAAGGCCAGAGATTATAGTCACTTTGCCCAATCTGTATAGATGGAGAAAGTCTCCAAACGTGGAGTTCTCTCCATTCATACCTTCCCTCTGATATTACCTGTCATTTTAAATATATTTAATTTGGATATGCATAATTGTTTATATATGTATCCCCATTAAAGTGTGAGCTCTTTGAGGCTAGGAAATCATTGTTGCCTTCCTTTTATTTCCAGAACTTAGCACCACAAGTGACACATGATAAATATTTAATACTATTTTAATTGATTTTCTTCACTCAAAGTATTTTATAATTGCTCGTTTTTCAAGGATAGAATGGAAGTGTCTTAAGGACAGGAACTGTTTTGGCTTTATTAGGCCAATGGATTAGTGTTTATTAAGTAGTTATTTAATGACTACTTTTTCACAGCTAGAAAATCATTGACAAAACTTTCTCAATTATTTTAGTTATCAACTACTTTGTCAAAAAAAGTAACTACTTCAATTAAGAGATAGAGGGGTTGTGAACAATATTAATGAAGTAGGCATCCACTTTAATGAAATCATGGTCCATTCAAAATATCTCAGTAAAGTCAGGATAGTTTTAAGGAACATATGTATATATATATATATATATATATATATATGTATATAATTTCTCCATCTATCTATCTCTCCATCTATCTCTCCATCCATCTATCAGTCTATCTATCCTGTCTGTCTGTCCATCTAACTATCTATCTCTGTCTATGTCTGTCTGTCTATCTATATTTGTTTCTCTATCTATATACATATATGTATGTCTATATATCAATTTATCTATCTATCTATCTATCTATCTATCTATCTATCTATCTATCTATCTATCAGAGCCATTAGAGGAGCTGAATGCTGGACAGACCACCAATTGGTTAGAGCGACTCTTCAAATGCACACTGTGCCTCGCCATCCAAAACACTCCCAGACAGTTCGTGCATTTTACAACGTGAGTTGTCTTAGAGATCCATCTTATTTGCAAACATTCCAGTCCTGCTTGGACAACAAGCTGTCTGCCAAGGGACCACTCACTGGAAGCTCAACTGAGAAATGGAACCAGTTCAGAGATGCAGTGAAGGAAACATCAAAGGCAGTCCTAGGCCCAAAACAACGCAACCACCAGGACTGGTTCGATGAGAACAACACTGCTATTGAAGACCTATTGAGAAAGAAGAACAAAGCCTTTATGGAGTGGCAAAATAACCCAAATTCTGCTCCTAAAAAGGACAGATTCAAGTCTCTCCAAGCCACGGTGCAGCGTGAGATCAGGAAGATGCAAGACCAATAGTGGGGAAAAAAGGCAGAAGAAATCCAGCGGTTTGCTGATATGAAAAACTACAAACAATTTTTCAGTGCCCTCAAGACTCTCTATGGGCCATCAAAACCCACCACCACTCTCTTGCTATCCTCTGACGGTGACACTCTCATAAAAGATAAAAAAGGCATCAGCAACAGGTGGAAAGAACACTTCAGTCAGCTTCTCAACCGACCCTCTTCAGTCGACCAAAGCACCCTTGACCAGATCCCCCAAAACCGCTCCATTGAACAACTTGATATCCCTCCTTCAATAGAGGAAGTCCAAAAAGCCATCAAACAAATGAGTGCAGGCAAGGCACCTGGTAAAGACGGGATCCCAACCTAGGTGTACAAGGCCTTAAATGGAAAGGCACTCCAGGCATTCCACATAGTGCTGACCAGCATATGGGAAGAGGAGGACATGCCCCCAAAACTCAGAGATTCCTCCATCGTAGGCCTATACAAGAACAAAGGCGCATGAGCAGCCTGTGACAACTACAGAGGCATCTCGCTACTCTCCACTGCCGGAAAGATCCTCGCCCGTGTTATACTCAACAGACTCCTGTCATCTGTTTCAGAGCAGAACCTGCCTGAATCACAATGTGGCTTTCGACCAGATTGCAGCCCCATCTACATGCTCTTCACAGTGAGGCAAATGCAGGAAAAATGCCTTGAGCAGAACCTGAGTCTACATTGTCTTCATAGACCTGACAAAGGCGTTTGACACAGTAAACAGGGATGCATTGTGGGTGATCCTCAGCAAGCTCGGTTGCCCAGCAAAATTCGTCAAGCTGATCCAGCTCTTTCATGTCGACATGACAGGGGAAGTCCTATCTGGTGGAGAGACTTCCGATTGCTTCAACATCTCCAGTGACGTGAAACAAGGCTGTGTCCTTGCTCCGATGCTATTCAACCTATTTTTCACCCAAGTATTATGACATGCTGTGATGGATCTAGACCTGGGCATCTACATCAAATACCGACTGGATGGTTCACTATTCGACCTTCGCCTCCTGACTGCAAAAACAAAGACAACAGAGAGACTCATCCTGGAAGCTCTCTTTGCAGATGACTGTGCTCTCATGGCCCACCAAGA
Organism: Monodelphis domestica; assembly: GCF_027887165.1. Lineage (NCBI taxonomy): Eukaryota > Metazoa > Chordata > Mammalia > Didelphimorphia > Didelphidae > Monodelphis > Monodelphis domestica. Next base: position 689,480,192 of record NC_077227.1, on the reverse strand, counting down.
AAATCATCTCCAAACCATTCTGGACAGGTTCTCTACCGCAACAAAACTGTTTGGCCTCACTATCAGCCTCAGCAAAACAGAGGTGCTATTCCAACCTGCACCAGGGAGGCCAACTAACCAGCCGTGCATTACAATCGACGGCACGCAGCTTTCTAATGTCAACACTCTCAAGTACCTGGGCAGCACCATCGCCAACAACAGGTCCCTAGACCATGAGATCAATGCCAGGATCCAAAAGGCCAGCCAGGCACTCGGGCGGATGAGCTCCAAAGTCCTTCAACACAGTGGTGTAAGCACTGCGATGAAGCTCAAAGTGTATAACGCAGTGGTCCTCAGCTCGCTCCTGTACGGTTGTGAGACATGGACACTGTACCGGAAGCACATGAAGCAGTTGGAGCAATTCCACCAACGCTCTGTATTTCATCAAATCCAAGATTTAAATTTTGTTCGAGATAAATCTTCAGAGAAGAAGCTTGCTAACTAACTGAATCCAGAGAATGAACTGTTTGCAGAAAGATATCTAAACCTTTTCACTACAGGAAGATCCAGAATGAACCTTGGGGTGTGGTTGATTGAACATGTTTTAATGTACACTCTTATGCCAAAGGGGACTGCCCCCTAATTGGCTTTTGTCAATGCGCCCAGCAAAACATTGGTTTGCTGTCTTTCTCTCTCCTCTATTTCCCCATATTTACAACTATTATAATTGTCCTCTTAGTGGAAAAAATTTGTATACACTTATAGTTAGAAATTTTTGGGGTGTAGTATGCTTATGTTTAGTGATCAATTGGGGAGACTAGTCTCCCAATCATCATCAGGGGGGATTGTGAATTTTAAAAGTCTCCATCTTGGTCTAGCACCCAAAAATTGTGCACACCCACCTACACGGGCATGCGCTAGTCAATGACTAATCAGAAATAATTAACTGCCCACCTGGGCTGTCCTAAGCCAAGCTAGAGCCAACCATTGGATTTGTGAGACACAGGAAGTGAGGTAGGGAACAGCCTCTGGAATTCGCTCACTTCCTGTGGAGAGAGCGAGAGGGGAGTTGGGTGTTAGGAGCTTGGAGAGAGAGGACGCCCGCAGACAGCTTTCCTTCAGATCGGTCACGTGAGTTAAGGACTGATTCTTTCCACCTGGGCCTTTAGGCCTAAACTCCCTCTGCCTTGGTCAGAGGTTGAGTAGCCCCTTTTCCCTTTTCTCTTCTCTCCTTCTCTCCCTCTCCTTTTCCCTACTCCCAGTGTGATTAAACCTCCATAAACTCCATCCTGACTTGAGTGTTTCATTTTAGGAATTTCATAAGTAAATTCCTTGGCGGCCATTGTTCAATATTACATAAATCCTGTAGCCACATTTTAGCCATTACAATATTATAACCCTCTCCCAGAGGCCTAAATTTCCCCATTACAGTTTCCTCCGGTCAATCATGAGGATCCGATGGCAGGACCGAATCACCAACCAGGAAGTCCTCGACAGAGCCAACTCCACCAGCATCGAAGTCATGGTCCTCCAAACCCAGCTACGATGGTCTGGACACGCCATCCGCATGGACCCACAGCGAATACCAAGACAGGTATTCTATGGTGAACTGTCAGCTGGACTCAGGAAACAAGGCCGACCAAAGAAAAGATTCAAGGATCAGCTAAAGTCCAACTTGAAGTGGGCTGGCATGACACCAAAGCAACTAGAACTCGCTGCCTCTGTCAGAAGTAGCTGGCGAACCCACATTCACCAGGCCGCCACCACCTTTGAAGATGAACGACGTCGATGTCTTGCCGCTGCGCATGAACGCCGACACCAGGCCACAACCGCACCTCCCGTAACAACTGGTGTCCCAGGCCCCATGTGCCACAGACTCTGTGCCTCAGCCTTTGGACTTCAAAGTGTGACAAGGAAAATTTTGAGGTTTACAAAAGCCACATGAGGGTACATCAATAGATGATAATGCACAAAGACAATAGTCATTCTCGATCACCGAGAGACTACTATCTATCCATCTATCTATCTATCTATCTATCTATCTATCTATCTATCTATCTATCTATCTGCCTATCTATCTGTCTATCTATCTGTCTATCTATCTATATATATATCTGTATGTATGTCTGTCTATCTAACTATCTCTGTCTATCTATCTGGCCATCTGTCTATCTGTTGATCTATCTAATATCCCATTTCCTAGAGGAAGAGTGAACCCATTTATATCTAAATGAGAATGATGATGATAATCTTGCTAATATAGTTGAATAAAGATGGACACAGTCTGGGAGGGAATCATAAATGACTGCCATAAATGACTATAGTTGGTGGGACAGGTTGAGTAACACAGCTTGTGAACAGAATCATATTCTCTGATATGTCTTTCCCATCTGTTGCTTCCAGATTTCTGATTCCCTTCCCCAGGAAAGTTGTTCTGATTTTCCTGGGGTGGGGGGAACTGGCCTAGGTTTTGTGTTTTGCTCTTGAGAATCCCTATTCAGATTATCCCTATCTCTTACTCTATCCAAGATGCATTGTTTTCTTCAACAGTCCCAGTGTTCATTTAATCACTATCCTATCAGAAAAGTATTTGTTAAGTGCTTATTTTATGCCAGGCACTGGGCTATGTCCTGAGAGTGAAATAAAGGTAAAAATATTTTTTTTCTTTCTTGGGCAAAATACAGTTGGGATACCTCTGAGCTCTTACAGGTGTGAAGCATTAAATTGGGGGGGGGGGTAGGAGTTTGAACAAAAGCCAGTGAGTTTAAGAAATGCAAAACATTTAGCTCCTTATTAGGAAATACAAATAGGAAATAGGAAGGAGGAAAGTGAAAGTAATCTTACAATAGCTTGTAACTATACCCCAGATTCCCAATCCTAATTAAATTTCCCTAAAAAATCCTAAATTCTGTCTGCCTCAGAGCACAGTATCTTCTGCTAGGTGGAAGCCCTCACCTACCTACTCCTCTACTCTCACTATCTAATCAGATCAAGCTCTATCTACCTTATCTACCCTTATCTAACTACTCTCAGAGAGGAAGTGATGTAAGAAGGGCAGTTGCAGAGTGAGAGATAAAGGAAGCAGATTTTTCACTCTAAGGTTTCCTGAGGGCAGGCTGCTATTGTCTACCTGGGGACTGTTGGCTGCTGTAAAATCTAATTGAAGAACACAGAAGAAAAAACAACTGTTTGATCACATGGATTGATGGGATTATGACTGGGAAAGTAGACTCTAAAAGTTCACCCTAGTGCAAATATTAATAATTTGGAAATGGATCTTGATCAATGACACATGTAAAACCCAGTGGAATTGAGCATCAGATATGAGAAGGGGGTGGGAGGAGGGGAGGGAAAGAACATGAGTCTTGTAACCATGGAAAAATATTCTAAATCATCTAATTGAATAAAAAATGTATATAGAAAAAACAATTCAAAGAATCTGATTGAAGGAGAGTGTGTGAGTTGGTAGTTGTCCATTGTTTAGTGAATTAGTTAGAATACATATATATGTATATATATACATAAATATGAGTTTGTTATATAAATATGAAATTATGACTTCATTATATGTATTATATATATAAAATATGAGTTCATTATATATGTGAAATGAGTTCATTATATATGAAACATGAGTTCATTATATATATATATATATATATATATATATATATATGTATAGTTTAGGTGCAGCTTTGATAGCTAGGCTGAAGAGTTATTAGTGAGATTCTCTCAAACAATAGTTTTTAGGTCATTCATAGGTTGATATAAGAAGATTTAGGTAGTTTTTAGGTAGTACTGGGGTAGATAGTTAAATTTCTCTCTCTCGCCTATCTTTTTGTCTTTGCTCCTTTTTCTCAATTAAAACAAAAATGTGTTAAACTGCTCTCAAGCTCCTAATTTTAACCCCTACATTACACAGGAGTTGTCCCATGGTTACACAGCTAGTGTGTGCCATTCTTGAACCCAGGTTCTCTTGACTACAAGAGTGTCTGTGTATTTGTCCTTTTTATGATGCTCTTTTTAAAAAACCTCTTTGATAATATTGCAGCAATGCTATTATCTCTCATTTTTATAAGATTTTATAGTTTACATAACTCTTTAAAATAATTTTGTGAGATAATTACGTCATCTTTTTATAAATGTGAAAACTGAAGCTAAGTGCAGTGAAGATATTTTCTCAGAGCCGTATTCACATGGCAGAGCTAGGTACTGGGTACGTATCTCCTCACTGCTTATTCAGGATTCTTACCTTAAAAAGCACTTTTCCTTTTCAGACAGCTATTTCTCACCCAAGGGTACACAGTATCACATGAAGCCCTTATACTATGCCCAGGGTTCTAAAAGATCAGACAAAGATTTTGAATAATAGCTTGACCTAGTAATCAGGAAGCAAAATTCTCATTGGAGTTGATGGAATTTTTCCATTAACAAAAATCAATGGCAAACCATTCATCCCCAGGAGCAGCATTTGAGGCATTAATTCTGTCCTTTAACAACATGGCACTGCGCTTTGTATTTTTGGAGACCCCTAGACTCCAAACTAGTTTTGCCTATGAAAAATGATTATGCACTCCCTACACAAGGGATTTGCCCCAGAAATCACAGCCACTGTCTTATTCTCTAATAACAAATGGGAAGCTGTCATATTTTTAGTTTCACTCTAGAATTAATGTGGGCATTTTCTAAACAATTTAAAAATCCAGATATATATAAAGTATAGAATCTCAGAACTTAATTCCTGGAAGATACGTTAAAGTACTGAGTATTGGAGTTATAAGGGATCTTGGGAAGGTCAAAGCATAGAACTTATTTAGAGATGGATGGACATTAATAGAGGCCATCTAGTTTAGTTTGTTTGTTTAACTGATGAGAGAGCATATAACATAGTAAATTGTTTTCTGACCATATATCAGAACCGGAATATACTAACACTGACATGGGAGAGAGACAGAGACAGAAACAGAGACAGAGACAGAGACAGAGACAGAGACAGAGACAGAGAGAGACAGAGACAGAGACAGAGAGACAGAGAGAGAAACAGAGAAAGAGAGACAGAGACAGAGAAAGCAAAGGGGGGGAGAGAGAGATAGAAACAGAGCTAGAGAGAGAGAGAGAGTGACAGAGACAGACAGAAACAGCTAGAGAGGGGGAGAGAGACACACACAGAGAGAGAGAGAGAGAGAGAGACAGACAGACAGACAGACAGACAGACAGACAGACAGAGACAGAGACAGAGAGTTATTCTGAACTTTATGAATGCCAATTAACATGAGCATTTCCAAATGAAAAACTAAACAGAAGAACAGGAATATGTATGAAACTGACTCACTATTAAAAATAGATTGCTCTTTTTAAAGAGCATAAAATAAATTTCACATTAGTTTGAAAGTTGTCCAGCTTGTTATACCACCCCCCACCCTGTCTCCTTCTGTTACCTTTGCTGTTTAAAATCAATATGCTTCAATGTCCCTCTTTTCAATTTTTAATACTACTCTTACCTTCACTGGTTTTCCATCTTCCCTCCAAAATCAAATCTTATTTGTGATAATTAGATAACACAATGGATAGACTATAAGGTCTGGAGTCAGAAAAAAAATGTGAATTTAAATTTGGCTTTACACTTACTAGTTGTGTGAACCTGGCTAAATCACTTAAATCCCATAAGCCTTAATTTCCTTGTCTTTAAAATGAGAATATGGGCAGCAGCTGGGTAGCTCAGTGCATTGAGAGCCAGAGTTAGAGACGGGAGGTCCTGGGTTCAAATCTGACCTCAGACCCTTCCCAGCTATATGACCCTGAGCAAGTCACTTAGCCCCCATTGCCTAACCCTTACCACTTTTCTGCCTTGTTTATAAAAAATAAAATAAAATGAAAATATGAATAACAACCATTGCTCAGGGTTGTTATGAGGATAAATGAAATGATACTTTTAAAGAGGTTAGCCTAGTGCCTGGAAAATAAGTACTGTGTAAATGTTGGCTATTATGTTATTAATATTATTATAGCCAGGAAAATAAATCTACCCATTAGCCACATCAAAAACTATCACCTCTCTTTGATTTTCAGTCATCAGAATTCTTAAGTCTTTCAAAGTTGAATTTTATTTTTAATTAAATTTTATTAAATTTCAGTTATCAAACTTTTTTCTCCCTCTCCAAAACACAGAAATAAATTTCACACTCATCACACAAGTATAGTCAACCAAAGCAAATAATTTTCTACTTTTGAAATATCCAAAACTCTATTCCTTACTTGCTCTCTAGATAGATAGATATAGGTATAGATATGAATATGTCTGTCTTCTAATTTTTTTTCTCTTCAAAATCTTTTAGTCTTTGTGTAATTTGTTCTCCTGCTTCTAGTCACCTCTCCTTCAGCATCGTTTCATGCCAGTCTTCCTGTTTCTTTTTTTTCCAAAGATTTTTTCCAAAAATTTAGAAAACCCTTTTTCTACCTATCACTGTGGAGAAAATAATGCTGGGGCAATTATTCTCATCTTGCAGAGAGGGAACTAAGGGCTGGAGTTTCTGACTTATTCACATTCACAGAGATAAGAAGGATTTGAACTGAGATTTGAACTTTAGTATATGTACTTCAAGCCTGGTACTGTTTCTACTACTTTTAAGTGCCAGTCTCTTGACTTTTGTATACTCTACTGATTTGTTGACCAACCCTCTCTGCCAGCTTCAGCAACTTTAAACAGTTCAAAACAAAGGGAAAGGCGTCTTTACCATCTCTTTACAAAGTGCTATCGAAATGGGATTTTGCAAATTTATATTTGAACTATGTTCTTTACTCTAAGAATTATACCTTATCCTGCAGGATTCAGATTTAGAAATATGAATTCAGACTGGGTCAGACCATATGTCGCATTAATCACACTATCTGCAATTTTTTTGGGTGCTTTTTACCATTTTGTTGGTGGCAGAATATAAATCTCTGGAAACCTGAGTTAGGAGAAATATTAGAGTTGAGAATTAGAAGCAGAATAAGGGCAATTTCTTGTAAGTGTGACCTTTTGATATTTTACCTCAAAAACCTTTGTGTTATTATTGTATTTGGTGCATGGTTAAAAATAATAACTCAGCTTCCTAGAGTTCTTACAGATTTACAGAATATTTTGCTCACGAAACTTACAAAGAGTTTTATTACAGTTATTATTATTCCCATTTCACAGATGAAGGAATTGTGGTCCAGATAGATTAATAATTATATGTCAGCTTTACACAGCGCATTCTACACACTACATATATTAAGAGAAGTGATGTAATTGCCTTCATTTTAATGATGAAGGAGTTGAGGTCATTTGACCTCCTTGAAATGACTTCAGTTCATTTTCAAATCCCATTCTGATTCAATGTTCAGTGCTCTTTCTCAGCCCTCCTCTGTGTGGTTTTGAATAGATTTTATAAATTTCAAGGAGCAAGCAGTGGAGAGTCTCCTATTTTCTGTGGTAAGGTAAATATAATTAGAAGATATGTGATTTGTGTTTTTGCTAGGCTTTCTAATTATTGTCTAGTATTTCTTTTGAAAATATTTCCCAGTTAATACTACAGTATCAAGCTCAGAAATTATGAGTTCATGGGGAAAGAACCCTGATCAAATAAGACAGAAGCTTTAACTTAAATATATGAATAATTAGCTTTGGAAATGGAAAGCCAAACAGAAACAGATTGTGAATTTACTAATTCTCTTTCTTTCCCTTCAGATAATAGTCATTCTTTGTCTTTGTCTTTATCTCTTATTTACATATAGGTAGTCCCATAAATGAAGACATGGCTTGTGGGTTTATTCTTATATACACTAACCAAGCTGTAAATTCAAAGACTAATTGGATAAGGGTTGAGATAGGAAAGAGAACTATAATATGCATTGTATTGGACAGACCTTGGGTAAGAAAACTCATTTACCAAGATAGATGTATACATTATCTTTACTTCATTATCTTATTGAGTTACCTAGAACTCTGAGAAATTAAATGATTCATCTGTTCACGGTCACCATGATATTAAATATCACATATAGGTTTTCTTGGTTTTGAGTCAGAAACTGAATTCCATTGTCCATCTGAAGATACCTATTGTGCTCCATGCAAATCCAATTGCAGTGTGGCTAAACTTTGTACACTAATGGATGACAAATTGAATCTAGTTTTTTAAAGAAAAAAAAATAAAGCAAGAAGATGTTTAAAAGGTATTTATGAAAGTTTTGAGAAATGTGTTTGATGAATCTTGAGGCCAAAGAAAGTACCCTTAGTGCTTCATAGGAGTTAAGTTTATATTCTATATAATAAGGGATTTGTTTTTGCTTAAAACAAACAAAAAAAAAAAGAAAATAAACTTGGGATCATATAAACAGAATATTAAAGCTGGTAAAGATTTAAAAATCTATAGATACAACAACTCAAATGAGTCTGGGGGGTTCATGAAAGTACATATCTTCAATGATAAAGATTTCAAGCTAACAATGTCTTCCAGTTTCCTGTGACTCTTATCCATTTCTTCCCTTTCCCATAAGGAGCCCACCAAATTGGTAGTATTGTGGGGTGAAGTTTCCTTTCATTTATTCCACAAATTCTACTCAGATGGCTCATTGTGGCATGCAAGTGACTGAGTTTTTATAGCTTTGTGCAGTGGAATACAAATTTAGGCAAGTTCTACCATGCTGAAAACAAAACAAAACAAAACAAAGCATAAAAAACACAAAAAGGCTGAGAATAGTACTAGCAAAGCAATTTTCGTGGACTAGGCTAACCATATAGAGTGAGGTTTGAAATAATTTTATGAGGTAAAACACTTGTTTGAGTTCTGCCCAGTGGGCAATCCAGTGGGGGGGGGGGGGATGAAACTCCCTCTACACAATAAGAAGCTGAGATACCTCTTCAAGAAGTTATCACCCAATCATTGCTAGAAAATACAGTGGTACCTCGACACTGTAAGGATAATTTTAGTGTTTTGACTTAAAATCTAAATAAGTGGTCACCATGGGAAATTCCCAAATATGAAATACTTAAATCAGCTGGGGATTTATGGAGATTTTAATTAATAAAGAGAGAAGGAATTAAAGGAAGGAGAGAGAGAGAGAGAGAAAGAGAGAGAGAGAGAGAGAGAATTAAATTGCTCGGGCTCAGGCTGAGCCAAGCAGTAGTTAAAGGCCTTGGCCAAAGTGACCTCCCTGAGCCTAAGGGAAAGAGAAGTCTTCTTATTACTCACCATGAACCACGAGACAATCTCCAACCTGGGTTCCAGTCTTCTACTCAACTCAATTTCCTGAACTCAGTTCAGAATCTAACCCAATTTTGAACTGAATTCAATTGCCTCCTGACTTTTTACCCCTTCCTTTTAAAGAAATTTTCTCTTATGTCACCTCCCCTAATTTTTCACGTCTACCAATCACAGTAGATGCTTTTTTTTTTTCTAGGTCTGCCCATTCTTAATTCTCACCTTCTTTGGTTCTTACCTTCTCTGGTTAGATTATATCTTCTGAGTACTTCACATCTCTTTGTTAAGTTTGCCTTTTGTAAGTTACTTGACCTTTTTGTGATTAATTTAACCTTTACAGGTACTTAATACCTTTCTGTATTAGAATTAAAAATAGACCTGTCTTAAGGTTCTAGCTTCACTATAAGGTATTATAAGATATGAGTTAGGGACTTTCATTGTTCTATCAGGAGTTTACAACTTTTTCTTCCCCTAAGGCACTATCTGAGTAGGGTAGAATAATTTTAAAGTTCCCAAGACATTCCTGATTCTTCTTAGACCAAGTTATCCATTGTTACAATAAGGGAATAGCTAAACCAAATCTTCTAAGGTATAGTCTGAATAGTTTTTAAGATTCAGAACACATGAGTATAATTCATTCCATGGCCACATTCCTAACTCAGTTTGCTCTGTGTCAAATCAAATTTCCCCATTTAAATTAATGGAAATGTAATTAATTCATTCTAGCCCCCCCAACACATTTTTTTTTGTTTTATATGCTTTTAAATATGAAAATGCACTTTATAAATAACAAATAAATATATTTATAGATAATTAGAAAGAAGTATAAAGAAATTTGCTTATGGAATGTTATTTACTTTCAAAGACAAGTGAAGATGCTGGTGAAAGTTTTCATTTTGTGGGTTACCACTTAACATAACTTACTCTCTACATACATAACACTACATTTAAATGCAAAATTGACCTTCCACATTACTTATGATATGTTACTTTATTGCTAAACTTAATTGCAATTTTTTACTTTACCTAATTAACATTATTTTCTACTTTGAATTTTGGCGATTTTGCCACACTTTCCTTGATTTCACTTAGAGGCTGTTTCAACAAAAACCTTTCCATGGAAGTTTTTTTTTTTTCCTCTCTTTCAGAATGTTTCAATAATGTGTAAAACAAGTGTCATTACATAGCTCCAATGCATGACTTGTTGAAACATTTTTTGGGTGTGTCTTTTCAATAAACTATTTAATTTTTTTTCCCAAATCCTCAACATTTCCTTAATCACACTTGTACGGATTACTTCATCCACCTCTGGCTCCTTCCCACTAATTTTCTACAAAACCTCTGTATGAGGCTGCTGCTGCTGCTGCTGCTGCTGCTGTAACTCCAACTCTTTTGTTGTCAGAATTCATGATTAAAAGTTAAGAAACTTGCCAAAAAATCTGATAATGAAGACAAAAATAAAGAAGAAAGTCAAAATCAATTCGATACAGATACTTGCATGGCCAGATAAACATTGAACTGAATGAGACAGTCTTTGTAACTTGTGAAATAGACCTTTTGGCAGGTTATCTAGTGGAGGGTGGCAGAAGCTGGTGATTCAAATATCTGCTCATGACTTAAAGCAAAAAATCCCAATCATGACTCCTTGTATTTCAAATTGCGGATGACTTAAGATGCTCCTGTATCAAGATACCACTGTATATCTCCAGCCCACTGTCTCTAGTTGTATCATCTGCCCATTAAGTCATTGGATTGATAGTTGACTATGGGGTGAGATCTTGAATGATGGAATATTAGGGTACAAGAAGAAGAGAAAACTCTCATTCAGTTGTCTTAGTTTGGGGGGAAAACCTAATGACCCAGCTTTGCTGAGAGACTTTAGTCTCTCTTAATAAATCTGTTATTGACTTGGAGCTTTTCCTCTTTGATTATCTACAGATTGACTGAAGATATTCCTCATAAAAGAGATGACTTGCCCCAGGTGATGCTACTAGTAGTGGGTTTGTAGTGATGTATTTATTGCCAAAATAAATGACCATTCCTTCAGGCGTTATTCTCCTGGACCTTCCTGAAATTTTTGACACTGGCCATCTTCATAAGCTTACTTCCACAGGTTTTGCCAGTCCTATTTCAAAGAACTCCCTTTCTCATTATCCCTTTCTTTCTCATCAAAACTGATTTGCTATTTATTTTCTGTAAAAGAAGATAGAAAGGAAAGATGGAAACAAGCCTTTATTTAGTACTCACTTTGTTTCAGGCACTGTGATAATAAGTAAGCTCTTTAGAAATATTATCTCATTTTATCCTTACAACAAACTTGGGAGTTAGGTGCAATGATTATTTCCATTTTACGGTGGAGCAAACTGAGGCAGACAATAATTAAATGACTTACCGAGGCTTCACAAGCTAGTTAGTGTATGAGGCCAAATTTAAATTTACATCTTCCTGACTCAAGATGCAGAAATCTCTCCCCTGTGCCACTCTGGTGTACTTGGGTAGATAGGACATTTCTTCTCTCCCCTCTATGCCTGTATGGAGGTTTCACATGATTATTGATTTAGAGGTTGAAGGTTTTTAAGAGCCCATATAGTTTAACCCTCTCATTCTGCACATGAAGAAAGTAAGGGCAAAAAAATAGCAGAGTACGATAAATAAAAAATCCAGAGGAAGGATTCACGGCTACACTGTCTGGCTCCAAATTCAATGTTCTTGTCCCATGTTTGAAATGTGTTCTCTTTATATCCTCCTCAAAGCCTAACTTTCCTCTAAGTACAGCTCAGGAGAGAAACCTTTGCTCATTTCCCCAGCTAGTATTCCATCTCTCTTGAAATCATTTTGTATAATGTGTATCTATTTTGGAATGACTTTTCTGTGTATATGTGCAGTCCCCTAGAAGGATATACTCTAAACTCCTTGACAGCAGGGACTGTTGGTTTATGTCTTTTTATGCCCTGCAGACATTCATTTAGTAAATGATTAATAAATGCTTGGTGAATTGAATTTCATTGAACTGAATTATATTAAATCAGGAGAAGGGTCCACATTTCTTTCTGGGCTTTCAATGGAATTCTCCATTCGATATCCCACAAAAGTGGGCTTAAATGCTTTTCTACATTTGTATTCATCCGGATATTTGCAGGAAGTTGCAAACAATCCCGTTCCAGAAGGGGTCCTTCCAATCATATAGAATGCCTAGAAGTGGCGGACAATAAACTCAAAGATATATTGGCGACTGTCTGTTATGATTCATTCAGGCATGGGAACAAGCGACAAAGACCCAGAGCTGCTGGGTAGTAGTCTGGGCTGGGTTTGTCACTTGCTAGGTGAAACTCGAGCGATAGGTGGAGCTCTAGAACTGAGGACCAGAAACTGTTGGGAAGGAATTCTGACACTCCATCCTATTCCTCAATACTATGTGTGGTTTTTGAACTGCTTTCCTCTTAACTGTACAATGGTAGCTGCAGGAAGAAAGAAAACATTTATTGAGAAAATATTATTATCATTATAAAAATATTATTAATAATATTATTTTAATGCTTACTGTGGGCCAGGCACTGTGCTAAGTGCTCATTAGAATCTTTCTCAGCAACCCTGGGAGGGAGTTGCTATGATTATCCCTACTTACAAGTGAGGAAATTAAGGTAGACAGGGGTTAAATGACTTGTCCAGAGTCACACAATTAGTAAATGTCTATTGTCAAGTTGGAACTAAGATGTCTCAGACTCCCGGCATCGTTATCCTTGGTGCAACCTAACTAGATCACGCTAACATTATCTTAATTGTAGAGAAAAGGTTAAGCCTGTAAACTTGCTGAATGTCACAGAAGTAAGTAGAATAAGGATCCGAGTAAGGATTCAAAATCTGCTCTCCCCACACTGTCATTTTTTGTTATGTAGCAATTAAAGAAGAATGAGAAATGAAAGACTAAAAGTGAAGATGAATTGATATTTATACAAAAACAGGAATGACTGGAATGCTGTTAGGGGGTGGTGTGGGGTAGCTGGGTAACACAGTGAATAAATAGAGCTCTGGTCCTAGAGTCAGGAATAACAGAGTATAAATCTGGTCTCAGACACTTGTGATCTTGGGTAAGTCACTGAACCCTGTTTGCCTCAGTTTCTTCCTTTGTAAAATGAGCTGGAGAAAGAAAGAGCAAACCACTCAAGTATCTTTGCAGGAAAATCCCAAAAGGGATCATGAAGAGTCAGACAGAACAACAACAACAAAAAAGCAATGACAATTGGGGATGTTACATTTCATTCCTCCCTGGCATACTGAGTGATAATGGAGGGATAACACATAAAATTAGAACTAGAAAAGTTATGGAATCAGGGGGCAGCTGGGTGGCTCAGTGGATTGGGAGCCAGATCCAGAGATGGGAGGTACTGGGTTCAAATCTGGCCTCAGGCACTTCCTGGCTGTGTGACCCTGGGCATACCACTCTTCTGCCTTAGAACCAATGTGCAGTATTGATTCTAAGACATAAGGTAAGAGTTTAAAATAGTTATTGAATCGCAGGATTGTAGGTTCAACATAGAACTGAACAGGATCTTAGAGTCTAATTTTCTTGTTTTACAAATGAGAAAACTGAGGCCCTTGGAGGGGAAATAACTTTCCCATGCTCACACAAGCAAGCTTCTGTGTCTTAAGACTTTAAAATCATTGTTGATTCTAGTTTTACAAATATAGAAATTATGGCTCTGAGTCAAAAATGACTAGCCTAAAAACTCAAGTGGTAAATAATAGAAACAACTAATATTTGTAGTCTTTATACTATGTGCTAAGCAGTGTGCTAATTTCCCTACAATTATTATTTCATTTGATCCTTACAGCAGTCCTGGGAAGTAGGTTCTATCATTATCCTCATCTAACAGATGAGGAAACTGAGGCCAGCAGAGGTTAACTGACTTTTCCAGGGTTACACAGCTAATCATTATCTGAGGTAAGATTTGAACTTAGGTCTTCCTGCTTCCAACATTCTATCCACTGTGTCATCTAGCCATCTGAAATTCCTCATCTCTAAGTACCTACCCATTTCCCCTGTGGGATGCTGCCCTCCTGAAAGTGACTGAAATATTACAGTGTTGGAAACCACTTTGACTCTCATCCAGAGTTCTGATGTTAATTCCTAGCTCCATATCCTTCCCATTCCAAATCGGGACATTTTTCTTGTTGCTCTCATTCTGTGAAATAGGTGTGGAAGTTGTGGAGTTGGGGAGAGGAAGAGGCACCACACTGGAAGAAGCAGAAAAGAATATAGCATAAGAACAAGAAGAAAAGAGAAAATAGTATCAGAAAATAAAGCAAGCTAAGGTGGACCCTATGATTGCAAGAGAAAATGGGGACAACAGACTGAGTGGTATCATACAGTAAATTTCAAAGTTGCTTAAGTTGGGATAATGAGCTACACATATAAGAAGTATCCCAAAAGACAGATATAAGAGAGCCAGTGCAATTGGAGTCAGGACGATCTGAGTTCAAATCCTGATTTAGATACTTTCAAAGTGTATAACTCAGAAAAAAATCACTTAAAATTCACTTGCCTCAGTTTTTTCATCAATAAAATGAGGAAAATAATATCAACTCCTCTCCAGGGCTGTTATGAAAATAAAATGAGATGACATTGCTAAAACACTTCGCAAACATTAAAGAACTCATATAAATGCAAGCAATTGTGATTATTTTATTACCAGGTCCCCTCATGTTACATATAACTTTATTTACAACATCTGACAATGCCTCATAAGTACAGAAAAGCGTGACTAGGAAGATTTTTATGTGATACCTTGAGACTTGTAAATTGAGATTAATTATCATTATAGAAAACTCTTTCCATCAATTCTATTTTCATAGAAAAGGGCCAAGTAACACGATCAGGTAATTAGTCAATAAGATACCCCATGCCTAGAGGAAGAACATAAGTATATTTTGGGTGTTTGAGAAGTGGGAAGGTAATTAACATTTACTTTGGGCCTGTTTTGTGTCAGACACTAGACTAGGAGCTTTCCAAATACTATCTCATTTGATCTTCATGACACTCCTGTGATTGTGAGGAAGGAACCTCTTTTCTTCATTTTACAGAGAACATTGAGGTAAACAGAGTTTAAGTGATTTTCTCATGGTCAGAGAGTTAATAAATGCTGATACTAAATCTGAACTCAGTTCCTATTCCAGGCACAGCACAATTGTTCTCAAGAGTAGACAACAAAAGGAAAGGGATAAAGGTTCTGGGAATTGGGCGTTAATATTTTTACTTACAAAATAAAGCAAAAACACTTCAAATTTCCATAGCACTCCTTAATTGATCCAAGACTTTTTTATCTCACTGAAAGGGAAAACTATCTACAAAAAGGAGATAGTTTTAATGATAAGGACCTACAGGGATTGGAAATGGAAAACAAAAAGCAAAAAAACTAGGAACCTCCCAGGGCCAGTGAAGCACAACCCTTGCAATTATTTAAAAAAAAAAAAGTTTATTGAGGGTAGGGAAATTATAAATAAGGTCCTAAATCTACACAACTCTAACTCTTCCACCAATCTAAGCTCCCCCTCACTGGGTTTGTTTTTCTGGTTTTCTCAAGCCCTTCCTATTAACTCCCTGATCTTATCTAGACCCCAAAAAGCTATCTGACTACCTATATACTATAAATTATCTTTAGAAGACTGAGGATGCAGGACTCACAGATTTACTGAGTCCTTACTCAAAGTCTGGGGTTGGCCTCCTAGGTAAACCCAAAGTCCCAGGTGACAAAACCCTTGGGTTTACCTTAACTAAGTTGTTTCTGACAGGTTGATCTCTGTACTCCAGAGAAAGACAGGTCTCCTCCAAGGCAGCTCTCCAACCCAGGAATTCCTAATCTTTCCACAAGATTAGTCTTTCCCCAGGGGATGCCAGAGCAAAGAACCTTATTAGCTCAAAGGAAAACCAGATCAGGAGAGACTGTTAAACCCAGTAAACTCCCAAGATCTTCCTCTCCTTCCAGAATTTTCTCATTTGTATCTAAATTCTCCTCCTTTCCTCTTAAAGAAAATTCATGCATTTCTCTCTATCCCTTATCCCTTATCCCTACATCACAACAAAGCTGAGACACAGTCTATATCATTATTATACTTGTCCATCTTGAAAATCACAGAAAGGGAAAAAGGTTGTAGCCCAAGGCTGGGGGACCTAAAAGAATCCTAAACACAATAAGAGAAACTGAGAAGACCAAAAATATTTAATACTTAACTATATCCACCACTCCAGTCCAAAGTGTTCTCTCTGGGACAAGGGTCAGTCTGGGAGTTTATTGAAGGCAAGTTCTCATAGGAAAAGGGTAAATTTCAAGTTTCATAAATGAGATTGTCATACCTATTTCACAGAAGAGGAAAATGAAGTTTAAAGAGAGGAACTGATTTGATTGAAGGAGTAAAGGAACTAAAACTCAAATTCCCTTACTCCAACATCTTCATGATATAAAACTGTTCATTTTAAAAAAGGCTTATTTTCCTAGTAGCTCTTTCCAGATTTGAGAGAGGACAACTATGGGCTGTCTTCTCCTTGCCTTGTGGCGAGTTAAGGGAATGTACTAACTTATTTTCCATAATTGTTTGTTTGTATTTATAAAACTTTTTTTCACAATTACTCTTGGAGCTAGTTGGCCTAAGTATTAATTTTTTTTTCTTTAACAGATGGGGAAATAAGTTCAAAGTGGAAAATGACTTGCCCAAAGTCACATAGGTGTTTAATTGTCTGCACTGAGATTTCATATCCTGGTCCAGTGTTTTTATTTACATCAAAATAACCTGTTGGTGAGCCAACCACCTTAACTCCTCCTCTGAGCCTCCACCTAAGCTGGAAATATCTGAAAAGTGAAGTGAGTGTGTGTTTTTAAAATGTATTTTCACCTTTCATTCATAAATTTGCTTTTCAGCAGGGCTGCTGCCAATTGGGTATAATTTAAAGGTGCACAAAGGCTTTCTTATGAGCCAGAGTATTCACATTCTTTAACTGTTATTATCTCAGCAAATCACTCTAAATCATACCTAAGGTATATTTATTGGCAGAGAAGCTTTCTACCACCTGAGCCTAGTAAAGAACTTAAACAGCCAGGAAACGATAATGCTCCTCCAGGAGGCTCAGCCAATACTTTACAAATGATGTTCTGGAGGCGCAGGATGCAGCCTGTGTCTATATGAAAACCAATAGGAAAAATCACTCAGTGGCCAGGATATTTTGTCTGCCAGCCACCAAGGCTTTCTGTGGCTGAAAATATCAAAATGTTTGTCACGGCCATTATTGATAACATGCCAAGAATAACTGACTGCAGAGCAAGAGAAGCATAGGCAGGGAGGAGAAATGGGTTCAAGTCAGTCTATGACCTGGAGGAAATATTTTTTTTTCTTTGGACATGTTTTCTCATTTGTAAAAGTAGAAAGTTGGAAGGGATGATATTCTTAGGGTTACTTTCTCACATTATTCAATACACATTATTCATTATTATGAATTATATATATATATTCTATTCACATTCTTCAAAGTCATTAATTGTTATTCAATAATAGAAATGGCTAGATGCCACAATAGGAAGAGTGCTGGAATATGAGTAAAGACAACCTGAGTTCAAATCTTGTCTCAAATATTTTACTGCTGTGTGACCCTGGGCTAATCGCTTAGCTGTTTTCTGCCTCAATTTCCACTACTGTAAAGTGGGGAAATAATAGCATCTTCTCTTCTGGAAGAGCTTGATGATGTCTTGTTTTGGAGGTCCCCCACTTAAGAGAATTACACCATCCCAACCAATGGATTATATTAGGTCAAATGGCCTGAAGACAGATGCAGGTGAAATCTGCCTCATTTGGGGAAAAGGGATTCTGTATTTTTATATCTTGAAGAAACAGAGACTATTTGAAGAGAAAGGAATGTGGGGAGTAGGACAAAAAAAGGAGGATGGAGTGACATTCCATTGTGAGGTGCTCTTGTGTATGGGATACAAGGTTAGGTATTCATTGTTTGTAAAATATTAAACCTTGGTTATAAAGGTGGGTGAGTAATAAATCTTAAAAGAATCTAGTGGTTTTTGAGAGGCAAACAGAAGGTAGGCATCCCTGCTAAAACTAAGGGAAATGTATCTCTTAGAAAATCTTTTGTTTATGCTCTTGTCTCTGGTCGCACCAGGGTTGGCTTTCTTCTGCCACCTCTATTCCTGGGATCAAGGAATTCCTCCTGTAATCTACCTGAATCCCATGGGATTCCTCTAGAGACTTGGGGTTTCCAGGCAACCCTGCACCCCCATTCCATTTCCTCTCTAGATTGTGAAGATAGAATGAAATAATATTTGTGAAGTACTTTGCCAATCTGCAAGCATTATATGTGCTAGCTCTTATGTCTGAGGACACGGTTCTATAGAAACTTTAAGACTTTCTTTGAATTCCAACATTCTATATCCTAATATTGGATAACATAAGGTCCCTTTCTATGGTAATTTTCTGCATTCTGAGGTCCCTTCTTGCTATAATAAAATGGTTTGGCATCCCTTTTGGATTATTTATATTCTCATCTCTCCATATGGGTGTATGGGTTTCCCCTGGACCCTTCAAAATCACAAAGGGGTCCCATGTCAGAGATCATATAAGGAATTCATTTTCTTGCAATCCTGCAGAGTTGGCTGTAGGAAGGTGACTTTGAGCAACAGAAGACAATATAATAAGAAGGAGCTTCTGAGGAAGAGACTCCTTTTGGCTTCTCCCCAAGTTTTTGAGAAACACAAATATACACCTCCCAGTTTGCTCTTGATAAATATCCATTTGCATTTCTCATGAGCTGCATAAATCCCCTCCTTTGTATTTGGGGAGACTTGGACCCCAGATGCCAAGGCCCCTCACAATCATAGGACACCTCCCAACCCCTTAGAGTCATGAAGTCTGTCCTGACCCCAGTAAGGTCTAAGAATCCGGAACACCATCTCACAGGGGAGACAATGTCATCTCCTGTACCTGCCTTCCATCATTCAACTTGCATTCAACTTAATCAATTTCTCTATTTTTAAGACTTTATTAGGGTCTATCATTCTTGAGAGAGTATTCCCTCCTGGCCCAGGTTTTCTCTCCAGCTCTCCCACAACAGTCTTTAATAATGGGTATTTGTACTTTCAAGTTCTTTCTATCTAATACAAAACCACCAAAGTAGTTTCAAAAGAACGAGTCTTTAATCAGGACAAGGGAGACAGTGCTCTTCTGGCCAACACACAGAGATGAGCAGGTACACACGTACCAATACCACACCAACCTTGGAGACTTTGGGGACAGCATCTCTGGGAAAACACACAATGGGTGGCAGCTGGGTGGCTCAGTGTTTTGAGTCCTGGGTTCAAATCTCAACTCAACATTTTCTGCCTTTGTGATCCTGGGCAATTCACTTAGCCCCCATTGCCTAGCCCTTACTGCTCTTCTGCCTTAGGACCAATACACAGTGTTGATTCTAAAATGGAAGGTGAGGGTTATGAATTTTTTTTAAAGGTACAGGGAATAGGATCTTCCATCATGGGAATTTCTTTCATACTAAAGTACTTGGTGTCTTTTATACACTTTAGGGAGGATAGACAAGGAAGGACAACTGACCAGTTATATAGAGTCTTGGAAAAGAGGTTGTATCTTGAGGGTGGAGTATCTGGAAGAGGCTCAAATAAAATGCAAGAAACAAACAAACAAAAAAGGTTACTTAAGACTTGAGTATCTCTCTCTCATATATTCAGGGTGCTTAATGGGTGCTTGCTGGTCTATTGTTCAGTCTGAGAAGAGGATCCATTTGGGAATTCCTAGAAGGCAAGTTCCCATGGGACCTTTAAAGGTATCTTTGGGATTTCATGAAACAAGTTTGTGTCAACAATATAGAATATATATATATATATATATATATATATATATATATATATATATATATATATATACTCCTAATTCTTCCAAAATTAAAACTATATTTCCACATCCTAAAATTCTGAATTTTAAGTCACTTCCTATTCCAAATTCTGTTTAACATTTAATTTAATTTAATTTTTATTTCATTTAATTAATTAATTTAGAATATTTTCCATGGTTACATGATTCATATTCTTTCCCTCCCTTCCTCCTATCCCCTGCCTATAGCTGACATGTAATTCCACTATGTTTTACATATGTCATTTATCAAAACCTATTTCCATATTATTGATATCAGCACTAGGGTGATCGTTTAAAGTCTACATCCCCAATCACATCCCCATGAACCCATGTGATCAAGCAAATGTTTTTCTTCTGTGTTTCTACTCCCACAGTTCTTCCTCTGAATAACATTTCATTTTCTACACAGCTCTTATTAAACATGCTAAAAGAATCTATACTTTGCTTTCATGCCCTCATTCAAAAGCTTCACGGATTTTGCATGTTTTTTATCTCTCAGATCAGACATTCATTAGTGTTTGTTTACAGTGTGTATTTCACTCTTTCAGCTCTGAATATTCTATGTTCTAAGGTTTCTTCCAGCTCTAACTTCATGTGCTTTTTGTACTTCATTCTTTTATATAGAATAACAAATATTAAAATTTGAGTTGTTTTATTTTTTATTTTTCATTTTTCATTTAGCATTATTGGACTGAATTTTCATCTTATTTCTGGTACTGTTGAAAGAAAACTTAAAGTTAAGATTTTACTTCTATTTCTACAGTCTGCTTCTTAACCAAAATACAGTACCAATGAAGAAACAACTGAAATGAAAAGAAATCCAACAAGGCACAAGACTTAGGTGAACTCGTCCTTCTGCCATCATGGAACTCAGCTCAGTAATGAAGAGGAACAGATAGCCCCTGAGTGACTTTTTTCATTACTCTGACAATTGTCAGACTTTCCTCTAAGGCAATCCCCAATGACATTGGCCCTTCCTGCTGTGTCTGCTCATTGCTGTCCATCAAAGGAAGTCTCACAAGCTACATTTCAGGACAAAATTTCCTCAACAATTAGTTCCAACTCTGATCTAAAAGGAGACTTGAAGGTGAATGAGTCTCACAGAAAGGTACTCTCTTGTAAGAGCTAGGCATTCATTCTGGAAAGATCAAAAGATGCATGGCCTCAGGGCCATTGCTTTTCATGTAGCTTTTTCAAATTTCTCCATCCATATCATTCCTTATCTATTGAACAATCGTTTGATCTGAATTTTAAATATTGTTCCATCATTTTCTTAAGTCTAGAAATCAATAATATAATAATTCAAGCCTTGATGTGTAGCATTTGCTGATTTCCAAGGTATAAAATCTTCCTTGAAAACTTTAAAATGTGCTTTCACTACAAGGTTTTAGCTGATTCTGTAATACTCCAAAAAAGAACCCAGAGAGAAAAAAGGCCAAACAGAAAAGTGATGACTAAAATCCATTTCACCAATAGTACACTCTTTCTCTCTCCACATTTCTCACATGAAAAGTGGAGGCAATATTTGCATTGCCAATCTCATAGACTGTTATCATGATTAAATGAAATAATGAATGTAAAATTATTATTAACAAATAAATTTTACTAATCAAATATAATTACCAGACTGACAGGTGGTATGGTACATTGGAAAGAATATTGATTTGAGATCAAAGGTCCTAGGTTCACATCCTGATTGTGACACTATCTTAATGACCTTGGATAAATTGTTTATCATCCCTTGGCATTAGTACTCTCATTTGTATATGGCGGAGTTTGAAGTCTATAACATGTAAATTCTTTTCCAGCCCTATAACAATGATTCATTATTGTAATTCTAATACAATTTCAGAACTTGGATTATGTGTGTAGGGTTTTTTTTCTCCCATTATCAGTGAATGAACATGTCTAATGTAGCATTAATTGAAGCATGGTGTACTGAATGAATGCTTCTATTTTCTGATATTCTGCTCTGTTGCTACTAGATTAGATCTCTTAGACAATATAAATCTTCCAAACTTCTTTTCTTTGAGGTAATATTTTTTCCTATGTGTATTCCACCTCCTCCTCATGTTCTATACTTTCCAGTCCCCTCATCATTCTGACCATTCCATCTGGTCTTACTGCAATGTATTAAAATATCAGATTAGAACAGCATAGAATATTACAGATTTTGTGTGCCCAAGGTACACTTCTTCTCTTTTTCTTTGGATCAAGTGTCTCAATTTATGAGGTTTAAATTGGCATAATTTCTGTTTTTTTCATGAAATTTTTCTTTTGATCTCCTGCTATGTGTTTGGCCACTCCTAAGTCTTTACTGAATAAACAAATGAAAAGTATTTATTAAATTCCAACAATATACCAAGAACCATGCTAAGCCCTGGTAATACAAAATAAGAACAAGGCAGTCCCTGAACTCATGGGAAATATGTTCTTCAGAGAATGATAGCACATACTGGAAAATAATGGACACTAAAAGATGTTTTTGATCCCTAAGTAAGAGGGCTGGACAATGGAAACAAGAGAGTACATGAGTATATTCATTCCACTCCTGGATATACATTTGATTTATTGGATTTCAATGCCATGATTCATCTGAAGTCTTACTGTGTAACATTTATCATTCTCTGTGGTCTTCTCACTTTAGAGAATGCCTCTAATTTGTTGGTCCTGTATTCATGAGTTTCTCTTAAAGCTTTATTTTGGGTAGAAGTCAACGCCATTTTCTTTTCTCTGATGGATGTGTCTTACTTTCTAGACTTGAACATCATGCAAATGTCAGCCCTTTACCACTCCTATCTTCCCAGATCCATTTTCTGGGATGTTTTCCCTCATTAAATTGTAAGCTCCTTAATGGGAGGGACTGTATTTCCTTTTGCTAGCATTTGAATTCTCAGCTTTAAGCACAGAGATTGGCACATAGTAAGCACTTATTAAATGTTTCTTGCTTTGCCCTGCTTTCTTTTGCTACTTTCTGTAACAAATGCCAATGTTTATTTCCTTATGAGTCTTGGGAAGAAGAGAAAAGTAGTCATATGAGGTAAAGTTATAATTGCAAAGCAGTTCTTTAAAAAGACAAGACTGGATGGCTGGCTGGATGAAATGTGCATCATGATTGATTTAGGGTCATCTACCTTGAGTGGGCTATGTAAATTCAATCTAAGACATTCAGAAATTATGGCAGTTTAGCCCAGGTTGGAAGTTACAAAACCAGGTACATTAAGTCCACCCCCAAGGCAAATAATCTGGAAAATATAGTGACAGAACTAGCAAAATGGTGACCAAGTTATGTGGCTGGATTTCCATCCATTCCCCAGGCAAGCCACTTAACTGCTTTGTTTCTTCAAACATAAAAATGGGGATAATAATAATAATAGCAACTACTTCATAGGATTGTTATGATAATCAAATAAGGCAGCATAATAAAAATGTTTTGTAAGCTTCAAATTCTTATCTATAAGTGTTACTTATAAGGCTATCACTCTAATTCATGTCCTTTTTGACTCTCACTAGGAAAACTACAAACTCCTCCTCCTCTTATAAATAGCATTTCCTCTTTCATCCTCCTTCTGCATATTGCTAAGGCAATATCTATCCATTTAATTCCTCTTCTTGAGAAACCTAAATATTTCCCCATCCACCCCTTGTATAATTGAAAATCTGTTACCCTAAAAAAGAACTACATTTCCCAAGAGCCCACTGACTTCCTGTCATTATGTACTTCCTATTGTTATGTACTTCCTGTATAAAGAGGATATTAGTGAGTGGGCAGTCCTCTTGGGCCTCTTTCTTGGACTTGCAGCCAGCATGGTGGTGGTGTTAAGCATGGGGATTGTAAATGGGCTAATCAGCCATGGGCATGTGGTCTTTATTTTGTAACCTTTTTATTCCTTGATTTCTAATAATCATTAATGAATCCCTTAAAATATAATATTTTATTATTTGAGATTTAATTTTAATTTTTATACCCTAACATCAAATGCAATTACTTTTCTCAGTTTTTTAGCATTATGTACATAATTATTCCACTGATCCACTATATTTTTCTTTTTTATTCCAATTTTTACAAAATCAAATACAACAAGCATTTCCAAATACACAGAAATATAAGATTGTACATAAATATCAAAAATCTCTTAAAAGTTTTAGTTATTTTTCTTGATATCTACATAATAAATACCATACACAAGTGTCCTAGTCCTTTCTCACTCTCCCTGCATCATAGACATTATCATCTAGGAGACCAATGTGTTCACATAAATTAATTATTTCATGCTTTAACCTTTAACTTCACTTTTCACAATTTATTTTTCCAGCATTAATTCTGTAACTGTGTATAATGTTGTTTGGTGCTACTTGTTTTACTATTCATTGTCTCATGTAATTTTGCTTAGTTATTTTAAAAATTAATTTATTTTAAAGTATGTTTTCAAGGTTACTTGATTCATCATCTCTCCCTCTTCTCTTCCAACTCCTGGAACTGACAAGCAATTATACTATGTTATATATGTATTACCACTCAATAACTATTTCCATCTTATTAATTTTTGCAATAGAGTAGTCTTCTAAAGCCAAAACTCCAAGTCCTATATCCATATAATATGTGATAAATCATTGTTTTTCTTCTGTATTTCTACTTCCACAGTTCTTATGAAGATGGGATTAACTCCACCCTACTTATTTCTTTAGAAATTTTAGCCACCAGGGATGTATACACCCCCACTTAAGGACTAAGTGAGGGAAGGGAAGGTCTATGACCCACATGTGCTAGTGAGTGACAAATCATATACAACTGTCTGCCCACTGGGCAGTCCAAAGCCAAGTTTAAGCCTCCATTGGTACACATAGAAGGTAGACCCAAGGGACAGGAAGTGATGCAAAGAACTGTCTTTAAATTTTGTGGTCACTTCCTGTGAGGAGTCTTCACCTTTGAACTTGGCCTTGGAAGGGATCAGGTTCAAGACCTCAGACTGCTTCCCTTTGGACTGACATGTGTATAATTGAAAATCTGTTACCCTAAAAAAAAGAACTACATTTCCCATCAGCTCACTGACTTTCTGTCATTATGTACTTCCAGTAGACAGAGGATATAATGTGAGGACAATGAGAGTCCCACCTCTTCTTGGGCTTGCAGCCAGCAATGATGGTGGTGAATGGGTATTTTAAAAATGGCTAACCAGCCATGGGCATGTGCTTTTTTAATTTTTGTATCTTCTTTATTCTTTGATTTCTAATGATCATTTAATAAATTTCCTAAAATATGATATTTTACTATTAAGATTTAATTTTAAATTTTGTAGTTGGTGACCACAAAGGAATGATAAACTCAATCTTTTAAAGATAGCCTAGATAATATTTTAAGCCATGTTTCTTCTACCAAGGCTTTTTTATCTACCCCACCAACCCACACAAACTCCAACTCTCTTTGGAGCTGCTGTATTTTACTTTTCCTACTTTTTGCCCAGTTGCTTTCTCTCCCTACTGGTCAGGCTAATTTTAGCCAGGGAACTCTTGGCAAAGAAGAAAAAAACTGCTTCTCTTGCCCAACTGCTTGAGTTCTCATTCCTCATTCCTCCTTTGTTCCTCATTCCTCCTTAAGTCCTCATTCCTCCTTAGTTCCTATTTCCTTGCTTCTGACTCTGGCATTGCTGATACTGCTTCCTCCAGCCCCTGACTCCAATTGCTCATCAGACCCCCAGTCCCAGGCCCCCAGAAACTCTGCTCCTGATCTCCAGCTTCCAATTTAGATTGCTCATCCAGCCACAGCCACAGCCCCAGGTCCCAGACTGCTGGTAGCTGCCACTGTGTCTTTAAATTACAAACCAACTGGTAAAATCTGGAGTGTTCTTTCCTTAGGCAACAATTAGCCTCCACATGGCAGGAGACCTGGGGAAGTGGAGGGTGGGGGACAAGGAGAACAAAGACATTCTTCCAAACAGGAAGTTCATTACAAGCATGGCATATTCTATAAAAGAGCAGTGCATTGTCTATTTCAAACAGCTTTTACCACTCATGAGTGCACTGATCCATTTACTTATCTTACCTAAGATTCAGAGGAGAAATTACTCTCCCTGCAATTCTTTGCCATTTGGGCCTGCCCAGTTTGAGATTCCTAAAACCCATGTTCTCCCTCTTTATGGGAGATTCCACAGTACTAACAAAAAGAATCTCAACAAATAAAATACAGAACTTTAAAGAGACTGGAGGAGAAATTTTTGAACCTTTTCAGACTCCAAAGGTTTTATAAAAGCCTCTGTATTTTATTGTAATTTGCTGATTGTTTTGTTTAAGATTTAATTTTGTTGTTTTAAGTTCATATATTAATGTATTTGATACTGTTCCATTACACTGAATCATTTTAAACTACTGTGTTTTAACTATTAGATATATTCTGTTACCTTTCCCCTATGGATAATGAACAAAATATTGTAAAATATTGTAAAAGCTCATAAATAATTTTTCCCCTTTTTTTCATTTTTTTCATTGTCACATAGATGATAGATGGACTCAACCTGGATAACAACAGTTAGAGAATTTAATAAGCTAATAATTTAATGGTGATTTTAATGGGTCATCAGAAATATTTTAATTAACTATTGGTTTCTGAATAGATGAGGTTTTTTTAATATTTATATTGTAAAGAATGCTATATTAAAGGTAGAGAAACAAAGAAATGTTCCTACCAAGGTGTTTCTATGAATCAGGAAGCCGAAAAAAGACTGAAAAATCTCTTCAAGATAATTTACTTCCACCAGAACAATATAGATTTCTTGGTGATGTTCTAGATCCAAATAAGTTTTACTTTGTTTATAAATATATTTCCAAAGGTTGAAAGATTTGCTATGTCTGTAAAAATTGTGAAAAATATTCATTAGTTCATAGTTTTTTTTTTTTGTCATACAGCAACTTATATGAAATATGATAGTGGGTTTTTTTGCTATTGTAATTAATTGGGCTATTGTGAATTTTGGGGACTTTGGTACTTCTTTGAATGTGCATTATCTACTGTATTACTATTTTATTATGAAAATTATTTGTATTCATAAAGTGGTTAAGTGAGAAGGGAAATGGATCTCATTTTTGAGGAGAAACTTTTGTATTCTACCTTTCCTTGGCTGAAAAAGTGTGTCAATAATTATAAGCTATATTTATCATTTTTTTTTAAACCCTTACCTTCCGTCTTGGAGTCAATACTGTGTATTGGCTCCAAGGCAGAAGAGTGGTAAGGGCTAGGCAATGGGGGTCAAGTGACTTGCCCAGGGTCACACAGCTGGGAAGTGGCTGAGGCCAGATTTGAACCTAGGACCTCCTGTCTCTAGGACTGGCTCTCAATCCACTGAGCTACCCAGCTGCCCCCTATATTTATCATTTTTAAAACACTTTTATTATTGTTTTTGCTTGCATGTGCAATATACTATTTAAGTTTTTTTCAATCTTTTTTTTTTTGTATTTGAAGCACATGTCACCAGTATTGAGAAGATTTTCTTTAATTTTTTTTGAATTTGCAATACTATAAATTATATTTTCTATAATATTAATGCATACCCAAAAGCTTTAGGCTATGAAAACCTGCCATTTATTGATAAATGGTATGGTACTTTGCTTAATGATTCTGTGTGATTCCAGGGGAAGGGAATACAAAAAGTGCCATTGAACAGTGCAAAAAAGTGTCATTGAACAGTGCCAAAAAAGCACACAGATACTTGCATAGTGCCAAAGAGCACAAGGTCAAAGAGACCAAACCAGTGCTACTGTGATTGATGACGTTCTGCCCAAATAGCACAGGGACCTAAAACTAGTGTGAGACTCAAGGTTGCAGTGCTTGACATATGCAGGACTCCTTGAACTATACCTGTTGTGAAAAATATGAACGTATCTAAGAATTGGTTATGCTGGCTCCCCTATCCCTTAGAGTGAAGGTAAAATAAGACCAGGGAATGACACTTCCCTATCAGTCCTTTTTTATCTCTTATAGTATGGCAACTTCTTGTAGTCTTGGCTGCAAATGGGTAAGTGAAATATTACTACGTTTTGTCATACAGACTTGTGGGATAGACATTATTTTAATAGGGCCCTGATTCAAAGACCTGTTATAAATTTGCTTTTATTTTACTTAGAATTTTTTCACATAAGACTTTGATAGTCTATATTTCACCCAGAAGTTATCTTTTTTTTTTAATTTGGATATTTTTGATATTTTGATTTCTCTACCAGTTGATTCATGTACCTCATAACTCAGCAATGCATCCCTAAGTGATCCCTGTGTTTTTCAGTCACTTTTTTCAGGGGGATATGCATAATTATTATTATTTTAAATCGCAAGGTTTAAATTCTTTTGAGAGTAATTTTAGGTTAAGAAACATGCTACCTCTCCTCTCCCAATCCAGAAAATGAACTCTTTGGAGAAGGCACCATGAAGATGTCTCCACAGACCACAAGCAACACCAGGAGATCCAGAGTGAACTTTGGGATGTGGTGATCTGAACTGTGTGTTGTTGAATGCATTTGTTTTGTATGTGTATGCTTATGTTGAAGGGGAGTATCCCCCCCAAATAGCTTTTTGTCAATGCGCCTAGCAATCATTTTTTTTCTACTTTTACTCTTATCCTCAAATTATTGTAATTTCAAAGTTGATATGTTTACAAGACCCTTCTAGTCTTCCTCAGCTCTCAAGGGGGAATGTATAATTGAAAATCTGCTACCCAGAAAAAGAACTACATTTCCTGGGAGCCCAGTTACTTCCTGGCATTACGAACTTCCTGTAGACAGAGGATATAATGCGAGGATGGTGAGAGTCCAACATGTTGTTGGGCTTGCAACCAGCAGTGATGGTGGTGAGTGGGGATTTAAAAATGGCTAAATAGTCATGTGCATGTGGTTTTTTATTTTGTATCCTTTATTATTCAATTTCTAATGATCATTTAATAAACTTCCTAAAATATATTTTAATATTAAGATTTAATTTTAAATTTTACACATGTGGGTGGGTAGGTGAAAAGGACTCAGTCCTCTTCCTTGACTTTTCCAGAGGCACTAACCTCTGGAGAGGCCTCTCATTTTGGAGGAGGCCTCTTGGCTGGAAACCTTGTTTAATTAATCATCTGGGCCCTCCTTTTCTGCGGCCTCTGAAGCCCTGCTTTGTTTGAAACAGGCCAGAGTAGCTACCTCTCTCTCTCTCTCTCTCTCTCTCTCTCTCTCTCTCTCTCTCTCTCTCTCTCTGTGTGTGTCTCTGTGTGTGTCATTCTCTCTCTCATTTTCCTTACTTTATTTCTCTCTATTTGTAAATAAAACTACCACAAAAATCATTCTGACTTGAGTAATTCATTGGAATTTAGTAATTAAATTCCTAGTGACCATAATCTTAAATATTCAGTCCAACATTAATTTTTACCCCTTAAATTCTCTCAATGTGGATAACATTCTTACTCATAAGTCCCTGAGATTGTCCTAGATCATTGCATTTCTATTAGTAGCAAAGTCTATTACATTTGATAATCACATAATGTTTCAGTTACTATGTACAATGTTCTCCTGGTTCTGCTTATTTCACTCTCCATCAGTCAATGGGAGTCTTCCCAGTTTTTATAGAAATCAAACTGTTCAACATTCCCTTGAACACAATAGTATTCCATCACCATTATATACCACAATTTGTTCAGGCAATCTCCAATTGAGGAACATTCCCTCATTTTCCAATTTTTTTTTGCCATCCCAAAGAGTAAGGCTATAAACATTTTGGTACAATAAAAAAAAAATTTAACTCTTCGGGGTACAAACCTAGTAGTAGTATGTCTGGAGCAAAGGGCATACAGTCTTTTGAAGTCCTTTGGGTCTAATTCCATATTACCTTCCAGAATGATTGGGTAAATTCACAACTCTACCAGCAAAGCAATAGTGTCCCAATTTTGCCACATCCCCTCCAACATTTATTATTTTCCTTTATAGTAATATGGACAAATCTGCTAGGTATGAGGTGGTATATCAGAGTTATTTTAATTTGCATTTCTCTAATTAGTAGGGATTTAGAACATTTTCACATGATTATTGATAGTTTTGATTTCTTCATCTGAAAACTGCCTATTCATATCTGTTGACCATTTGTCAATTGAGGAATGGATTGATTAATTGTACATTTGACATATTTCCTTACATATTTGAGAATTATATGACCTTTGTCAGAGAATTTTATATAATTTTACCTCAGTTTGTTGCTTCCCTTCTAATTTTGGTTGCAATGTTGGTCTGTATGAAACCTTTTTAATTAAAATAACCACAATTATTCATTTTAGATCCTGTAATGTTCTCCGTCTTACTTAGCCTTAAATACCTTCCTTTTCCCATAGATCTGAAGTGTATACTATTCTCTGTTCCCCCAACTTATTTATAATTTCCCTCTTAATATTTGTCATTTACCTATTTGAAATTTATCTTAGTATATAGGTCATGAAATGATCATCTAAGCCTAAACGTTCTCTTATTCTTTTCTAATTTTCCCAGCAGTTTTTGTCAAATAGTGGGTTCATATCCCAAAAGCTATGATATTTTGATTTGTTGAACACTACCTTACTGAGGGCATTTACCCCATGACTATTCCATTGATTATCCTTTCTATTTCTTAACTGGAACAATATTGTTTTGATGATCACTACTTTATAGTACAGTTTAAAATCTGGTACTACTAGGCTACAATTCTTCACATTCCCCCCCTCAGTTACTTTGATATTCTTGATTATTTGTTCTTCCATATGAACTTTGTAATATTTTTTTCTAATTATTATTAATTTTTGGTAGTTTGGTAGGTATGGCACTGAATAAATGAATTAATTTTAGTAAGATTGTAATTTTTATTAAACTCGCTCAATCTATCCTTGAGAACTGAATATTTTTCCAATTGTTTAGATCTAGTTTTAATTGTGTAAAAAGTTTTTTTTTAAGTTGTGTTCATATAATTTCTGAATTTGCCTTGTCAAATTGATTCACAAATATTTTACATTATCTAGAGTGATTTTAAATGGAATTTCTCTTCCTAACTCTTGATGCTGAGTATTATTGGAAATATATAGATATGATGATGATTTATGTGGGTTTCTTTTGTATCCTGCAACTTTGCTAAAGCTACTATTTATTTCCTCTAGTATTTTACTTGATTTTTTAGTATTCTTTAAGTATACCATCATATCATCTGCAAAGAGTGATTGTTTTATTTCCTCATTGTCTACTTTAATTCCTTCAATTTTTTTTTCTTCTTTAATTATTACCACTAGTACTTCTGGTACTTAAATAAGAGTAGTGATAATGGGCATCCTTGCTTCACTCTTGATCTTTTTGGGAAGACTTTTAACATATTCCTATTGCAGATAATACTTGCTGGTGGGTTTTTTTTAAACCCTTACCTTCCGTCTTGGAGTCAATACTGTGTATTGGCTCCAAGGCAAAGAGTGGTAAGGGCTAGGCAATGGGGGTCAAGTGACTTGCCCAGGGTCACACAGCTGGGAAGTGTCTGAGGCTGGTGGTTTTAAATGAATACAACTTATTATTATGAGGAAAGGCCATTTTATTCCAATACTTTCTACAGTTTTTAATAGGAATGATTGTTGTATTTGGTTAAAGGCTATTTCTGCATCTATTGAGATAATCATGTGATTTCTGTTAATTTGGTTACTGATCTCATTTATTATTGGGATGATTTCCATAATATTAAACCATCCTAATATTCCTGATATAAATCCTACCTGGTCATAGTGAATAACCCTTGTGATAACTTGCTGTAGCTTTTTAGTTAGTATTTTATTTAATATTTTTGCATCTATGTCCATTAAGGGAATCGGTCTATAGTGTTTTTTTTCTCTGTTTTTAGTCTTCCTGGCTTGGGATTTAGTACCATGTTTGTGTCATAAAAAGAATTTGGTAAGACTCCTTCTTTGCTTATTTTGTCAACTAATTTGTATAGTATTGGAATTAATTGCTTTTTAAATGTTTGGTAGAATTCACTTTTGAATCTATCTGGCCCTGGGGATTTTTCCTTAGGGAATTCCTTAGTGGCTTGTTTAATTTCTTTTTCTGATATGAGATGATCTAAGTATTCTATTTCCTCTTTTGTTAATTGAGGCAATTAATGTCTTTGTAAATATTTATCTATTTCACTTAGATTATCATATTCATTGTTATGTAATAGGGCAATATAGCTTTTAATACTTCCCTTAATTTCCTCTTCATGATAGGTGAGATTACCCTTTTCACATTTGAGATTGTTGATTTGGTTTTTCTTCTTTTCTTATTTTTACTAGATTGACCAATAATTTGTCTATTTCATTTTTTTCAAAGCTCAAATTCTTACTTTTATTTATTAGTTTAATAGTTCTTTTAATTTCAATTCTTTTAATTTTCCTTTGATTTTTTAGGATTTCCAATTTAGTTTTTAACTGTTTTTTTTTAATTTCTTCTTTTCTAGTTTTTATATTTCCAATTCATTGGTCTCTTCCCTCCCTATTTTGTTGATATAGGCATTTAGGGATATAAGTTTTTCCCTGAATACTACTTTGGCTTTATCTCATAGATTTTGAGATGTTGTCTCCACATTGCCATTCTCTCCAATGAAATTAATAATTGTTTCTTTGATTTCTTCTTTGAATCACTAGTTTTGAAAAAAAATAGTTTCCAATTAATTTTAAATTTGCCTCTCTGTAAAAACATTGTTATTTTTATCATATTATGATCTGAAAATTTTGCATATTTTTTCTGCATTTGCTTGTGATATTTATTGCCCTAGTACATAATTAGTCTTTGTATAAATATAATTTCCTACTGAAAACAATATTATTCTTTTTTATCCTTTGATTTTTCCAGATATCTATTAAATCTAATTTTACTAACATTCCATTCACTTTCTTATTAATTTTTTATTTGATTTCTCTAGTTCTGATAGGGAAAGGTTGAGGTCCTCCCCTTGTATGTTTTTACTATCTCTTTCCTCCTTGATCTTCTTTACTTTATTATTTAAAAACTGAATGTTGTACCATTTGGTGCACATATATTGAGTACTAATATTTTGTCACTATTTACAAAGCCTTTTATCAAGGTGTAATTACCTTCCTCATCACTTTTAATCAGATATATTTTTACTTCAGATTTGTCTAAGGTCATGATTGCTATTCCTGCCTTCTTGGTCTAAGTTGTAGCCCAATAGTTCTACTCCAGCCTCTTAACTTTACCCTGACTCAAACATGTTTCTTCTAAACAACATATGGTAGGATACGATTTTAAATCCATTCTACTATCTATTTCCATTTTATGGGTGAATTCATCCCATTTATATTCACAGTTATGATTACTGTCTATGTATTCCCCTCCATTTTGACTTCGTCTTTTAATCCTGCCCATTCTCCTTATATTCTTTCCATTCCCTTCAGTGTTTTACTTTTAGTCAGTCTCCCCTTTTCTTCCTCCTTTAAATCATTCACTATCCCACCATTTACCTTCTTATTCCCCTCTTTCAAAAGGGCCTTTTGATCACCCCCCACAACCTCTCATTCCCATATATCATTCTCCTCCCCACTACCCCATTTTTATTCCCCTTCAACTTCTCTATTGGGTAAGATTTAATTCTATACTCCAATGAATCTGGCTGTTCTTCCTTCTCTGAGTCAATTCTAATGAGAGTAAGATTTAACTGTCACCTGTCATTTCTTCCTCACTTCTATTGTATTGGTTTTCTCTCCCTCCCCCATTTGAATCTTCATGTGTTATACTTTTGCCCCATTTTACTTATCTTTTTCCCATTTCTCTTATTATTATACTATTTTCACCCCTAGTTTCACATTTTTGACATATTCTAAACAGCTTATTACTAAATCCTCTATGTATAATTCTTCTAATTTCTACGATAATCATAAGAATTTTTAAGAGTTACAGATATGATCTTTCCATATAGGAATATAAGCTAATTGACCTTACTGAAGCCCTTAAATTTGTTCTCTTTGTTATTTACCTTTTTAGGCTTCTCTTAAATTTTTTATTTGGGCATCAAATTTTCTGTTTAAATCAAATCTTTTCTTTGGAAATACTTGGAAGTCTTCAGTTTTATTAAATGTCCATACTTTCCCCTGCAAGAATATAGTCAGTTTTGCTGGGTAAGTGATTTTTGGTTGTAGACACAGTTCCCTTGCTGTAAGGGTAATTTTAGAGTTATGACTTAATCTAAATTAATTCGGTCACCAGGGAATATCCCAAATAAAATACCCAAGTCAGTTTGGAAATTTTATGGTGGTTTAATTAATACAGAGGGAAAGAATTAAGGAGAAGAGAAAGGGAAAGGGTATAGGATTTCTCCCGCCTGGCCTGGGCCAGGGGGAGTTCAAAGACCTCCACCATGAGGTCTCCTCAGAAGATTAGAGGCTTTCTTAAGAGGTTAGTGTTTGGAAGGTAAAGGAGAAAGTAATCAGCCTAAACTCTGAGAGAGCTCACTGAAGATGCCTCACCTGAACTAGGCTACTAAGCTTCTTCGAGTATTATATCAAGGAAACCCACCACCAAACCTGGACAATAGCTTCTACCCCACCAGCATGCCAAGACACTCAGCACACTGCTGCCAGAGCCACCTCTCCACAAAAAGAGCCCGGAGAGAGGAAGTGATGTGAAATGTATAGACTATTTTTATATCACTTTCCTGTGTCTCACATGTACCAAAGAAGCTTAAGATTGACTTAGGACAGCCCAGGGATTTGTCAGTTGTTTCTGATTTGTCATTTGCTAACACATGTCTGTCAGAGTCCATCCTCCTCAATAATTAATCCTTAAGTAGGGGTGTAGACATTCCTGTTTTGTTAGACTAAGCAGGGCAGAGTAAATATAAAGTTCACATTGCTTTCTAGAATATCTTATTCTATGCCTTCTGGTCCTTCAGTGTGGATGCAGCCATATCTTGAATTATCCTAACTTTGGCTCCTTGGTATCTGAATGGTTTCTTTTTAGCAATCTGTAGTATCTTTTCCTTAGTCTGGAAGTTCTTGAACTTGGCTATAACATTCTAGGGCATTGTCCATTGGGGATTTAATGCAAGATTCTTTCAATCTCTACTTTACCCTCTTGTTCAAGGATATCAAGGCATTATTCTTGAATAATTTCCTGTGGAAATGATGTCCAGGATTTTTCTTTTGTCATAATTTTCCAATAGTCCAATAATTTATAAATTTTCTCTTCTGGATCTATTTTCCAGATCTTTTGTTTTATCAATGAGATATTTCATATTTTCCTCAATTTTTCATCCTTTTTATTTTGTTTTATTGCCCTTGCTGCCTTATGAAGTCATTTGCTTCTAGTTGTTCTTTCTAATTTTTAAAGATAGAATTTCACCCCTGGCTTTTTGATTATCCTTTTTCCTTTTGATTTGTTTTTCTTTGTAGGTCATCTTTCATTTTCAAACTGGTCCATTC
This sequence comes from Monodelphis domestica, assembly GCF_027887165.1. Lineage (NCBI taxonomy): Eukaryota > Metazoa > Chordata > Mammalia > Didelphimorphia > Didelphidae > Monodelphis > Monodelphis domestica. The sequence continues at coordinate 689,444,641 of NC_077227.1, read as the reverse complement.
TGGCTTTATGACACTATTTTCTTGTTCATGTGCCTCTGTTTCCAGATGACCTATTTTGCTTTTTAAGTTTTTTTCCCAATTCACACTCTCTTGTTTTTTGCATTGTGTTTTGAGTTCTTCCAAAGCCTGTGTCCAAATCTTTGGAGTTTCTGTATTTTTGCTTCGTGTTCCTTCATCCTCTTCTGTTCTCTTTTTTCTTTTTTCATTACCTGGCTAGAAGCTGTCGATTGTAATTTCTTTTTATTTCTTTTTCTGTTGTCTATTCATATTTTTCCTTCTGTCTTCCCCCTCATTGGCTGTATTCTTATTCCTCTCTTTATTTGCTGTATCTATGGATTTGAGCTTTTCTGTCCTGAAAGGGGCTTCTTCTCTGCTCTCTTGATTAACTGGATTAGGCTGGTCAAGTTAACCTGTTGTATTACTGAGATCTGAGGCCAGCAGAAGTTGAAGGTAAAAGTGTGGAGTCTGATGGTAGTTACCCCCATCCTACTCTCTTCCTTTTTAACAACTGCTTCCCTTCCAGCTTTCCAGTCAGAGCCCTGAGTTTCCTCTGGTGATACCAAGGTACTATGTCAAGGTTTCAGCCTTTGCCCTGAGATCCCAGTCAGCTAGATTCTTACCAAGGGCCTCAATGTAGTAGGTGGTGAAGAGATGTTGGAAATTGAGCTTTTCTGTCCTCTGGAGGCTTTATTGATAGACTGGATTAAGCCAGTTCAGCTGAGATGGAGGACTTGTGACTGAAATATGTGGTCAGGCTGTCCTCTCTGTCCCTCTCCTCCAGCTGGCTTCCTTCCAGCTGTGGTCAGAGCCCTGAGAGAATGAAATAACTTGGAGGATAGGACTTTTAATGTTTACTTTTGTATCCCTAATGCCTAGCACAGTTACTGGAATATAATAGCTGATTAACTACTACTAATAATAACAATAATACTGATTATAAGCTTACACATTGAAGATTTTATGAAGCAGACTATTTACTTCAAAAGATTTCATACATCCAAGCATACTCCTTCCAACAAATCCTACCTTTTCCCTACATAGCCTCTGTCTCTCAGAAGGGGGAAAAATCATGTTTATAGAATAGCTCATTCCCCCAAAGAGCACAGTCCTAGTTTCAAATCCAATAACTCATCTTGTATTTAACTCCCAAGTATCCTTGACTTCTCAGGTTTTCCATGCCATCCTGTGTGTCTCTACCACCCAATCTGTATTCCTGTTTACGAGTTTGCCATCACCTGACTTCTTAGTCAGGTAGGAAATACCTCTGCTGCCAGAAACTGAAGGATAAGCTAAAGAAAGCAGCAACAACTCCTCCTAGGTTCATTTCTTGTAGATGAGACATTTTCATTCTCATTGGTTCAGTTCATAGTCTCCAATATTTGTGCAGTAGCTAGGCCAAAAGCTTGACTCAAAGAGAAGTTTGTTCCAAATTATTTTTAAAGGCAGGGGTAATCAATCAAAGGAGGCTACACTAACCTTGCTGTTGGAAAAACAGAAGAATCCATGTTAGGCAAACTAGACATACTCAATAATCATGTTATAATAATAATGATGATAATAATAATAGTTATGAAGATGAAAATAATAGCTAGCACTTCTATAATGCTTAAATTTTCTAAACAATTTTGTAAATATTTTCCAATTTTATCTTCACAAGAAGCTAGATCCTATTTTAACCCCATTTTACCTATGAGGAAACTGGTATTCTGAGGAGAAATGATATAGCTAGGGTCAAACAATTAGTATCTATGGCTGGATTTAAGTTCAAATCTTGCCTCACTTACATTCCAGCATTCTATCCACTCTACCACATAGCAGCCACTTAAATGCTTAATGACTGATTCATTGGGAAACAAAGTCACACAACTGACTTATATGGAATTTGTGATATTTTAAATCCCTCAGGTTTTTGCCAAAAAAGTTATTGTCTAGCTTTATATTTCCCATATTATGCTTTTTCATAATATTTAAAAACCCTATATTAAACTTTGCATCTATGATTATAAATTTTCCTCTTTAATGATAAAATTTATATTTCTACTTGGTCAATAAAATTTTGGACTCTAATTCAATCATGAAATGAGTTAGCTATCATATCCTAACAGTTTGATGTCATTTTCAAAATTTGTAAGAAAATTATGTATGCTTTAATCTAAGTCATTGATTAAAAAATGAATATATTGAAAAGCATAGTGCCAAGGTTATATCCCTGGAGTACTCCAGTATAAATGTATAAATCAATCTCAAGACTCACTTTAGTCTATCATGATTTTTAGGTCCAGTTTTTCCAGTCTGATCTTCATTTATCATGGATACTATCAACTGGTCACCAAGTCCACATATCATCAGTGTATTATTAGAACTTTTAACACTTCAATGCATCCATGATTTTATCAGTGTGGATACTCTCTGTACTCAAAGAAATATTAATCTATTTTCTTTGTCACTTTATATTATTCTTGTCTTACCAATGCATTCTTCATAAATGTTAAAAATGACATCTTGGAGGCCCTCCATGTTGTTTGAAAACATTTTACATCAATGCATTGTTTAGAGTTTTTATCTGATAACTCTCCTTTTTACTTCTTTGAAGTCACCTCCTTTTTATTGTTCTGTAATTTGGTGATGCCTTTTACATTACTTATAATGTAAAAGTCAATATCGACAATTTATTCCACTCTATTTGTACTTCCCATTTTTTCTCTCTTTCAGGTCTCTCCATCTCTTTGTCTATCTGTTTTTCTGCTTTTGTGTTTCTCTCTCCCTCCCTCCCTCTTTTCTTCTTCTTTCTTTCTTTCTTTCTTTCTTCTTCTTCTTCTTCTTCTTCTTCTTCTTCTTCTTCTTCTTCTTCTTCTTCTTCTTCTTCTTCTTCTTCTTCTTCTTCTTCTTCTTCTTCTTCTTCTTCTTCTTCTTCTTCTTCTTCTTCTTCTTCTTCTTCTTCTTCTTCTTCTTCTTCTTCTTCCTCTTCCTCTTCTTCTTCTTCTTCTTCTATCTGTCTCTCTTTTGGTCACACACACACATCTCTCCATTGTTCCTTAAAAGATGTCAAAGCAGTCATTGAGTACACAACAATTGTATAATTAGGATCTGTACCCCAAAACTACTATTCTCAGCAGTACATTCTCCTCCTTTCATGACCTGATGATGTGGGAAGGATATAAATTGTGTGTAGCTCCACCTCTGGCTTTCTTCTCTTTCTGATGTGGTTTTGGTGGAGTGGATCTTTTAAACAGGCAAGGAGAGCTTGGGCATGTGGTTCTAATTTTGTTAGATAATTACCCTTTTATTCCTTTACTTCAAGTGATTATTAATAAATCTTATAAAATATAATACTTACAGTTATTGAATTTTAATTTTAATCTTACACATTATAAATTTTCTCATTCTTATGGGTGAAGAAACTAAGGCAGAGAAAGGTCAAGTGATTTGTCCATGGTCACACAGCTACTAAGATTCAGAGGAAGGTTCTGAACCTCACTCTCCCTAACTCCAGGTTCAATATTATATTTCAATTTTACACTATCTTTTAAAACTGTGTAGTCCACACAGAATCACACTTATAATAATTGTCTTGAACCTGCAGGATTTTGTTTCAGAATGCATTTGGTAATAATTTAAAACTCTATGAAATGCCCCACCTCACCAGTGCAATTCAGCCAGCTTTCCTCTTGCTATTCAGTTATGTTGCCAACGTATTCTCTGTCTTCAGTATCTGACCTAAATATATGCATATTTTCCCTCATTTAGACCATGTCTTTCCTGTTTGATCATGAGGAAATTGGTAAGAGATTTCATCAAATGCTTCAATGAGAGTACTGTCTATGCCATTCTCCTGATTTACCAGAATGAATAAACAGAGAGTCCAATCCATAGTAGTAAACTTAAAACATTTGTGGTGATTATCCATAGATCTTCTTGTATCAAGCAAATGCAGGCAACAGTGAAGACCTGAAAGAAGAAGGGAGATAACTGAGACATATGGGAGGAACCAATGAAGACATAGGTTTGAGGAAAGTTCCCTTGTTGAGACTCTACATGTTCTAAACCTTGTTTTATGGAGGAAGAAAGCCTTCTGGGTGAAATGTTGTGAAAGAAAAGTGCTCAGAAGGGAGATTTAATTCAAAGTTTTCTGCACAGCACTGACCCTGGGCTGACAGACTAGAACAGATTTGATTTTTAGTACCGTCACACATCCATCTTACCACACATGACTGCCTGAAGATTCCTCTAGAAGGTGTCAGGAACTGATGAATGGAAAGGAAGAAAAGGTGGCTTGTCTAATATTGACAGCCTCAGCTAGGGCCAGAATATCAATACTGAGACCTGAATGACTCAAAGTTTCTCCAGTGTTAAATTAGTTCTAAGCAGCTCAAGCCAAATAAAATCTAAGGCAATTAAACTAGATGAAACAGCTCTCAAATAATAATCCAAAAGAAGTAGGTATACTGTATACATAGTGTAAGGGAAAGAACTCTAGGTTGAGTTTGGAAGACCCAAGTTCTAATCCTTCACCCATGATTTATTTTTTGTTTGACCCTGGGCAATTTAGTTCCTTTTTTGGACTTCAGTATCCTTTACTACAAAATCAGGAGAAGATGACATTGAAAATCCCTTTTAAAGGTTCATTTAAATCCAAATATTATACTTCCCAAAGAACCTTTCTTTTTTTATTATTATATCACATCTAATGATAGAAGTACAATGGGTTTACAAATACTTTTTTGCTGCCAATGAAGATTTAATAGGTTTAATAATGTGAGAGAGGTTAAGAAGTGGTAATGCTAGCTTATTTTATTCCAAATTAAATTGATAAAACAAAGTCCTGGAGTACACTAAAGGAATGAAGCCCCTGTCTATAAATATATTAGGGATTAAGTCTTGAGATTGAGGGTGACTTTTGACTGAACATTGTGAGCATAAAAGGAAAAAATATTCTCAAACATCTAGCCCTTGGAATAATATGCAAGTAGCTAAATAATTACACTTTTACTTTCAAAGCATTCTAAAGTTCTAATTGTGGAAAAATTGACTGCCACATAGATATTAAGTGGAAGAGCTGATTCATTATGGGATTGTATATTTAGTCATTTCCCCCCTAAAAATTACAAAGAAGTCAGTTAGGCAACAAGCATTTATTAACTACTTATTGTTTTCCAATTTATGTGCTAAGGGCTGGTAATTAAATGAAATGTAAAGGGATCCACTATGTTTCAGACATTGTCATAAATGCTTTAGACATATAATCTCATTTTATCCTTGCCACAACACTAGGAGTTAAGTGCTATTATTATTCCTGTTTTGTGCTTCAGGAAACTGACATAGATAGGAGATAAGTACTTCATTCAAGATCACATAGTTATTAAGTGTCTGAGGCTGGATTTGAACTCAGATATTCCTGATTCTGTACTAGCTTTCTATGTAGTAGACCACATATCAGCAGAAAATTTTTTTTTTGCTTAAGAATATTATGATAGTTTGCATATGTATCATTATTCTCATTTTGGAGAAGATGACTCTGATGTTCCAAGAGCTACAATGACTTACTTTCAGTCATACTTCCTAGCTCAGAAATGACAGTGTTAGTATTCTAGTCCAGGTCTCCTGATTCTCATTTCAGCATTCTTTCTCCTATAGCAAGCTGCTTCTCCTATAAAGGAGGGAGAAACAGCTCACATCTGTCAGCATTTTTCCTACTACACAACACTTCCTCTCTTTCAAGCACACAAAAGGGAAAATAACATATAATTTAGGGCCAACACTGAAGATGGCTAAACCATGCTCAAAGAGGACATAAATTCACATGGCTGCCTGATCGTGCAGTTCATCTAGGAACAATATTATGCTGAATAGGCTCTTTTTGAATTCATCGATGCAGATTTTACTTTTCTATTCAGAAGTATATTTTAACAAGTATTTGGGGGCCATTGCACAATGTTAAATAGGGAAGCATTCTCATGGTTACATTTTAAGTAGCCTTCTTAAGAATGCTAGAGCTGGAGGAGAACTTATATTTTAGACAGCAATGACATAATGCCAAGAATATAGTTCATGGTAGAGTAGAATATTAAAACATGGGGCATTAGAACATAGGAACTCAGTGTAGCAAATACAAACGGGGGGAGGAAGAGACAGAGAGAAACAGAAATAGAGAGACAGAAGAGACAGAGAAACAGACGAGACAGAAGAATACACACAGAGAGAAAGACAAAGACAGAGAGTGGGAAAGAGAAACAGAAGCACAGAGAAATATAGATGAAGGACAGACAGAGACAGAGAGAGGGAAACAGAAGAAAGATGGATAGACAGAAGAAAAGGAGAGGGAGTCAGAAAAGAGAGATAGAGACAGAAAAACAGAGCCAGATGGAGAGAGGGACAGAGACAGAGAGAAACAGAGAAAGAGAGGGAAACCTAGGTGGGAAAGGAACAGAAAGCCAGAGAGAGGAAAACAGGGGAGAGAGAGAGAGAGAGAGAGAGAGAGAGAGAGAGAGAGAGAGAGAGAGAGAGAGAGAGAGAGAGAGAGAGAGAGAGAGAGAAACTGAAAACACTTTGACATCTTTATTTCCCTAAGGTTACATAGCTGTAATGGGATGAGTTTGGATTTAAACATGGTGCTTAATACTTTAAGTCAAATACTATTTATACTACATTATGTGATTTAAGGAGGTAAATTAAACCCCTCAAGAAATGCTGTACCATTTTGTGACTGACTGAACAGATGTTTGGACAGCTCACAAACATTTAGGGAGACAGTAAGCTACAGTGAAATCAAAGCACCACTTTTGAATTTTGATTCTATCAGATAGCAATTCTTCTTGTCTCCTTTGCTAGCCTCAGTTTCTGTATCAATAAAATGAGGACAATCAGATTTGGGCAACTTACCTCCAGGAGTTTATATGAGAATCCAGAAAGACAATGTTTGAAAATGCAAGAAACCTTTCACATTCTTCCCTTTTGTTACTGACCATATTGTCTCTCTCATTCCTCTCCAGGCTCTGTTGCTAGATTTCTTTCTGCCAAATCCTGGAAGTTCCCTCTAAAGATTCTGACTTTTCTTTTCAGAGATCCATTTCTCTAATTGGGCAAATCTTTCTCCTCCATTTTAAAGATAGCATCTAGGTTAGTCAGCTTCATAATTTCTTTCCTCTTGAAGCTCCATTTCTGACTCTAGGATTCTTTCTTTACCATCCTCACCCCCAAGTTGATACCCTCTGACTCTTTCAATTTCCTTTAATGGGTTGTGTGTAATAAAACAAGCTTCTTGAGTGAAGGCAGCTCCTTTTGTTTTATTTGTTTTTGTATTAATAACATTTATCAGAGTATATGGAACATGTCATTTATAAATGTTTGCTTATTTGGCTTGCTGACCACTGTTCCTATTACTTTCTCAGGTCTGCATGTTTAAATTTTATTTCTCCTATAAATTTTAATTCAAACACTTCTTTCTCTATATAGTTATTTTTTTTTGCCTCCTGTCATTATCATTATCAGTAATGATTTATTTTATAACTAGAACTTTTGGTTCCATTTTCTTATGGATATTTTTTAAAATGTGTGTATGTACATAACACACAGGCCAATCTATGATTAGAATATGAGTTTCATGAATTTAAGCTCTGACTATTTGAATGAGAAGCATCTGGTTGCTCAGTGGATAGAATAATGGACCTGCATTCTTCAAGACCTAAATTCAAATTTGCATGACTCTGTACAAATCACTTAACCTCCATTTGTTTCAATTCCTCAAATGAAAAATGGATATAATAATAAGTTCTATCCCACAGTATTATTATGAGGATCAAATGAGATAATTGCTAAAAGCACTTAGCATAATGGTAAGCACATAGTATGTACTATATAAATATATTTATCTCTTGTACAAAATGTCATTTTTCACACAATTCCAAGGACAGAGGTTTGAAAACAAATGGACAAACAAAACAAAACAAAACAAAAATACCTCAAAGACATATATTTGTTTAATTTGGTTTTAGATTCACATCTGAAATATTGTGTTTTATTCTAGAGATATTTTAGGAAGGACAGTGACAAGTTGGATCATACACTGAGGAAGTTAGTTATCCAAAATAATGAGAAGGCTATAAACCAGACCACAAGATGATTAATTCAAGGATCTGGAATGTTTGTTGTGAGAACAGAATGTTAAAAGCTTAATTATTCTTTTTGACTACCCGAAGGTTGATTATGTCAAAGGATTATCCTTTTTTCCTTAATATAAGACAGAACTAAAAAAAATCTTCTACTTAATATTTGGCAATTACATTCCTGGGGGTTGTCTTTTGAGGATTTAATGTAGAGGATGATCTATGGATTCTTTCAATGTCTATTTTGCCCTCTTGTTCAAGAATATACGGGCAGTTTTCTTGGATAATATCTTGTAATATGATGTCAAGGATTCTTCCTTTCTTCTAGGTTTTCAGGTAGACCAATGATTCTCAAATTGTCTCTCCTGCATGTGTTTTCATATTTCTTTCTATTTTTTATTCTTTTGATTTTGCTTTATTAATTCTTGCTGTTTTCTGAGATCATTAGCTTCTACTTGCCCAAGTCTGATCTTTAGGGACTGGTTTTCAGCTATGATCTTTTGATTGTCTTTTTTTTTTTTTTTGGTTTGGTCTTAGCTGCTTTGCATGGCTTCAAGAAAATCAATTCTGGTCTACAATTTGCATATTACCTCATGTGACTTTGGTGTTTCTTTTTCCAAGTGGGAGATTCTATCTTATAAACTGTTATTTTCTTTTTTAATTAATTGCATTTCTATTTCCCATTTTTATGCTCATTTTTCTTCTAGCTTTCTTATTTGGTTCTTGAACTCCATTTTGAGTTCCTTGAAAGCTTGTTACCAATTTCCTTTTTTTTTTAAAGTTAGGATGTGTTTGCTTTTTTGTCTCTCTCTGCTATCACCTCTGGATTCTGCTACTTTTCTCCACAGAAGTTATTCAATGTCAGAGGCTTTCTCTGTTGTATCTCATTATTATTATTATTATTTTTTTTGGTACTTGTGGGTTGTAGTTCTTGGGTATTAGTGGCCATTGCTGTTTTAGCTTTATCTTTTCTTCTTAACCAGAAATCTGAGTGAAGAGGGCAGGTAACTCTCCGTATCACAAGCTACAGAGAGGTTTTTGCTCTGAGCCTTTTTTCCAGTCTCTTGGTTTCTGCTGTGGGCAGCCCATCTCTGTGCTATCTCCACTCCAGCCCTCCTTGCTCCTCAACCTCCATTCCCAAGTCCCACTGCCAAGAATTTGCACTGTTCTCTGGGGTAAGACTGTGGAGCTCTCAGCCAGCCCCTGAGAACTTAGAGATTGCCCTGGCCCTTGCTCTGACTCTGGTGTTGTAGGTGATGTGAGGGAGGGGTGATCATTTCACACTTTGGTAGGTGTAATTTCACATGCTTATAGCATGGAAATGCCCAAACCCTGCATATCGTCAAGGCTGTGCTCTGTGGTAGAACCCTTTTACTTGGATGATTTTGATTTTTGTCATTTTGAGACTTTTTTGTCATAGGTAGTAGGGGAAGTCGTGACGATCCTTCTCCTCTGTGTCCATCTTAGCCCTGAAGTTCATTCTACTGAATTTTTGAACATTTTGAGTGGGATCAAATTTGAATGGGTACTACCAAGAGCTAGTGAGTTCCTCCTTCACAATGGACATTGCTATTAGTTTTGTATATTTTAGAGGAGTTTTTTTCTTCAGCATAGTTTTCTTCTTCAGAGATATGTTCTTTGGCTCTTTCTAACTTAGTAAATACATGATTTTATGATGCAGTAAGCAGAGAACCAAGGACTAAGAACTTCTTTAATGTTAATAGAAAGATTTTTGTCTCATCTATTTATCATTTAATCTCATCCAAACTAAAACTGTGTTAGAGATTTTATTTGTTGATGGAGGTAGAGACAAACTTAAAAAAAAAAAAAAACTTCCTCTCTCCTGGGAGTTGACATTCTAATTCTATAAGGGATAAGTATATATTATCACAGAATATATAGACATGTTATGTACACATTTGCTTAATCATTTATAAACACATATCTACACACATACATATATCTATTTGAGGGGGGAGAAAATATCTACAAGACTAGTAATATGCAAAGGCTTCTCATAGGTGGTGGCATATAGAGGACAGTCTGGGGAATGGTGCAAAGGTGGGAGACAAAGGATAAATTCATGGAAGAAACAATAATCTAGTTTGAGTAGGATATAAGATCATGGGAATCAGAGGAATGTGAAATAAGCCTAGGAAGGTAAACAAATTGAATCATTGAAGATCTTAAAAATCAAGCCCAGAAGTTTGTCTTTTTAATCTTAGAATCAATAAGTAACAATTGAAAACTCTTGATCAGGGGGGAGGCCATTTCTCTGTTTCCTTTTTGAGATTGCTGTCTTCTGAGTTTGCATTTTGATCTTCCCTAGCACTAAAGTAACTTTCTAAGGTCAGATGTTTAATTTGTCTTTTGCTCATTTTCCTAGTGACTTTTCCCCATTACATTATCTCTCTGTTGATATTTATTTTCTACTCCTGAGGTAAAGAGAGCACTTTTCCAAATTTGCAGAGTATTTGTCTTTGGTACTTGGGGTAGGACCAGCTCTCTTTATTTTCCATGTTGAATCTCTCCAGGAGGTAATCTTGCTGGCTTGATCTAGGGAGCTTACAGCTGTTTTATCTAGCTATATTCAGCTGACCATGATACCAGTCCCCCAATTGTTTTGGGGACAGGGCTGGTCCTCACTGTGTACCCTCTCTACCCTTGCCAAGTGATTCTGGGCTCTGCTAACTCCAGTACCTGTTGTCACTTAGAAGTGTGCTGGGCTCCTGTCTTTTCTGCCTTTGCTACCTTTGCAGAGTGGCTTAGAGTAGTCCATTCTTCCCTCTGGTGCTTTGCTGCCTTGGGTGTTCTGCTACTAAAAGGGAGAATATAAGTTCACGAACCCTATACTTTTCTGAGTGGCTTAGGCTGTGCTGGTCCCCAACTCTCCCATCTCTACCTTCTTTACCTGTGTCAAATGTAAACTGATCTTGTTCCCATTCAGAAGTTTTATTTCTTTGGCAGAGTAGCTGCCTATTTGGCTGGTCCAAGTTTTGCCAGTTCTCACAAATGCTATACTGCCTGAGCTACACTTTCTTCTTCACCCCAGTGAAATATGTTTTTCCTGCTTTCCTTTGTACTGAGGTGATTTTATATTTTTGGTGTGTGTGTGGAGAGTTGGAGGGAGCAGAGTCCTATACTCAGCCATATTAGCACACCAAATGCTGTTATTATAATGATATATTTTGTAACTGTCCCCATAATTATTTACTTGAACATAATTATATTCATCACATCTCATAATTCATGTAGCCACTTCTTAATTCATGGGAATTCTTTCATTTTCCAATTATTTCCTTTTAATGGAATGGTTTTTTGTTTTTGTTTCAGTTATTAAATAGTTTCTTAATAGGTGATGAACAAATACTTTTTAATAATTTTATTTCTTATCTTCTTTTACATGCTTTTCTTTTTTTTTGTTTCCTTTAAGTCTTAACTAAAATCTCATCTTCCATAAGAAACACTTCCAGACTCTTATTAAATCTAGTGTTTTATTTTATAAGTTATTTTTTATTTATCCTTCATATAACTTGTGTGTACATATTTGTTTGATTGTTGTTTCCTCCATTAAACTGTTATCTTTATGAAGAGAGAAATGTTTTTACCTCTTTTTCTTTCCCCAGTACTTAGAAGTGCTAAAAAAGAAAATGCTTAATTCACATTATTGACTATTTTAGATTTTATATTTAAGAACATAGAATATGGAGTCAGATTTAATATCTATAGTTAACACATTAGTTGGGGCACAGGAGCTGTAAGGAAAGAAGAAATCCCACCCCGTACAGCAAAGAAAAAGGATACCTCTGGTATCCTAAGAGTCTAAGTCACAAGTATTATGGGAGTGTTCCCTGTCCAGGAATTCTAGGCATCTGAAGGAAGGTTGAATGATACAGTAAAGAGAACAATTATATTTGTGTTTGTGTACAAGAGGGAGAATTCAGGGACAATAATATTACATGGAATTACACATAGATGCTAAGATTTAGAGAAATTCAAAGTCACATAATAAATAAGGGCCAGGATTAAAACTCATATACTCTACATCTAAATCTAGTGGTCTTTGTACAATTTTAAGACATCCTATACTACATTTGTTAATAAAAGTTCAACTGCACAATTACAACATTGATTAACACTAGGGATTATACTATGTGTATATATATATGTATATGTGTATAGGTGATATATATGTATGCATATATTTTATAAGTGTTTATGAGCCACGACAAGCAGGATAGACCAAACTAAAAAGTTAAACCAGTCTTTAAAGACCAGAATTAGGCAACTGGAAGACAGTGATATTGAAAAACAGTAAGAATTAATAAAGGAAAGTAAAAAGACTGACAAAATAGAAGAAAATATGAAATATATCACTGAGAAGATGACAGATCAGGAAAACAGAGCAAGGAGAGACAATTTTAGGAACATTGCTCTACCTGAAAAGCCAGAAAAAAAAACAGAAATCTTGACATCATACTGCAAGAAATCATCCAAGAAAACTGCCCTGATATTCTTGAACAAGGGGGAAAATAGATATTGAAAAAGTTCAAAGAACACCCTCTATACTAAATGCTCAAAAGACACCTCCCAGGAATGTAATTGCCAAATTTCAGAAGTTCAGACTAAGAATAAAATTATATAAAAAGCCAAAAAGAGACAATTCAGATGCCAAGGAGCATCAATAAGTATCACACAAGACCTGGTAGCTTCCACACTAAAGGACCGCAAGGCCTGGAACATGCTATTAAGAAAGGGGAGAGAATTGGGTCTTCAACCATGGATCACCTATCCATTAAAACTTACTATATACTTCCAGGGAAATGTATGGACATTCAACAAAATAGAAGAATTACAAGTATTTGTAAGAAAAAGAGCAGAACTAAGTGGAAAGTTTGATATACAAAAAAAAAAGATCAAGAGAAACATGAAAAGGTAAATAAGAAAGAGAGGGACAAGGGAGAAATGTTTTTTTTTTTTTTAATTCAAATTCTCTTCTTTAAAGGCTATGATTAGATCAAATTATATATATTATATAATTATATAATATATGGGGAAAATGTTATTTGTAACTCTCAAAAAATATATTTACTCTTTGTGCATTTTAAAATCTCCATCTTGCTTGGCCTAGCACCCAAAATTGTGCACACCCACACTACACGGGCATGTGCTAGTCAATGACAAATCGGAAATAACTGACGGCCCACCTGGGCTTTCCTAAGCCAAGCTTGAGCCACCATTGGCACTTGTGAGGCACAGGAAGTGAGGTAGGGAACAGCCTCTGGAATTTGCTCACTTCCTGTGGACAGAGCTAGATGCCAGTTGATGCTAGGAACTGGAGCAGAGAGGAGGCCCCCAGACAGCTTTCCTTCAGATAGGTCACATGAGTCAAGGACTGATTCTCTTTTCTACCTTTGCCTTAGGGCCTAAATTCCCTCTGGCTCTGCCAGAAAGTTGAGTTAACCTTTTTCCTTTCCTCCTCTCTCCTTCACTCCCTGTCCTTTATTCTTACTCCTGTTGTGATTAAACCACCATAAACTCCATTCTGACTTGTGTGTTTCATTTTAGGAATTTCATAAGTAAATACCTTGGCAACCATGAATTAATATTATAACAATCTTTAAAGGTGATTTTCACCATAACATATTATAGTAATTAGAAGACTCATTCAGAGGAAGAGATTGGGGCATTAAGGGCTATAAGATGATATGCAAAAAAGAAAAAGGGTTGGGGGGAATTGAAGAGGGCCCCAAGAGATACTTGAAGAAATAAAATAAATAAGATAATATTTATCACACAAAGATACACATAGGGAGGAGAGGGGAAGAATACTATTATAAGAAAGAGAGGAAGAGAGTGCTATAGGTAATACTTAAAACTTACTCTCAGTGAAATCAGTTCTGAGAGGGAAGAGCATCTAGATCCATTGGGGTCTTGAATTCTATCTTATTCTATAGGGAAAGTGAGAAGGGAAAACTAAGAGGGATAGGGAGGAGGGAGTAGAAAAAGGGAGGAAAAGAGAAAGGGGAGGGAACTTAACAGATGCTAAAAAAAACAAGAATGTAACAAAAAGGGAGGGGCCATAAAGGGAAGCATATTAAGTGAGGGAAATAGGGGGATTGATTAAAAGTAAACCACTGATTTAAAAGGATATAAAAAAAAGAAGAAAGGACAGAATTAGGAACGGATATCAAAATGCTAGGGAATACACAAGTGATAATCATGAATTTGAACATAAATAGGATGAACTTACCTATAAAATGAAAACAAATAGGAGAGTGGATTAGAATCCAAAACCCTACCATATGTTGTCTACAAGAAACACAACTGAGGACAGTAGCTACTAGCAAAGTTAGAATTATAGATTGGAGCAAAACCTATTGGGCCTCAACTGATAGGAAGAAGGCAGTAGTTGCAATCATGATATATGACAAAGTCAAAGAAAAATAGATCTGATTAAAAGGGATAGGGAAGTTAAATACATCCTGATAAAAGGGAGTATAGACAATGAGGAAATATCACTAATCAACATGTATGCAACAAATGGTATAGCATCCTAATTTCAAAAGGAGAAACTAGGGGAATTGAAGGAGGAAATAGATAGTAAACTACTACTGGAAGACCTGAATGTTCCTCTATCAGAACTAGATAAACCAAACCAAAAAATAAATAAGAAAAAGGTAAGAGAAGTGAATGAAATCTTAAAAAATTACAGTTAGTAGATGTGGAGAAAAATAAATAGAAACAAAAAGAAATACACCTTTTCAGCAGCATATGGTACATTCATAAAGATTGACCATGTACTAGGTCATAAAAAACATGGCAAACAAATCCAGAAAAGCAGGAATAATAAATATAAACTTTTCAGATCATAACACAATAAATATTATGATAAGTAAGGGTACATGGAGAGCAAAATCAAAAATTAATTGGAAATTAAATAATATGATTCTCTAAAATCAGTTAGAGAACAAATCATAGAAACAATTAATAATTATATTGAAGAAAATGACAACGATGAGACATCCTTCAGTATCTATGGGGTGCAGCCCAACAAATACTCAGGGCAAAATTTATATCCTTGAGTTCATATGTTAACAAATTAGGGAGATCAGAGGTCAAGGAATTGGGCATGCAAATTAAAAAAACTAGAAAGTGAACAAATTAAAAATTCCCAGTAGAAAACTAAATTAAAGATCCTAAAAATTAAGGGGGGAATTAATAAAATCAAAAGTGAAAGAACTATTGAACTAATAAATAAAACTAGATGCTGGTATTTTGAAAACAAAACAAACAAAATAGACAAAGTTCTAATAAAAAATAGAAAGATGAAAATCAAATTAACAGTACCATAGATGAAAAGGGAGACCTCACCTCCAATGAAGAGAAAATTAAGGTAATCATTAAAAACTATTTCACCCAATTATATGGCAATAAATATACCAATCTAGGTGATATATGGATCAATATTTACAAAAATATGAATTGCCTAGGTTAACAGAAGAAGAAATAGAATTCTTAAATATTCCCATATCAGAAAAAGAAATTGAACAGGCCATCAAAGAACTCCCTAAGAAAAATTTCCCAGGACCTGATGAATTCACAAGTGAATTCTATCAAACATTCAAAGAACAGCTAATCCCAATGCTATACAAACTATTTGACATAATCAGCAAAGACG
This sequence comes from Monodelphis domestica, assembly GCF_027887165.1. Lineage (NCBI taxonomy): Eukaryota > Metazoa > Chordata > Mammalia > Didelphimorphia > Didelphidae > Monodelphis > Monodelphis domestica. The sequence continues at coordinate 689,428,858 of NC_077227.1, read as the reverse complement.
GAGTTTTACCAAATTCCTCTTATGGCACAAATATGGTACTGTTTCCAAAGCCAGGATGGTCAAAAATGGAGAAAGAAAACTACAGACCAATCTCCTTAATGAACATAGATGTAAAAATCTTAAATAGGATACTAGCAAAATAATTCCAGAAAGTGATCAGGAGGGTTATTCAATATGATCATCTGGGATTTATACCAGGAATTCAAGGATGGTTCAGTATTAGGAAAACTATCCACCTAATTGACCATATCAACAAGAAAACCTACAAAAATCACATGATTATCTCAATAGATTCAGAAAAAACCTTTGAAAAAATACAATATTCAATCCTTTTGAATACTGAAAACATGAGAAAGTATAGGAATAGAAGGTTCTTTCCTAAAAATAATAAAAAGTACATATCTAAAACCATCAGCAAACATCATCTGCAATGGGGATAAACTAGAAGCCTTCCCAATAAGATCAGGAGTGAAACAGGATGCCCAATATCACCTCTATTATTTAACATTGTACTAGAAACACTAGCAGTAGCAATTAGAGAAGAAAAAGAAATTGAAGGTATTAAAATTGACAGTGAAGAGACCAAGCTATCACTCTTTTCAGATGATATGATGGTCTACTTAAAGAATCCTAGAGAATCAACTAAAAAGGTAGTGGAAATAATCAACAACTTTAGCAAAGTTTCAGGATACAAAATAAATCCACATAAGTCATCAGCATTTCTCTATATCTTCATCTCATCTCAGCAGCAAAACTTAGAAAGAGAAATTCCATTTAAAATCACCCAAAACAATATAAAATACTTAAGAATCTATCTGCTGAGACAAACACAGGAATTATATGAGCACAACTATAAAACACTATCCACACAATTAAAACTTTATTTAAACAATTGGAAACACATTGATTGCTCATGGGTAGGACGAGTTAACATAATAAAAATGACCATCCTACCCAAACTTATTTATTTATTTAGTGTCATACCCATTGAACTACCAAAAATTTTTACTGAATTAGAAAATAAAAAACGTAACAAAGTTCATTTGGAAAAACAAAAGATCAAGGATATCCAGGAACATAATGAAAAAAAAAATGTGAAGGAATGTGGCCTTGCAGTGCCAGATCTCAAACTATACTATAAAGCAGTGGCAATCAAAATAATTTGGTAATTGCTAAGATACAGAAAGGAGCATCAGTGAAATAGAATTGGGGTAAGTGACCTCAGCAAGACAGTCTATGACATGCCCAAAGATCCCAGCTTTTGGGACAAAAATCCAGTATTTGATAAAAAAAAACTGCTGGGAAAATTGGAATATACTGTGGGAAAGATTGGGTTTGGATCAACACCTCTCACACTAAACCAAGATAGAATCAGAATGGGTGAAAGACTTGAACACAAAGAAGGAAACTATAAGGAAATTATGTGAAAACAGAATGGTATACATGTCAGACCTTTGGGAAAGGAAAGATTTTAAAACCAAGCAAGATTTAGAAAAAGTCATAAAATGTAAAATATATAATTTTGATTACATCAAATTAAAAAAGTTTTTGAACAAAGAAAACCAATATAACAAAATTTAGAAGGGAAGTAACAAATTGGGAAACAATCTTCACAACAAAAACCTCTGACAAAGCTTTAATTACTCAAATTTACAAAGAGCTTAATCAATTGTACAAAAATTCAAGCCATTCTCCAATTGATAAATGGGCAAGGGACATGAACAGGCAGTTCTCAGTCAAAAAAATCAAAACTATTAATAAGCACATGAAAAAAAGTGTTCTACATCTCTCATAATCAGAGAGATGCAAATCAAAACAACTCTGAGGTATCACCTCACATCTAGCTGACTGGATAACATGACATCAAAGGAATGTAATGAATGCTTGAAGGGATTTGGCAACATGGGGATATTAATGCATTGCTGGAGGATTTGTGAACTGATCCAAACATTCTGTAGGGCAATTTGGAACTATGCCCAAAGGGCACTAAAAGACTGTCTGCCCTTTGATCTAGCCATACCACTGCTGGGTTTGTACCCCAATGAGATAATAAGGAAAATGACTTATACAAGAATATTCATAGCTGGACTCTTGGTGGTGGCAAAAAATTGGAAAATGAGGGGATGCCCTTCAATTGGGGAATGGCTGAACAAATTGTGGTACATGTTGGTGATGGAATACTATTGTGCTCAAAGGAATAATAAAGTGGAGGAATTCAATGGGAACTGGAACAACCTCCAGGAATTGATGCAGAGTGAAAGGAGCAGAACCAGGAGAACATTGTACACAGAGACTGATACATTGTGGTACAATTGAATGTAATGGACTTCTCCATTAGTGGCAATGCAGTGTTCCTGAACAACCTGGAAGAATATAGGAGAAAGAACACTATCCACATTCAGAGGAAAAACTTTGGGAATAGAAACACAGAAGAAAAACAAAGCTTGATTATATGGGTCAAATGGATATGGTTGGGGATATAGATTCTAAATGAACATCCTAATGCAAACACCAACATGGAAATAGGTTCTGATCAAGGACACATATAATACCCAGGTGAATTGCATGTTAGCAACAGGAAGGACAGAGGGGTGAGGAGGGAAGAAGAAAATATAATTTTTGTAAGCAAGGAATAATATTTGAAATTGACCAAATAAAAAAAATAAAAAAGAAAATTGTTCATGATGACCTCCAGGAATTGATGCAGAGTGAAAGGAGCAGAACCAGGAGAACATTGTACCCAGAGACAGATACCCTGTGGCACAATCGGATGTAATGGGCTTCTCCATTAGTGGCAATGCAGTGATCTTGAACAACTTGTAGGGATCTATGAGAAAGAACACTATCCACTTTCAGAGGGAAAATTGTGAGAGTAAAAACACAGAAGAAAAGCCTAATGCAAACACCAACAACTTGGAAACATAATAATTGCCAATAATTACAGCTGTCTACATAGGTCTTAGAAAGATAGTTTCTTCTTCACTAGATGTGTATAGTCAGGATATCATACATGTAATGTAGCAATTGACCTGGATTACCAACTTGGCCCCTTTTCAACATGAAATTCTGAGATTCTATGACTTGCTCAAGGTCACACAACTATGTCACACAAAACATAAAAACAAATTGGGTTCAATTATGGTCATAGTCAATAGATTTCTCCACTATTCCCTAACTCCTTACAAAGAACTCTGAGTTCAACTAATACTTCTGATATATTGGTCTGTCTTAATTAGCCACAGTGCACAGTGAATATCATACTAGTCCTGGTTGTTAAGACCTGGGTTCGATGATGGACTTAGAAACATATTTTTCTGTGACCCGGACAAGTAAAATCACTTGTTTGATTCAATTCCCTCAACTGCAAATTGGGGATAATAACACATAAATTCCAGTGTTATTGTTAGCATCATATGAATTATATTTGGAAAGGATTTATCACAGTACTTTGAACATAATGAGTGCTATAGAAATGTTTCTTTCCTTTCTTCCAGTTTTTCTTCTTTCCTTCATTCTTCCATTTTCCCCTTACTCTATTTCCTTCTTTCCTTTCCTTTTTCCTCCTCATCTTTTCCTTCCTTACATCCTTTTCTCCTACCTTACTGCCTAATAAAACCTGGTTAAAAATGAGAGGTTAGAATGATAACCTGACTAGTTTCCTTAACTTAATACCTGATATAGAATTATTATGTAGCTGGAGCCTAAATCTGTAATATTCTAATAAACCCATTTAAATCTTGATCTATTTTAATGAGTGAAACTGACATTTTCAGTCATAGCTGATCCTAAATGATCAACCACAAGGGCAAAATTTGAAAAGGTCCAAAGATGCTGTAATAAACAACCTGAATTGTCTCTCCTCCTCTAACCTTTTAACAACTGTCATTACTTTAGCTGGAAGAGGTGGGGTGATCTAATTAGGGCAAATTGAATAAGACAGCTTTTATGCAAAACCTCAAGAAAGTTAATTGAAATCAATCCATGTTCAGTGAAAATTCTAGAGACATCACTGATAATTTAAAGCAATTAAAAGATGTTGTCCTGAAGCAAGGCTGAGGCATTAACTTTAAAAGCCTGTTAAAGGAAAATTACCTAAAATATTTAAATGATATCATTCAGCTAAAGTGAACCAGGGACATCTAAGCCAATTAGAAATACTTCAGTATTCAATCAGTCATGTTGGGGTTTCCATGAGCTACATAGGAATGCTTTCATAAATGAGAGCCCTTTGTCATTTCAAAATATCCTGTCTTATTTGTAATAGAACTAGAGACTTTTAGATTGGGAATGCAAGACTCTTTAGGCCATTCAGCATTAGAACATAAAATATGCAAAATAAGAGTGATAGGGGATCTTGGAACACAGAAAGATAGATCATTGAATGAGAAAGGTGAAAGAATCTTAGATTTTATTTTCTTCTTCTCCATTTCTTGATATTAAAAGAGTTATCAAGTTATAGAAGTCCAGGGGTATAATGATCAACCTAAAAGTTGATCAGGACCAACCTGAATAGAATTCTTTAACAATATCCCTGATAAATATCTTTACAGTTTTTTCTTGAAGAATTATAGTTCAGAAAAGCCCCATACATCTAAAAATTAATTCTACATATGAATTCATATAAATGTTAGAAAGATTTTTTTGCCCTTTAAATTTTAATCTCACTTTATACAACTTCTACCTATCCATCCAAGTTATTCCCTTGGTGGATTAGCAGAATAAATCTACAGCTAACAGCATAAACTTATTCACATCCACATATCAACTATCTACTAAATTTGTATATGCCTATATTCACCTATATCCATATCTATAAATCACCCCTATATATGTAGATACACTCATCTATATCTATAGTGATCTCTATCTCTAATTGAAAAAATGTGTATGATACCTTAAAATTTGCAAGCATATTGCATACTTTGTCTCATTTTGTCATCATAACCACCATTTAAGGCCTTTTATCTACTCCATATAACAGTTCCTGAAATATTAACACAGCAGATATCTTTCTTCTTACTACTCTTCTCCTTATTAAGTGTTTTAGTTCATTATTAATTGCACATTTCCCCAGTCTCTTATCACTCTATATGCTTTCATCTTTAAAAACCTTAATGTTGTTAGAATCCTTCATAACATGTGGTGACAAAACTAAATACGATACTAGAAGAAATCAAGATAGTGCAAAGTATAATGAGATTAAAATGCTTGCTAGTTTGATAGCCTCTTTTGAAGAATTTTTATACTTTTTTAATATATGCATATGATATTTTTTATTTGTATTAAGCTACTATCATCTTGCCTTACTTCTTATATTGTATTCCCATGAAATTGATTTTTGAGACCAACTTTAGAATTTTACAACTACATTTCTTCTTGCTTCCCAGTCCAATGATATTATACATGTAGGATGCTTTGCAACCTCAAAGAACATATAAATGCTAGATATTATTAGGATCTTAGAATACTTTGTATTTCCCAAAATTCTGTGTATTTATTATGCATAGAATTTGGTCCTCACAACAAATATATGAGGATTTAAAAATAATAAGCTATTACTGATGAAACTTTGATGCAAGAGGATCCATGTGATATACTCCTAATTAAAAAGTTAATAAGTTTCACAATGCCTTTCAGGCCATTTGACTTTTCTCAACTCCAAATAGAGCACTCCTACACCATGGTATATATAACCTATCCATTAGTAGTACACTGCATAATACTTTTGTCCTGCTGCCAATAGTATGAAAGAAATTCTACACAGAGGATATATTTATCTTTTACTTCATTTATTATTAAATGTCCAAAAAGAAGACATGAGGAAATATTATTCATTAGCTAAGAAACAGAGATTTCCCCCCTAGTTCATTTATCATATTTCCTATTAATGAACAATAGTTAAACCTCAAATCTGTGTCTGATTTATCTCATATAGTAGGTATTTAACATATATTTGATCACTTGAAAATAGGAATTTACAATCTTTGCAGTCACATCATTGAGCCATTAGGTATAAGAAACATGCACATAGATGTATACAAATGAATTTTTTAAATAGATATCATACATGGAACAGAAACTAAAAAACGTAGTTCCCAAATTGTACTAACATATTTTTCCTAATACACACAAGAAAAATATCTCAATTGTGACCATATTCAATGCACCAATTGTGGATTTTTTTCTTAGTGGTAATAATTTACTCTTAAGATTAGTATTTTTATCACAAGAAGTCAAATATCAGTCTATTTGGGAATTAACTGGAAATAAATTTGAAATGCAGAGGCTATTATTGGATGAGTAGGAATAAAAATATTAACACAAACCTATTTCATATCATTTTTAACAACTGCAGTTAAAATGAATGCTTATCACCATTTTCTTTAAGCTCTATGAAAGTGGTCACACAAACAAAAAATATCTACATGATATGAATTTTGAACTAGTAACAACCTGAGGTTTCTACCTCAATCCACTTAAGTTATCATAGGGGAAATAGAATCTGAGAATTAGGTTACTAGTCAAGTATCACACAGATACTTCAGAGCTGGGGTTCATACTGAGGTGTTTCTCATTACAAATCCACAATAATTTTTCATTATACTCTGACCTGTTCTCTCTTGGTGCAGGTGAATGGCATGGAGTCATGAGGAGTCTTCCATGGTGCCATCCCAGGAATGAGAGATGCACTCAGTAGAAGGATTACTGACCCTTCCATAAAGAGGTCAAGGATGACAATCTAACTCCAACATATATTAACTTTAGCCATGGAAAAGTAACTTCATCTCAACAGATCTGATTTTTCTCCACTGTAAAATAGGATTGTAATATTTTTTTCACACAATTCTCAGGAGTGTTGAGAGCAAAAAACTTGGTAGATTCTAAAACACTATTAAAATGTGAATTATTATTAGCATGAAATGTAGTACTGTAAGGGATCTTAGGCAGCTTGGTAATATAGTGGATATAACAATGAGTTTGGAGTCAAGAAGACCTGACTTCAAATTGACCTTACTGACACTGCATATCTCTAGACACAACACTTTACCCTGTTTGCCTCATTTTCCTCATCATCTGTAAAATGAACTGCAGAAGAAAATACCCAACCATTCTAATATCTTTGAATTATATTTAATTGGAAAATGGCAAAGGAATTTTAAAAAAATTTATTTAGTCAATTTAGAACATTTTTTCCTTGGTTACAAGAATCACATTCTTTCCCTCCCTCACTCCATCCCTTCCCATAGCCAACACTCAATTCCATTGGGTTTTACATGTGTCCTTGGTCAAAAGCTATTTCCATGTTGTTGATGTTTATATTGGGGTGCTCATTTAGAGTCTACATCCCCATCGACCCATCTTGTTTTTCTTCTGTTTCTAATCCTACAGTTTTTCCTCTGAATGTGGATAGTGTTCTTTCTCAAAAATCCCTCCAAATTGTACTTGATCACTACATTGCTAATAACAGAGAAGTCCATTACATTCTATTGTACCATAGTGTATCAATCTCTGAATATACTGTTCTCCTGGTTCTGCTTCTTTCACTCTGTATCAATTCCTTGAGGTCATTCAAGTACACATGGAATTCCTCCAGTTCAGTTTACTTTGAGCACAATAGTATTCCATCACCAACATGTGCCACAATTTGTTCAGCCATTCCCCAACTGAAGGGCATCCCCTCATTTTCCATTTTTTTTGGCACCACAAAGAGTACAGCTATGAATATTTTTGTACAAGTCTTTTCCCTTATTATGTCATTGGGGTACAAACCCAGCAGTGCTATGGCTGGATCAAAGGGTAAACAGACTTTTAGTGCCCTTTGGGAATAGTTCCAAATTGCCTTCCAGAATCGTTGGTCAATTCACATCTCCACCAGCAATGTTTTAATGTCCCAATTTTGCCACATACCCTCCAACATTCATTGGAACTTTCCTTTGCTGTCATGTTAACCAATCTGCTAGGTGTGAAGTGGTATCACAGAGATGTTTTGATTTGCATTTCTCTGACTATAAGAGATATAGAACAATTTTTCAGTTGCTTATTATTAATTTGTATTTCTTTAAATGAAAATTACCTAATCATATTCCTTTCTCATTTATCAAATGGAGAATGGCTTGATCTTTTTTGTACAATTGATTTATCTCATTATAAATTTGAGTAATTAGACCTTTGTTAGAGGTTTTTGTTATGAAGATTGTTTCCCAATCTGTTGCTTCCCTTCTAATATTGGTTGCATTGGTTTTGTTTGTACAAAAACATTTTAATTTAATGTAATCAAAATTATTTCTTTTACATTTTATATATTTTTTCTAACTATGATTGGTCTTAAAATCTTTCCTTTTCCAAAGATCTGACACATATGTTATTCTGTGTTCACCTAATTTACTTATAATTTCCTTCTTTATATTCAAGTCAATCACCCATTTTCAGTTTGTCTTGGTGAAGGGTGTGAGATGTTGATCTAAACCCAATCTCTCCCATACTGTCTTCCAATTTTTCCAGCAATTATTATCAAATAGTGGATTTTTGTCCCAAAAGCTGGGATCTTTGCATTTATCCTAGACAGTCTTGCTGAGGTCATTGACCCAAAGTCTATTCCAGTAATGGTCCTTTCTGTCTCTTAGTCAGTATCATATTGTTTTGATGACCATTGTTTTATAGTATAGATTGCGATCTGGGAATACAAGGCCACCTTCCTTCACATTTTTTTTATTATTTCCCTGGATATCCTTGATCTTTATTCTTCCAAGTGAACTTTGTTATATTTTTTCTAATTCAGTAAAAAAATATTTTTGAGAGTTCAATGGGTATGGAACTAAATAAGTAAATAAGTTTGGGTAGGATTGACATTTTTATTATGTTAGCTCATCATATTGATGAGCAATTAACATTTTTTCTAATTATTTAAATCTAGTTTTAATTTTGTGGAGACTGTTTTGTAGGTGTGTTCATATAGTTCCTGTGTTTGTCTTGGCAAATAGATTCCTAAATATTTTATATTGTCTCTGGTGATTTTAAATGGAATTTCTCTTTCCAATTCTTTCTGCTCAGATGTGTTGGAGTTATATAGAAATGCTAATGACTTATGTGGGTTTATTAGGTATCCTGCAACTTTGCTAAAGTTGTTGATTATTTCTACTAACTTTTTTTTTATTCTCTATTCTCCATTTTAATGCAATCAATTTATTTTTCTTCTCTAATTGCTACTGCTACTGTATCTAGGACAATGTTAAATAATAGAGATGATAATGGGAATCCTTGTTTGACTCTTGATCTTTTTTGGGAATGCATCTAGTTAATCTCAATTGCAAATGATGTTTGCTGAGGGCTTTAGATATATGCTGTTTAGTATATTTAGGAAAGGCCCTTCTATTTCTATGCTTTCTAGTGTTTTCAATAGGAATGAGTTTTGCATTTTGTCAAAGGCTTTTTCTGTATCTATTGAGATAATCATGAGATTTTTGTTGGTTTGCTTGTTGATATGGTCAATATGTTGATGTTTTTCTAATATTGAATCATCCTTGCATTCATGGTATAAATCTCACCTGATTATAATGAATAACCTTTTGATCACTTACTGAAGTCTTTTTGCTAGTATTCTATTTAAGATTTTTGCATCTAGGGAGACTGACTGGTCTATAATTTTTTTTCTCTGAATTTGACCTGTTTCACTTTGTAATCAGTACCATATTTGTGTTATAAAAGGAATTTTGTAGAACTCCTTCTTTGATTATTCTGTCAAATTGTTTTTTATAATATTGGGATTAGTTGTTCTTTGAATGTTTGACAGAATTCATTTGTGAATACATCTGGTCCTGGGGATTTTTTCTTAGGGAGTTCTTTGATGGCTTGTTCAATTTGTTTTTCTGATATGGGGTTATTTAGATATTCTATTTCTTCTTCTGTTAATTTAGACAATTTATATTTTTGTAAATAGTCATCCATATCACCTAGATGGCCATATTTGTTGCCATATAATTGGACAAAATAATTTTTAATTATTGTCTCAATTTCCTCTTCATTAGAGGTGAGGTCTCCCTTTTCATCTTTGAGAGTGTTAATTAGATTTTCTTTTTTCCTTTTTTAATTATATTGAACAGTATGTTTTATATTTTATTTGTTTTTTTCAAAGTACCAACTTTTAGTCTTATTTATTAATTCAATGGTTCTTTTACTTTCAATTTTATTAATTTCTCCTTTACTTTTTAGGATCTCTAATTTAGTTTTCATCTGAGGATTTTTAATTTGTTCACTTTCAATTTTTTTTAATTTGAATATCCAAATCATTGACCTCTGACATTCCTAATTTTTTAATACATGAACTCAAGGATATTAATTTCCCCCTACATAGTGCTTTGCTGCATCCCATAGATTTTGAAAGGCTTTCTCATCATTGTCATTTTCTTCAATGAAATTATTGTTTCTATAATTTGTTCATTACTTAACTGATTTTGGAGAATCGTATTGTTTAATTTCCAATTAATTTTTTATTTGCTTCTCCATGTACATTTATAAATTATTAGCTATATTGTGTTACAATCTAAAAAGTTTGCATTGATTGTTTCTGCTTTTTTTTATTTGTTTGCAATATTTACATACCCTAGTACATGGTCAATCTTTGTGAATGTACCATGTGCTGCTGAAAAGAAGGTGTGTTCCTTTTTGTCCCTATTTATTTTTCTCCACATATCCATTAACTCTAATTTTTACAAGATTTTTGTCATATCTCTTACCTCTTTCTTATTTATTTTGGGTTTGATTTACCTAGATCTGATAGAGGAAGGTTGACGTCTCCCACTAGTATAGTTTTTCTATCTGTTTCGTCCTTGAGCTCCACTAAATTTCTCATTTAGAAATTTGGATGCTATGCCATTTGGTGCTTACATGTTGAGTATTGATATTTTCTTATTGTCTATACTGCCTTTTATCAGGATGTAATTATGTTCCCTATTTCTTTTAACTAGATTTACTTTTACTTTGGCTTTGTCAGATATCATAATTGTGACTCCAACTTCTTTCTCTGAGTTGATGCCCTATATATTTTGCTCCATCTGCTTACCGTTACCCTGTCTTTGTCTACCTTCCTCATGTGTCTTTTCTTATAGAAAACATATGGTAAGATTTTGGTTTTTAATCCACTTTGCTATTTGTGAAGCATTGTGTTTTTGAATGGTTGGGAAATGTTTCAGGAGGTCTGAGCTGTTTCTGTCTCTCAACTACCATCTTGACTCTGCCTCCATCAAAGGAATTTTAGAGAAAATTAATTTTGCTGTATTTATTTACATATAAGAAAACAGTGGGCAGAGAAGGAAAGTAATTTCCCCAAGTTTATGGAAGGAAAAAAAAGTAGAATAAGGACTTCAGTTATCTTCATCTTGCCACAGTTTTAGAGCCTTTATTCCCACAACATGCTTAAGAAATTCTGAATTCAAATCCATGCAGTAAAGGATAAATTATGGAAGCAATTAAAGTCAATAGAAAGTGGCATAAAAAGGTAAAGAAATTCATATGTGACAATGGAGTGATTGGAGTGTTTGACAAGAATTGGAAATAGTAGTCAGTTATGTAATAAGGCAAGTGATAAATAAACAGAGAATAAGGCAGATTAAAAAGGGACTGAATGTTTTTAATTGGTATAAGAGTCTGATAAAAATGAATTTAATTACCAGGGAACATTTGAACATGGGAGACAAGCTTTGATCATTTCATTTTGAAAGACTGTTATTGCCAAATAGTCAGTTAACTCTGAAATTGGGAAGGGAAATTCCCATTGTCACAAAGATAATAAAAAACAAGGTCAGGGCTCAAAATTGGCCTTTCAAATTACCAAAAAATGAAAAGGATTTCAGAAAACAAACAAAAAAAAACCTCTTGAAATAAAACTTGAAAATAAGTTAGAAAATCAAATCATTAATTAATTGAAAGAACAATTCATCAGCTAGAGGAAATCACTAAAGAATCTACTGACTAAAATAGAGTAGAAAAAAATTGAGGCACAAAGATAAACTGAGGAAAACAACTATTTAAGGAAAATAGTGAATCAAATGGAAATAGAGATTCAAAAATACAGCTCTTTAAAGGAATTGACCAAATAGAAAATGAAAGTCAAAAACTCAATGAAGAAAATAAATCAAATATAAGAACTGAACAAACAAAATATAATGAATACCTAAGGCATCAGGAAATAAGAAGAAAGTTCTTTTTAATAAAAGGAACTCTAAAATATCACACTAAAAAACTGACCTGGAAATATATTTTCAGAAGAGATAATCCAAGCTTCATCATTATATCTAAATATCATCCCTCCAAAAAGAGCTTGTACACTATATTAAAAGAAATCATTTGTAGAAATTGCCCTGATCCTTAAGAAAGAGTAAAAAATATAAATTGAAAATATCAATCAATTACCTCCTGAAAAAGACCACAAAATAAAATATCCCAGGGTCATGGTAATGAAATTCTAGAAGTCCCAGACTAATTAAAAAACATTTAGAATGAAAGAAAACATTTAAAATAAAACAATTCAAATATTATATAGCGATAGGGTTATACACAATATTTAAACTTTAACTTAAAAGACCAGAAGGGAATGGTGGAGTCAATATGGTGGCTTAAAATCAGAAGAAGTGAAATCCTCTGTGACTTTCGTTCAACACCAAAAAATAAAAATAAACTCTTCAAAATAGACAGAAAGCCAACTCAACTACAAGACAGAGCCACAGGTCTCTCCTACTTGACTCAACCTGACATGTATGCAGATAAAGTTGAATTCTCCGTTATATATAAAATATAAAATTCCTCCCCCACCTACAGCACTTAGACCCATAATAAGGCTCAGGCTGACTGGTATCCCAGGGAGAAGGCTACAACCATGAAGGAGTTCTGAAGTACCACCAAGGGAAGCTCAGGGCTTTGACTGAGCAGCTGGCAGGGAGGTACAGAGGGAAGAACTGAGGATAACTACCTTCAGCTTCCACACATTCACCTTCACCTTCATCCTCTGATGGCAGATGGGGAAGATTTGGCCTCAGGTCAAATCAATACAACAGATCAGCTCAATAGCCAAATCGACTTTACCAGTGAAATAGAGAAGTCCCTTCAGGGCAGAAAAGCTCAAACTCACAGATTCAGAAAACAAACAGAAGATCAAGAATGAAACTCATAAGGTGTGAGAAAGAAGGAAAAATATGAGAAAACAATAGATGAAGAAAAAAGAAATTATGGTTGATGGCTTTTAGTTAGGTAATGAACAAATAATAAATAGAACAATGGAGGACAAAGGAATGAAAAAAAAACTCAAAAACTCCAGCAAATGGGACTTAGGCTATGGAAGAGCTAAAAAAAATTTTAAAAAAATAAGAGAAGTTGAAGAAAACTCAGAAAAGAACTTAACAAGCAAAATAGGTCATCTGGAAACAAAGCCAAATAATCTAAAACAAGAAAACTGTGTGTTAAAAGCCAGAATTTACCAGTTTGAAAAAAAGAGGCAAAGAAAGGAAAAATATAAAAACAATGACTTACAAATAAAAATAGAACAAAAATAAAAGGAGTATCAAAAAGTCAGGGATGAAATTCAGTCTTTAAAAATTAGAATTCATCAACTAGAAACAAATGACTTCACATTGAATCTATAAAACAAAATTAAAAGAATGAAAAAAATGAAGAAACTATGAAACACTTCATTGATAAAACAACTGACATGGAAAATAGATCCAGGAGAGAGAATTTAAGAATTAATTGACCACCTGAAAATCATGACAAAAGTAAAATCTAATCCTCATTTTACTTGAAATTATCTAAGGAAACTGCCTTGATAGTCTTGAACAAGAGGGTAAAATAGTGATTGAAAGAATCCACATAACACCTCCTACATTAAATTCCCAAATGACTACTCCCACAAATGTTATAGCCAAGCTCAAGAATTTCCAGACCAGGAAATGATATTACAAACAGCTATAAAAAGAAAAGACTCAGATATAATTGAGCCACAGTCAAGATTACACAGGATCTGGTTGCATCCACACTGAAGGACCAGAAATCATGGAATATGGCATTCCAAAAAGCAAAGGAACTGGGTCCACAGCCAATAGTCAACTACCCAGCAAAACTGACTATATTTTTGCAAGGGAAAATAAGGTCATTTCATAAAATAGAAGATTTTCAAGCATTCTTAAAGATAATCTCAGACTTAAACAGAATATTTGATGCCCAGATACAGAACTCAATAAAAAACAAAGAGGTAATTAAGAAAGAAAAAAGGGACTCAATGTAATCAAATGATTTGCATTCCTATATGAAAAGATAATATTGGTAACTCTTAAAAATTGTTGCCATGATCAGAGTAGCAATAAGAAGGATTCTTAGAGGTTACTGTGGTAAACTGTATAGGTCATTATGTCAAAAAATATAAAAACAAGGGGTAAAAATGAGGATACTACTAGGAAAAATGGGAAAAGACATAAAATGAGGTAAATATATATTTCATAAAGAAGTACAGGGGGGAAGAGGGAAGAAAACCAATATAATGGAAGGGAGGAAGAGATTGCTGAAAGGTAATACTTAAATCTTATGCTCAACGGGATTGGTTCAGAGAGGGAAAACAGTCATATTCATTGGGGTAGAGAATTTTATCATGCCTTATATAGAAGTAGAATGATAATAAGTAGCCAGGTGGGGAGTAGACCAATATTAGTGAGGAATAGATAGGAGGGGTCATTTAAAAGGCACTAAAATAAGAGGGGAATAATAAGAAAGGTAGGTGGGAAGGAGTGTAACATTAAGTGGGGAAAAGAGTTAGATTGACTAAAAGTGAAAAGCTAGAGGGGCAGGTAAGAGGGATAAGAGAAAATGAAGAATTAAAGAAGGTAGTCAAAATGCAGTGAAATACATAGATAGTAATCATAACTGTGAATGTGAATGGGATAAACTCACCCATAAAAGGAAATTGATAGCAGAATGGATTTAAAACCAGAATTCTACCATATGTTTTGAAAAGGAAACCCCCTTGAGGCAGGTATACATACAAAGGGTAAAGGTAAGAGTGTAGAGCAGAATTTACTGAACTGCAACTGAGATAAAGAAGATAAGAGTAGTAATTATGATCTCAGAAAAAGCTAAAACAAAAATAGATTTGATTAAAAGAAATAATGAAGGTAATTACATTTTGATGACAGGTAGTATAAATAAAGATGGAATATCAGTACTCAAAATATATGCACCAAATGGTATAGCTTGAGGAGGAAATATATACTAAAACCATACTAGTGGGTGACCTCAGCCTTCCCCTATCAGAGTCAGATAAATCAAGCCCCCCAAAAAAGAAGGAAAGGAAGTGAATGAAATGTTAGAAAAATTAGAGCTAATGGATATCAGGAGAAAAATAAATAGGGACAAAAAGGAATATACCTTCTTTTTAGCAGCACATAGCACATATACCTAGATTGATCATATACTAGGGCATAAAAACATTGCAAACAAATTAAGGAAAGCAGAAATAATAAATGTGATTTTTCAGATTTTTCAGAACAAATTCACTAAAAATCATAATTAATAAGGGCTTATGGAAAGAGTCATTTAAAATTAATTGGAAACTAACTATAATTCTTCAAAACTGGTTGGTCAAAGAACAAATCAAAGAAAAAAAAATTACTGATTTCATCAAAGAGAATGACAATGAGGAAACAATATATCCAAATCTATGGGAGACAGCCAAAGCAGTACTCAGGGGAAAATTTATATCCTTGAGTGTATATATCAACAAATAAAAGAGGGAAGAGATTCATGAATTGGGCATGCAACTTAAAAAAATAGAAAGAAAACAAATGAAAGAAAAACAGATAAAAACTAAATTGAAAATCCTAAAAATCAAAGGAGAAATTAATAAAATTAGAAGTAAAAGAACTATTGAACTAATAAATAAGACAAAGATCTGGTACTTTGAAAAAAATTAAATAAAGCACTGATTAATAAAAAAAGGAAGAAGAAAATCAAATTAACAGTATTAAAGATGAAAAGGGTGATTTCACTTCTAATGAAGGTACTTATTAAGAGCTATTTTGCCCAATTATATGGCAATAAATGTGACATATAGGTTAAATAAGAAAATGTTTATAAAAATAAGCTGCATATATTAACAGAAGAGGTAATAGAATACTTAATCCCATCTCAGAAGAAAAAATTGAACAAGCCATCAAGGAACTTTCTAAGAAAAAAATCCCTAAGGCCAGATGGATTCACAAATAGAATCTATCACATATTTAAAGAACAACTTATAAACATTATACAAACAAACTATTTGACAAAATCAGCAAAGAAGAAAGTTTTATCAAATTATTTTATGACACAAATATGGTATTGATTCCAGAACCAGAAAGAATAAAAACAGAGAAAACTATAGCTCAATCTCCTCAATAATCATAGATACAAAAATACATATAAATTAGTATAAAGTCTCCTATATTAATTTTATTTATTGTATTACAACATACTTTTCTGCAAGAAGATGGAGGATAATCCCTTTATGTTTATTAGGCTTGCTTGTCTAACTGAAGTTACTCTATAGATAATTATGACAATGTTAATCTGTAAAAAATATTTAAAAGAATAATTCCTCCTTCCTTCATTCCTACCTTTCAGAGGTACAAAATGAACTATTAAATAGATTTTCACACTAAATTGGACAATATAAAATTTACATCACGGTTTGTAAGTTTTGCATATATCCATTGTTCTTTGGGCTTCCTAAAATTTTAGATATAAATAGCTAATCACATATAAATAGATATAATATGTATTCAAAAAGTAGCAGAAATGGAAATCATGTATAAATATGAAGGGAGATTTGTCAGTAATGCATCTTAGAGAAAGGAATGATGAAGAGTTTGATCACTGGATCACACCTAAGACACTAAGTGGAACCTTCATGGAAGACATAAACAGAATTCACACAGGCTAAGAAAGGGTCAGAAAAGAACCACACTTTGTAGGAGTCATCTATGACATAAGATTATAGATCTTCCAAAATATTAGAGGGTAATGAATTATTATAATCTTGAATAAATATTATTATTAAACTATACTGGATGTAATATGAGCAAATATTCTACTTTACTATCCTTTTGGTTCAGAATGTGTCTCCTGTCTCTGTAATAATATTCTGTGACTTTCTTGAGGGACTTGAGAAAGTTTTTGGGATCATGGGAATATTTCTGCTGTCTCTTCAATGTCAGTAAGCATTTAATCTAATTATTTAGGTTGAATGACTTCTTTGTGCCTGAGTGATAGCTCAGCAGTCTGTGGCACCTGAGGGGAGCAATAACAAATTAGTTTTCCAGATGTGGAGTCTTCTGAAAAACAATATAAGCATATTCTGTCATGGCTGTCCCAAGTCAATCATGGTTACTGGCCATTGGTCAAGATAGGATGATGAATGATTTTGGACTAAACCTTAGCAGGAAAGGAAGCCCAAGATGACAAAGAGGAGAACATAATTAAAAATTTACTGAGTAATGTGAATACCAGAAGTGTTTTGTAAAATTTTCAAAGACCTGAAATTTGAGTAGAATTGATGGCACCAAACAGGTCAAGGCACTGAGTCAGATCATAAGGGCTCCTATATTATCATTAGGAGCCCTCTGGTCCAGCCTTTACTATATACTAAATATGCCCCTAAATGAGTTTCTTCAATTTCTACAGTTTAATTTCTTAATTTCCAGAATGGGAATAATACTGTCTCCCTCAGAGAGATGATTCAAGAAAAAAAATCATAAATAATGCTCTGATGTATATGTTTTTCATCTATTTGTCTATCTATATAACTATAATGCATCTTTTTTAACATATAGCCTAGTGGAAAAAATGAAGGGCAGAACAAAGAAAAAATAAGAAGAAAAAAGAGAGGAAGGAAAAAGGAAAGGGAAAGAGAATGGGAAAGGAGAAAAAGAAGAAAATCTTTAATAGATTTTAGATTAAAAAATTAATAAATTTGACATGGAATTTGCTCTTAAAAGTCTCATAACCCAATATTTTGTAAAGATATTTCTAATGCATAACTATGATAGAAAGTAAAATATAATTTGTAAATGAATGGTCCAGGATAAATCTTAAAAGTTATTAATGTTATTACTTTTAATATAATTTCATGAAAAAGTTAGCCAATGGTCTGGTATTTTTTTTGTTTCTTTTTTCTGCTTAGTATTTTGTAAGTCATTTACTAAGGTATAGAGGAGCTAGTATTTATATCAGTGCAATGGGGGCAGTCACACTAACATAATAACAGTCCCTTTGAAAAAAATTGAAGTGTAGCAACAGAAATAATAATAGTAGAAGTTAGTCCAGTTTTTCAGATTAGGAAATTGAAGTTAAGAGGGAGATATTGCCTTGCCAATGGTCAAACAGTGGCCACATTGAAACCCAACCTGACAGACTCATATTTCTGCTCCCATCTATTTATTTCTTTCATACCACTTTGAGAAATTTCCTCCATGACATTCTGATAGACCTTAAGCACTTTACATGTCATCTCATTTGATCCTCCCAAATAGTATTTGAGTTGGGTACTAGGAATATAATGTATATGTACGAAAAATTAGATCCACAATGATAAAGGGGCATGACTAAAGTTAGATTGCTCATTAGGTGGTGAGTCAAGAACTAAAACCTAATCATTAAGTCCAGTGCTTTATCCTCTTCTTTCTCATTACTGTTATATACCAGGAATGTTTTCTGAATGTAGTTTGAACTACTCACTTATTCTCTAATATTATATCAAGATAAATACTTATAGATAAATTAGCCAGATTTTTTGAAAAAAAAAAAGTAATACTTGCACCCTGCATTAAAATCATGGTTTAGTACATTATTATTACTCCTATTCATTTATTTTCATTAAAAGCAACTGTTGTGGGAGAAACACACCAATGTTTGTAGCATTCCCTCAAGAATGGGAGTCTCAAACACCATTTAAACCTTAAGTAAGACAATAATTTTATTTGAAGATGAAGAGGTTTATGGTGGTATATGTGACAAGGAAATCACTTTAAAAGACTGATATATATTAATTTAAGGTCGCCAAGGAATTCAGCTATGTAATTCCTAAATGAAAACTCAAGTCAGCCGTCAACCTTTTATAGAGTTTAATTACAAACAGGAGGAAGAAAGGAATTAGAGAGAGAGAGAGAGAGAGAGAGAGAGAGAGAGAGAGAGAGAGAGAGAAAGAGAGAGAGAGAGAAAGGGGAGAGAAGGGAATAGGGCTTAAATACCCCTTCTGTTTAGGCTGGGCCAAAAGGCCCAAGCCCTTAGATAGCTGGGGCAAAGAAAGGAGATCAGTCCCTATTACTCACGTGACCAAAATGGAGAAACAGTCTCAAGGGCCTCCACCTCCAGCTTCCTTCAGAGCAAGCTTCTCAGAGCACCTCTCCAACCACTCAGAGCCAAAACTCTCCAACAACCCCCCTCAGTCCTCAGACCCCTCTCTCTTTAAGGAAACCATCCAAGTTCCCTCCCCTCAGTTCTCACATCTACCAATCACTGTCCATCATTTTCCCTGTGCCAATTGTGGCTCTAGCTTAACCCAGGACCACCCAGAGGTCTGTGGCTTTGCACATGTCTGTTGAAGGTCATATTCTCAAATAATTAAATCTTGATCTTTTGCTACAGCCCTTCCTAAATCCTGTTACCCTGAGTAGGGTAGAGATTGGAATAATTAAATTTTGATCTATGCTGCAGCCCTTCCTAAATCCTGTTAGGACTGAGTAGGGTGGAGATTGCAATTTCCAAGCCCTGGTTCTGTCATTCCAAGTATCTCCATTGTATCAATTCTAAAATCAATCATGACTCAAAGAAATTCCTGTTCTATGCTTAAGCATAGGTCAAAGCCCTTTCCATTGTTCAGCAAAAGGTTTCTGTCCTAAAGTAATCTTAAGAAGGGAGGAGGAAGAGCCTCCCATGCCAATGGGGTTCACATTCCAATAGAGTTCCCACTCTCAATAGGAAATTTTTCAAGTACGAAATTTCCCAATGGTGAAATTTCCAACATTTATAAGACTAAGAAATTTTAAGGTTTACATATATTGATCATATAGTTAGTGCAATAGTCTAGGGATTAATCAGATAGCCCTAGGGCTGATAGACAAGCCATGTCTAATAAAAATATTATATATTTATAATAAAAATAATCTAAAAAATTAAAAAAAGCCTTTTTGGAGCTGATAGTATGGAGTAGCAACTTCACTACAGAGTGGCAGCTTTTACACCCTGTGGATTAGGGTTGGCATATCCTGTGGATTAGGGTTGGCATATTTATTGGCATCAGGGGGATTGTTATCTCCCATTTCAAAGAATTCCTCATTTTTCACAGAAATCCTTGAAGGGTAGACATGGCCAAATTTAGGTGGAAGTGTGTTTTGGAGTTTGTTGTCATAGAGAATAAGGAGAATATGCAAGTTTGGAGTATTTCTTTTTTGGAATGCCAGAGTCCCCAGTGCTCAGGTCCTAAGTACCTCCATTGTCCACCTTGTCATTTGTCAATTGATGAAAGGTCTCACTGCCCTTCTAGAATGAGGACATGGAGGTAGTAGAGATGTGGTACATTGGAGGACCGCTATAGGTAATTAATTATATCTTTCAGTTCTAAGAACAATATAAGTAATTAATAAAACAGATTATACACAAAGGTGATGTCTAGGATAGAAAATTACAGCTGTAGTACACAGAATGGGTAAATAATGTAAAGGGGAAAAGGGCTTATTTATATAAAAATGTTAGACTGAGTTATATTTAAAATAGGGTTGCCAGGAATCTATATTAATTCCAAAGAGATTTATTTATAATTTATTTATAAAATATAAAAAGAATGAAGTAGGAAATCAGAGAGAGGATAGGGTCAGATATCTAACCTAAGCACTAAGTAATTTACTCCTGGCCCCTGGCTCAACCTGGGTAGGGAAATTTAGTTTCAGCCAGCCTCGGCAATGTTAAGTATCTGGGGAAAAAAATCTCTCAAGAGGTAGGTCTCTCCTGAGGCTAATTTCTTCAGAAAATATCCAGGAAAGGAGTCAGCCTTTTTCACTCACCATGTGTCAGTCCAAAAGGAAGAGATTTAAGAACAACCTCAACAGGAACAGGATCTCAAGCCCAATCAGCAGATTCTTCTCCAGTCTCAACTCAAACTCAGAACTGCAAGTAAAAATACTCATTCAGGAAGTTGTAACTCCCTTTTAAAGACACTTTCTTTTACATCACTTCTTATGCCTTATACTAATCTTACATCTACCAATCACAGTCAAAGTTTTGCTTTAGGACTGCCCAGGGGCAGTCAGTTTAAATTCTGATTCATCACCCACTATTGCCTATGTGTGTCGCAGACCACACCCACTCAAGTGTGAATGGAGTGTTTACAACTTTGGTGATTAAACCTAAAAATGAGCAGAACTCTCCACTCAACTTTTATGTAGGGTGTTTACACTTTTGGTGATTAAATCTGAAAATGGGTAGGGGTGTTAATTTACTTTTCACAATCAGGGGAGAGCTAAATTTAATCTTCACACTAATCAATCCGTAATTCATTCTTGACTAATGCTGAAACTACAGGTTTTGTAGCTGATGATTAACCAGTGCTAATTAATGAGGAATTCAAGATTTTGGTGCATGAGGGTGTTCCTATTACTACCCCTCACTGCTCACTATCAGCCCACATAATGACAACAAAAACCTCTTCCTAAGGCATTCAAGATCAGACTCTACCTGCCAATGAAATTTTGGGTTTCAAAGCAAATCACATTCAATAAACAATTGTCAAGTATGTATTATATGTAATGTGCTGAACTAAGATAGAAAGACAAAACAAAAAATGGTGATTGCCCACAAAGACTTTATATCCTAACAGACCTATATGTGTAGATCTTCAATTAAAAATTTAAATCAAATTTTACAAATTTTATGACTTTTTAAGGTCATTTGAAATTACTAAGCTTCAAATTCTTCATCTCTAAAATTAAAGGTTTGGATTAGATAATTTCTGGAGTCCCTTTCCAGTCGTAAGTCTCTTATTCTATACCATGTTGACTTGAAATCAAGCTGTTTCCCAGTTTTCTCCCTAACTACACTAGAACTGAACTATTATCCCTTGACAAAAATTGCATGTTTTATCACTGGCATATCTGTAAATACAGAGACAGCATTACTCAGTCTTTGAGCCCTGAATCTGCCACCAACTAACTTCATGACTTGGGTGAGTCTCTTTGTTCTTCTGAATCTCCAATTTTTTTTTCAAGATAGAGATAAAAACACTAAGTCAATCTACCAACTTTAAGAAGTTGCTTTCCAGATGCAATAAGACAATATTTAAAGAATAGTAAACAGTAAATAGCTATATTAAGAAAAGCTACAAATATTTTCCATTGTTAAGATCCCCCCCTCAAAAAAGATTCCCAACACACTGCAAGTATCCTTCCAAATATGAGAAGAACATTTTTCCATTCATCTAACACACTTATTCTTTGAGAACAATTTTTTGTTTATTTTTTAAAAATTTACTCAATACAGCAGTGAGCTCTGTCCCTAGAACTGTTTTTAATAAAGAGGTTATGGATATCACTTCCAGGATCCATTCACATGTTAAAGAGTTGAACAACATCATCTGTAAGACCTTTCCTAGTTCTAGTATTCTTTGAGTCTTACTGATTCTAGTTATTTATCATTTCACTCTTCTTCCATCCTTGGGCCAATATTTCCCACATCAGTTTGTAAATAACCTATTTGTTGCTGACAAGCCATTTGGAGCAACCCCAGGGAAATTTTCATTATTTTTATCATTCAGCTGACTTTTTTATCCTCCAAACCTTACAATCTACTAAGTTGCTACTTAATGTGGGAGCAAAGCAAATAGAATGTCATAATTTTTAGGGCCTGCTCCACCAAATGTGAAAAGTGACAGTGAAGGGAGAGGAAGAATCCTTAGACCCTGTTAAGGAAAAAAGAGAATAAAATTGAGAGACAGAATGAAAATACTTGATAAGTATTATAGCTGTTTAAAAAAAAAAAAGATAGAATCCAAAGAGATAAGGGGGGGGGTTTCTGGATCAAAAACACCTATCTCATAGCTGGAATTTTGTCCTATTTCCAGGGGAAACAAAGGATGGGAAAACTTTGTGTACAGTGGGAACAACAATGGTTTCCAGCTCTAGCATTTTACGTATTGTGCCTCCTACTGTAATGGACAACTTTCAAACCAGGATTCTTTGAGTTTCTAGAGAGGGCATGGAATGTGGGTGGGTTGTGACTAAATTCCAAATTACTTATATATATTGTCCAAACTATGTCAGTTAGAATAACTACAAAACATTTGATAAAACATATTTAAATGGTCCATAAAACATTATATGTAAACATCCACATGTCAAATATATTTCAAGAATGTCTTTTTTAAAGCTGTTAAGTGATTTCTGGAACTATATACTATCCACATGAGATCACTTTGCCCATCAATAAAAGTCTATCAGCTAAGTTTATGGTGTCTAACCTCAATACAAACAAGCATCAATGCAAAAGTAATGACTGGAAGTTTTCCAAATAGGATTATCCACCTGTTCATTTGTCCATTCATTTGTTCATTTGCCAAGTATTTATTCAGAACCTACTTTATACCATGGACTGGCAATGTACAGATAAAAATTAAACAGTACCTGACTCTTTAGCATTTATGTACTTTTGAGGATAAAGGAATAAATTATACATGTATTTATAATATCTAGATAGCTACAGTCCATCCATATCCATCCATCCATCCATCCATCCATCCATCCATCCATCTATCTATCTATCTATCTATCTATCTATCTATCTATCTATCTATCTATCTATCTATCTGTCTATCTATCCATCTGCCATTTAATGGGGGAAGTTTCAAGTAACTGTAATGAATCAGCATAGTCTCCATGTAGGGGATGCATTTGAAGTTATCCTTGAAGAACTTTTCCATTGGAGATTTTCATCTAGAGTCTGGGTGACCTCTGGTTGGATATGGTGTTCGACTATGTGAATCTTAAAATTTCTCAGACTTGTGAATTCTCAGACTCTACCTTAGAACATTTTGTTAAGACCATTCCCATTTTAAACAATGAAGGTACTTTATCAGGAATGTGAGAACTCTAACATTACTCCACCATGCTTAAGCATACTAGGGGAAGATAAAGTTGTAAACTCCTTACTGAACAATGAAAAAGTACTTAACCCGTACCTATAGTGAGGCAAAAGCCCTTAAGCTAAGTCTATTTTTAGATCTAATACAAAAAGGTGCTAAGTACCTATAAAGGTCAGGCAACTTGCAAACTTGTAAGGGGCAAAAAGGTGTGAACTTACTCAGAAGTTTTAGTCTACCCAGAGAAGTTGAGAACTAAAGAAGGTCTGAATTAAGAATGGTCAGTCCTTTGGAAAACATCTACTGTGATTGGTAGATGTGAAAACTTAGGGTAGGTGACATAGGAGAAAATTCTCTTTAAAAGGAGGTCAGAAAGGCTTCTGAGAGGTCAGCTTGCCAAAGCTGAATTGGAGGGCTCAGTGGCTGAACTTAGTTGAGCTGAGGAGCTGAACTGGTTGGTCTCTCTGAACACTAGAATCTTGCTTGGGGCAAATTTTGTGGTCAGTGGATTAAAGACTGACTGATCTCTCTCTTAGGGCTTAAGCCTAGGCTGGCCTAGCCTGGCCTAGCCCTTTTCTCATTATTTCCTCTTACTCTCTCTCTCTCCCTTTCATTAATTCCTTAATTTGTCTTCATTAAAATCTCTATCAAACCCAGCTGACTTGGGTATATTTAATATTTGGGAATTTTCCCTTGGCGACCACTATATTTTTGATTTGAAACCATATTTTCGTGGTCACAGATCAAGGCAACCACTCTTTTAACTGTTACAACTAACACAGAGGGATAAAATGGGAGGTCCATAGCAATCACTTGTGTTTTCTGAATCCCAATTGGGAAAATTTAATAAATGAATAATATTTAATAAAATGAAATAAAATGAAAATTTAATAAAATGAGTAGAAATTAATAAAACAAAATATTCAATTTGAAAAAATAAATCAATATGCTGTGGGAGAGATCGTTAGATATAGATTACCTGCCACTGTTTCAATTTGAGTTTGGCAGTACAGGTCTAAGTATCCTCTCAGACACCTTCCAACTATTCGGTATATGCTTTAATGAATTTCTCCCAGTACTTTTGACCCATTCTTCCTGACTCACTATGACTAGCATTTCTAATCATTACTATTCTTGAAATAAAGATGTATAACTTTTAGGTAATCTATGATTTTTAAATATAAATATATATGTTTGAAAAAAACATTTCAATATACCTTCATTTCTAATCTTATATATTTTATTCTGTACCTTTAAAATCATTATTTTGAGGGGTCCATAGACTTCACCGGACTGAATGAGAGACTTATATTACACATACATATATAAACATATATGCACAAAGGTTAAAATATTTGTTTTAAGTTTCCAAAATGATTAAAAAAATACATTTATGTTGTCTTAAACTAGCTATGTGCTCCAATTTGAAAATTTCAAAGATAATTAAAAAATTCATAATTTAATTGATATTATTATTGGTAATCTCTATTTTCCCAAGTGTACTAAGAATTATGATGATGATAATAATAATGAATAACAATAAGAATAGCAATGAAGAATAAAACCTTTTGAGCTAGTGCTTTATCAATTCTGACTTTCTTCTGACATTTCATCTTATGTTGCCAGAATATGAAAGAATCTCACTTGTTCCACTGTGATGTGCCAGATAATTCTGCATAGGGATAAACTTAAAACCTATCCTAGCTGCCCATTTCTTGAATTCATACAGCACTAGATTTATGGTGTAGTAACCCAAGTAAGCATGGAATAGTATTAACTTATCTTTCAGGCTTCCTGCCAGGCCTTCATAGTTATTGTAGTTAATCTCTATTGTACATCATCTTAACTGATCTTCTCCTACTTTGGCACCACCCCACCCTCATATCAAGAATGATGAATTGGGCTTGAATGGTGGTGAATATGAAAAATAGCTAGTATTTGTCATTTTTGTCCAAATATAGGCCATACTTCTCAGATTTGGCTTGTACAAAACAGAACTGTAGTCTATAATTACTCTTTGTATATATTTCTTCTACTATGCCACTAGTCTCCCACCATAGCAGGTATTAGTCAAGTATAGACTTTGCAGCTCAGCTGCAAGAACTCTATCTATCTATCTATCTATCTATCTATCTATCTATCTATCTATCTATCTATCTATCTATCTGTATGTCTATTTATCTATCTATCTATGAATTTATCTATCTTACTTCTCTGTATTTATGGGTCTTTATGTTTGTCCTTAGTACCAGGTTCCATATAAGCTATATTCAGTTTCAATTCATTTATTAGCTTATTTATTCATGACCATTTATCTAATAAAATTCAAATATTTATTAAGTACCTTCCATGTGTAGGAAATTCTGTTAGGAAGCAGAAATTATGAAGGAAAAAAAGTAGCTTATGTCCATGAAGAACAAAGCAAAACTTTTGTCCTAAAGAAATTGACATTCTTTGGATGGGTGGGGGCACACTTCTAAATAGGAAAGATTGGCAGATTAAAAATAAGTCAATTTACTAAGCAAATAAAATATACCTAGTTTTGTACTAAAGAGTTACAAAGCATTTTACATCAATTATCACATTTAATTCCCCCCAAATCCTATAAAAGATAAGAAAAAATATCCCCATTTCTTTGATTAAGAAACTGAGACATAAAAATAAAATATGTCCTGTTTAAAGGTCATCTTTCTAGTGAGTATGTGAAGTAGAAGAAAGGCACAGATCTCCAGATACCTCAGGTCAATCCTTAAGATTTATATTTGTCATTGTCTATCAAGCCCAGGTGACAATAACCCAGGGAATGTGTTATGATCTGAGGCATTTTAAATTTTTCTTCAGCGTTGCCTGGAACACTGGATTAGATAAGTTATTTGTCAAAATGTTGAAATATGATTCCTCAGATGTTTGACTATTCTAAATTATTTCAGGCAGCTTTAAATCTATTCAATTGGAAACTACAAGTAGAGGATTTTCTAAAATAAACAGGAATTCCCTGAACAAAGCCAAATCAGCTTTTGATAAGAAAACCTTGCCATTTTTAAAGACAAAGCATTTCTTAATGAAATGTACCCCTATCTTAGAGCTAATATTTGGTCACATTTCTTCTAGTGTTCAGTATCCTCCTGCCACCTGCTTCCTACTCTCCTATCTTTAATGTGCCCTTCTCATACTTTTTAAAATATCTACCCTTATAAAAAAATAAACAGATCAGACTATGAAAACCTTCCCCCACACACTCAAGAACTTTTAGAGATGCTCTTTGGGCTATAAAAGAAGGGTAAAACTCCTCTACCTGGATTTCCATGATCCTCTTCTCTTAGTTATTTTGTTCTTGTTGTGTTTATTCTCAGGATTTCATGATCCTTTCAGTTTGTTGCTCACATTATTTCCTCTAATTTTGGTTCCTTAACTCTTTAACTCCAAAAAGGGTCTTTTAAGGCCCCTTCCAAGGCATATTTCTTCTATATTCTTTCTCCTACTACTATAACACACACAAGTTTCTCCCAGAAGTGAAATTTTATTGGGGAAAACTACATATACAAAACAATTGTTTGATGGCTCATCTTTTCCAGACATATATAACTTGCTGAGAATAAAATCTTCCTAACATACCAATTGCACAAAAATAATCTATTAAATTGCAACAGGATAGAAGTTGTGACCAACTTCTGGAAATAGAAAAAGGAAAGAAAGTAATAAAGATTAAAGGAGAGAAGGAAGAAAGAAAGGAGAAAATTTAGGAATAAAGAAAGGAAAAATGGAAAGAAGAAAGAAAGGAGATAAGAAAGGAGGAAAGAAAGCAAAGGAAAAGATGGCAGAAAGAAAGGAGGGAGTGAAGAAAAAGAGGCAAGAAGGGATTCAGGAAGGAAGAGATTGAGAAATGAAAGGAGGGAGAAAGAGAAAGAGAAAAAGAAAGAAAGGAAGAAAGAAAGAAAAAACAAGCAAGCAAGAAAAAAAGGGAAAAATAGTTCTTTCTTTTAGTATTTATATTATAACATCTAAATCTTTAGTTTCTTCCTTTGCAAAATGAGGTGGTTGGAGAAGATGATCTTTTATGTCTCTACCAGGTTTAGAGTTTTGACCCCTGACAGTATTAACACTAATCCAGGCTGTATGAAAGTTAATAGAAATAAATTTCACATATGCAAATGCATTAATTACCTTGTCCTTCCTTCTCCACTCTGAACTTTACAATGCTTGGCACAGTAATAAAATTACTGGTACCATTGCTTTTGGAAAAAAGTCCTAAGACTTCCCTTTCCATCTCTTTTACTCACTAGTCATATAGTCCCTTTCCTGTATACTTGTACACTCCACCTTCAACTTCCATGGTCTGAATGTTCCTAGAAAGTTGTGAAAAAGTAAAAAAAAAAATATGAATGTGCCTTGAACATATGGGAAATGGTGGTTATATTCCTGCAACCACCCAAAACTATAATATTTCACTAGTAATTGCTGATGATATACTTTTCTGCTTCCAATTATAAAACATTAATTTTGATGATATGCATTTTTCTTCATGCAGAAATCATTAAATAATCCATTAAATAAGTATATAAAACAAAACTAGTAACCAGAAAAAACATTTTTTTCTCACCGTTAATTTCCTTGAATTCTGTGACCTTCTGGATATGTCTGTGTATGTGTATGTTTGTGTGTATATGTATATTTAAGAAAATGTTTGCTTTCCTCAACACAAACTATAGTACCTTACATATTATATAGAAAAATTTGTGACACTACAACATCTTCTTAACCTGAATCTGACTTGTGTTAGATGTTTATGTGAGGGTAATGCTGTATACTTTATTGCTGTAAATTCTCTATCTTGTCCACTCTCTGAAATCCTCTGAGAGATTGTTGGTACTTTAGTCACTACTCATAGAAAACACTGAGATTGGTGAGGTCCTAACATTACCTCGAAAACTCTGTCCTTTGAAGCTGATGGATGGCTTTGGAGATACTGAAGGATGCACCAGCTTAAATGGCATCAGTTGTATCCTACACTGCTGAAGTCCTTTAGCACCTCTGTGAATAAAAGTGCACAAGAGAATAGTTGTTGTTTAACCTTGAGACTATGATGGATGGTCTCAATGTCCCTAGCCTGCTCTTTATTTAGGCCAACAGGAACTTCAGAAATTCTGGCAAGAATTTTATCTAACACTTATTTTTTTTTCACTAAGCAAGAATACTGATTTTGTACACTGGTGTTTAGTGTCCAATGAATTCGCACTATGCGTTGGGCATAATTACAACACAAAATATAATTTTAAGAATAATAATGAAAATATGACAAATGCACAGGGAGCAATCAGTCACTCCCCAGACACAAGTTCATCATGGCTCTCTTTTTTTCCCTCTACTTTGCATAACCCCAAATGGTCATATTGCCAACATGAAAATGAAATTGAAGTTACAAATGAAATCACATAAATACTTAAAGTAGGGAAAGTTAAACTTGGGACTTTTGAAAATTGACTGTACCCCTTTCACTTAATAGAATATAAGCTATGTGACAGCAGGGAATCCCCAGTGACTACATTACTTGGACTGTAGGAGAATGACTTTGGATAATCATGAAAATTTCAGCTATCTTCTACCATATTATAGATGTTTCATAATCTATATCAGTAGAGACCTCCAGGTTAAGATGCCCCCAGAGTAGAAGCAAGGCTCTTCCTCTCCTCTCCACTCACCGATATAAAGTGCCTCAAATGGACAGACCAAAACCAGATGAGCAAAGGGACTTCACTGTAGGGCACAGAATTGAAAGTAGGCAGAGTTTGGGCATTCCCTTGCTAAAAAGGGGCAAAATTACTCCCACCAAAGTATGAGCTCATCACCCTTCCCCCACTCCACCTATGGCACCAGAGTCAGAGCAAGCAGGGCAACCTCTAGGTACTCAGTGGGGCCTGGATGACAACACCACAGACTTATCCCTAAGAGCAGTGAGACTTGGGACTCCAGGAGGCTGAGGAATGTAGGGCTTGGGCCCAGAGACAGGGCATGGCTGCACACAGCAGACATATCCCCAGAGACTAGAAAAATATCCTCAAGGCAAAAAACTCTAGAGCTCAATACAAAGACTGTCTACCTTCCTCAATCAGACTTCTGACCAGGAAGGGACAAAGCAATGGACAATATCAGCCAAGAACTGTAATCCACAACTACCAATAAAAACCCCCCAAAAAACAAACCTTGACCCTAGATAATGCTTATGCAGAAAACTCAAGACTATAGTGGAGATAGAAGAAAATGACAAACAGGCAAACACATCCAAATCTTCCCCCCAAAATAGAAATAGGTCACAAGCTCTTGAGGAACTCAGATTTGAGATTATGGACCAAATTAGAAACATAAAGGAAACTTGGCAAGAAAAGTGGGAAAAAGTTCAAAAAGAAAATAACAATTTAAAAGACAGAAACTCCCACTTGGAAAAAGAAGTCGAGAAATCAAATGAAAGAATAAGCAAATTAGTGACCAGAATTAAACAGCTGGAAGCCATGAAAAGAAGAATAGATCAAAACTAAAAGGAAAATCAAAAGATCAGATATGAATACTAGTCTTTAAAGACTGGAATTGGGAAAGTAGCAGCTAATGATCTCACAAGACAGCAAGAATAAATTAAGCAAAGTCAAAAGAATGACAAAATAGAGCAAATATGAAATATCTCACTGAAAAGATGATTGACCTGAAAAATTAGACATAAAGAGGCAACTTGAGAATCATAGGTCTACCTGAAAACCTAGAAACAAACAGAAACCTTGACATCATTCCACAAGAAATTATCCAAGAAAACTGCCCTGATGTTCCTCAACAAGAGGGCAAAATAGACATTGAAAGAATCCATAGAGCACCCATTACATTAAACTCTCAAAGGGCAACTCCCAGGAATGTAATTGCCAAATTCAAGAGCTTCCAAGCTAAGGGAAAATATTACAAGAAGCCAGAATGAGAGAATTCAGATATCAAGGAACACCAATCAGGATTACACAGTATCTGGCAGACACCATACTAAAGGACCAGAAGACTTAGAATATGATTTTCAGAAAGGCAAGAGAATTGCGTCTACAACTAAGGACTACCTACACATAAAAAATGACTATATACTTCCAGAGGAAAATATGGACATTCAATAAAATGAATGATTTCCAAGTATTTGTAAAGAAAAGACCAGAGCTAAGTGGAAAATTTGATATCCAAACACAAAAATCAAGAAAAACATAAAAAGGTAAATAAAGAGAAGGGAAATATATATATATATATAATATATATATTATATATATATATTATATATATATATATATTCTTTTTTAAGGGTTTCAGTAACATCAAATTGTTTATATTCCTATATGGAAAAGGGTTATTTGTAACTGTCAAAGATTGTATTCACTATTTGAGTAATTAGAAGAATTACTCACAGGTAGAGACTGCAGTACTAAGTGATTTGGTATGATATGCAAAACAAGGAAAGTGGGAAATAGAAGATGACACCAAGAGAAACTTACAGGAATATGAAAAATAGAATAAACACACAAGGAGGCATATGGGAAGGGTAGAGGGGAAATACTATTAAAAGGAAGAGAAGAAGAGAGAGCTAATAAGTAATAATTAAACCTTACTCTCAGTGGAATCGATTCTGAGAAAGAAGAGCAGCTAGATCCTTTGGAGTATCAGATTCTATCTTACCCTACTGAAAAGTTGAGAAGGAAGAAACAAGGGGGAGGGGGGTGAGGAAGGGATTACAAAAAAGAAGGGAAAGAGAGGGGGGAAGGGAATTTAATAGACCCTAAAGAAAAATAAGAGGGGGATTAGAAGGGAGGAGGTGGAAAGAGAATTAAAACAGGGGTGGGGATTAGGGGGAACGATTAAAAGCAAAACACTGGTGTAGAAGGAAATAGTAGAAGAAAGGGCAGGACTAGGAGAAGAACTCAAAAATGATGGGGAATACACAGGTGGTAATCATAACTCTGAATGTGAATGGGATGAACTCACCCATAAAACAGAAGCAAAGAGCAGAGTGGATTAGAAACCAAAATCCTACCATATATTGTTTACAACAGGGGTCCCCAAACTACGGCCCATGGGAGGCCATTTATCTGGCCCCCACTGCACTTCTGGAAGGGGCACCTCTTTCATTGGTGGTCAGTGAGAGAAGCACTATATTAGGCAATTCCACAAAGCTCAGCGTTGCTCACATACAGTACAACTTCCAGTGACTTAATCCTTTGTGTGACACCTTGTTCTGAGAAAAACTGAATGAGAACAAGGGGTCATGCAAAGGATTATGTGGCTGCACAATTGAAGACATCAGCATGGTGAGAAGCAATCTGGGGGAGGGGATTCTGCCCTGTGTATACTGCTGCCCAGTATAGTGGTGGTGGTGATGGGCTTGTGCAAGGTGCGACAGATCCACCACAGCTAGCACTGCAGCCTCCGTTATCCCAGACAGTAGTATATATATTTGTTCATAGTT
Organism: Monodelphis domestica; assembly: GCF_027887165.1. Lineage (NCBI taxonomy): Eukaryota > Metazoa > Chordata > Mammalia > Didelphimorphia > Didelphidae > Monodelphis > Monodelphis domestica. The sequence continues at coordinate 689,396,243 of NC_077227.1, read as the reverse complement.
GTGATTTTTTTAATAGTCTGACCCTCCAACAGTCTAAAGGACAGTGTACTGGCCCCCTTTGTAAAAAGTGTGGGGTCCCCTGTTCTACAAGAAACACTCATGAAGCAAGTAGAAATGCACAGGGTAAAGGTAAAAGGCTAGAGCAAAATCTATTGGGCAGCAACACAGTAAAAGAAGGCAGGAGTCTCAATGATGATATCTGAAAAAGCCAAAGTAAAAATATATCTGACTAAAGGAGATAGGGAAGATAATTACATTCTGATAAAAGACAACATAGACAAATAGGAAATATCAGTACTCAACATGTATGCACCAAATAGTATAGCATTCAAATTTTTAAAGAAGACATTAATGGAGCTTAAGGAGAAAATAGATAGTAAAACTATACTACTGGGAGATATAAACCTGCCTCTATCAGATCTAGGTGAATAAAAAACAAACAAATGAATAAATAAATGAATAAATAAGAAAGAGGTAAGAGATGTGAATGAAATCTTAGAAAAAAATTGGAGTTAATAGATATATGGAGAAAAGTAAATAGGGACAAAAAAGGAATACACCCTCTTATTAGTAGGGCATGATACATTCACAATGATTGACCATATTCTAGATCATAAAAACTTATCAAAGAAGTACAAAAGAGCAGAAATAATAAATGCAACATTTCCAGAACATAATGCAATAAAAAATAATGATCAGTAAAGGTACATGAAGAGGCAAACCAAAAATTAATAGGGAATTTAAAAAATATTATTTTCCAAACTAAATTAGTTAAAAAGAAATTATAGAAATAATTAATAATTTCATTGCAAAGAAAGACAATGATGAGACACCATATCAAAATCTATAGGATGGAGTCAAAGCAGTACTCAAGGGAAAATTTAGATCCTTGAGTGTATATATTAACAAATTATGGAGTGCAGAGATCAATAAATGGTGCATGCAATTTAAAAAAATTAGAAAGAGAACAAGTTTTAAAATCTCCATATAGAAACTAAATTAGAAATCCTAAAAACTGAAGGAGAAATTAATAAAATTGGAAAATGAAAGAACTATTGAATTCATAAATATGACTAGAAGCTGGTACTTTGAAAAAATAAATAAAATGGATAAAGTAATGGTTAATCTAATTTAAAAAAAGAAAAGAAGAAAATCAAATTAACAGTATAAAAGATGAAAAGGGAGACCTCATCTAAAATGGAGAGGAAATTAAGGCAATCATTAAAAACTATTTTGCCCAGTTATATGGCAATAAGTATACCAATCTATGTGATATGGATGAATATTAATTTATTTTTATTTGAATTAATTTATTTAGTCAATTTAGAACATTATTCCTTTTTTAAAATAATCACGTTATTTCCCTCCCTCCCAACACCCACCCTTCCCACAGCTGACACACAATTTCATTGGATATTACTCATGTCCTTGATCATAACCTATTTCCATGTTCTTCCTGTTTGCACTAGGAGGTTCATTTAGAGTCTCCATCCCCAACCATATCCCTTTGACTCGTATTCAAGCAATTGTTTTTCTTCTGAGTTTCTACTCCCAAAGTTGTTCCTCTGAATGTGGATAGTGGTTTTTCTTGTAGATTTCTCCAAGTTGTTCAGGATCAATGCATTGCCACTAATGGAGAAGTCCATTACATTTGATTGTACCACAGTGTATAATGTTCTCCTGGTTCTGCTCCTCTCACTCTGCATCAATTCCTGGAGGTTGTTCTAGTCTCCATGGAATTCCTCCACTTTATTATTCCTTTGAGCACAATAGTATTCCATCACCAGCATATACCACACTTTGTTCAGCCATTCCCCAATTGAGGGGCATCCCCTCATTTTCCAGTTTTTTTGCCACCACAAAGAGCATAGCTATGAATATTCTTGTACATGTCTTTTTCCCTATTCTGTCATTGGTGTACAAACCCAGTAGTGCTATGGCTGGATCAAATGGCAGACAGTCTTTTAGTGCTCTTTGGGCATAGTTCCAAATTGCCCTCCAGAATGGTTGAATCTATTCACAACTCCACCACCAATGAATTAATGTACCAATTTTGCCACATCCCCTCCAGCATTCATTACTTTCCTTTGCTGTCATGTTAGCCAATCTGCTAGGTGTGAGGTGATACCTCAGAGTTGTTTTGATTTGCTGGATGAATATTTACAAAGACATAAATTGCCTAGATTAACAGAAGAAGAAATAGAATACTTAAATAATAATGACATATTTTAAGATTTAACAATAATTTGCAAAAATTACAAAATATAAAATAAATAATTTTGATCACATTAAATTAAAATGTTTTTGTATAAACAAAACCAGCACAATCAAAATTAGAAGGGAACCATTAAGATTAGAAAACATCTTTATAACAAAAATCTCTGACAAATGTCTAATTACTCAAATATATAAGGCGCTAAATAAATTGTACAAAAAATCAAACCATTCCCAAACTGATCAATCGGGCAAGGGACATGAATAGGCAATTTTCAAATAAAGAATTCAAAACTATCAATAAGCACATGAAAAAGTTTTCTATATCACTTATAATTAGAGATATGCAAATCAAAACATTTCTGATATACCACCTCACATCTAACAGATTGGCTAACATTATAGCAAAAGGTTTATAGCCCAAAGAGATGCTAATGAAAAATAAGTGTACAGAAATATCTATAGCCACACTCTGTGGTGGCAAAAAGTTGAAAAATGAGGGGATGCCCTGGGATTGGGGAATGGCTGAACAAACTGTGGTGTAAAAAATGGAGACTTGAACTCCGGATTCCAATCCCCAGGAGTCCTTGCTCGCTCCCAGAATGCCTCTAATCTCACTGAGATTTCCACCTGGGTGAGGTCAAGAATTTCTATTTAACCTGGCTGTAAAGGCTACGGGATCTCTTCCCTACTTCTGCTTCGGAGCACACATGGCTCTCCACCTAGCAGGCAAGATGTGAGTCATTGTGAATAGGCTCTCTGGGCCTAACACATGCCTTTCTTACTTTTTCTAAATTATTTTCTTGTTTTCCTAAATTCCTTATCTTAAATAAACCCCTAAAAATATAATACTTTTAGAGAGAAACTAATTTCTACCTGTCTCAGTTTCCCCCCCTTAATTTTAACCATTGCAGTGGTATCTGTTGAACATGGAATACTATTGTGCTAAAAGAAATAATGAACTGGAGGAATTCCATGTGAACTGGAACAACCTTCAGGAATTAATGCAGAGTGGAAGGAGTAGAACCAGGAGAACATTATACACATAGACTGATATACTGTGGCACAATCAAATATAATGGAATTCTCTACTAGCAACAGTGCAATGATCCAGAACAATTTTGAGTGACTTATGAAAAAGAATGCTATCTACATCCAGAAAAAGAACTGTGGGAGTAAAAACACAAAAGAAAAACAACTGCTTGATCACATGGGTTGATGGTGATATGACTGGAGATGTAGACTCTAAATGATCACCCTAATTCAAATATTGATGATATGGAAATATGTCTTGATCAATGGCACATGTAAAATCAAGTGGAATTGCTCATTGGCTATGAGATGGTACACAAAAAGAAAATTTAGCTACAGGACTGATAAAAAGTCCCAGAAGTCCTAAGGGTATAGAGTAGATGCAGACCCAAAAGCCTTATATTAAGTCAGTAGGTAAGATGGCAGTGGTGAGTGTTTTCAAGGAATAAAGGCAGTAAATTGTAAGTACTGTTTATCCCTACTTCTCATGAGAAATAATAGAGTTGATGATTTCCCCAGTCTCATTCAAGTAATATTAATTGTTGAACAGCACCAAATGATCTCTGGATGGTCATGGCAAAAAAAAAAGGATCAGAGGGAAGGCAATAGAACTCTTTTTTAAAGATTAATCTTTCTAACAATTAAATTAATTTAGTCAGAATTTATCTGACTCTAACAGAGATATATGAGGTTATATCATTACTAGTTGAGGAAAATAATTCCTTTGGTTCTTGATCGTTCACAACTTGATAGAAGGAATTAGTTAAAGCCCAATAGATTTTGCTCCAACCTTTTATTCTAACCCTGTGAGTGTCTACCCACTTCATGTGTGTTTCTTATAGACAATATATCATAGGATTTTGGCTTCTAATTCACTTTGCTATTTATTTTCATTTTATGGGTGAGTTCATCCCATTAATGTTCAAAGTTATGATTGCCAATTGTGTATTCCCCAACATTTTGATATCCTCTCCTAGTTCTGCCCTTTCTTCTTTCACTATATCCATTTAAACCAGTGCTTTGCTTTTGATCAGTTCCCCTAAGACTCACCCTTATTATGCTTCCCTTCCACCACCCCCTTTTATGTTCCCTTCTTATTTAATTTCTCCCCCCCTTATTTTCCCCTCCCTTTTTGTACTCCCTGCCCTACTTACCTGTCCTTAATTTTCCCTTCTCACTTTCCCTGTAGGGTAAGATAGAATTCAATACCCCAATTGGTCTACATGCTCTTCCTTCTCAGAACTGATTTCACTGAGAGTAAGTTTTAAGTATAACCTATTAGCACTCTTTTCCTCTCACTCTTATAATAGTATTTATCCCCTCCCCTTTCCCATGTGCCTCTTTGTGTGATATAGATTGTCCTATTTACCTTATTTCTTTCTCTTGGTGCCATCTTCTATTCTCCTGTCCCTTTTCCTTTTTCTTTTTTTTGCATATCATCTTATACCACTTATTACCCCAGTCTCTTCCTGTTTATGATTCTTCTAATTACTATAATAGTGAATATAATTTTTGAAAGTTATAAATAACATTTTTCATATATTAATATAAATAATTTGATCTTATTGAAGCCTTTAAAGAAGAAAATTAAATGAAAAAATCATTTTTCCCTTTCCCCTCTCTTTCTTATTTAACTTTTCATGTTTCTCTTGATTTTTGTGTTTGGATATCAAACTTGCCACTTAGTTCTGGTCTTTTCTTTAAAAATACCTGGAAAGCTTCTATTTTATTGAATGCTTATGCTTTCCCCTGGAAGCAGATAGTCAGTGTTGATGGGTAGGTGATCTGTGTTTGAAGACCCAATTCTCTTGCCTTTCTGAATATCATACTCCATGTCTTGTGGTCCTTTAGTGTGGAAGCTGCCAGATCTTATGTAATCCTGACTGGTGCTCCTTGATATCTGAATTACCTCTTTTTGGTTTCTTGTAAAATTTTCTCTTTACCTTGAAAGCTCTTGAATTTGGCACTGACATTCCTGGGGGTTGACTTTTGAGGATTTCATGTAGAGGGTATACTATGAACTCTTTCAATGTCTATATTGCACCCTTGTTCAAGAACATCAGGGCAGTTTTCTTGGATAATTTTTGTAGTATGATGTCAAGATTTTTGTTTATTTCTGAGTTTTCAGGGAGACCAATGATTCTCAAATTGTCTTTTCGAGATTGGTTTTCTTGATCTGTCATCTTGACAGTGAGATATTTTATGTTTTCTTCTATTTTGGTAGCCTTTTGACTTTGCTTTATTAATTCTTGCTGTTTCCAATTGCTTACTTCTGACTTTTAAGGACTGTTTTTCTGCTATAATCTTTTGATTTTCCCTTTTGGTTTGGTCTATCCTGCTCTTTGTGGTTTCTAGCTGTTTCTCCAATTGGGAGTTCCTGCCCTTTGAACTTTATTTTCTTTTGGAACTAGTCCCACTTTTCTTGACAGATTCCTTCTATCTTTTTGATATGCTCCAATTTAAATTCTTTAAAAGCTTGTGGTCAATTTCCACTTTTTTGAAAGATTTGGATGCATTTATTTGTATGTCCTCTTCTGCTATTTACTCTGTAGTCTGGATTTTTCCTCCATAAAATTAATCCATAAAAATTATCCAGGGTCAAAGCCTTCTTCTTGTTTTTCTCAGTGTTGGGAAGGTTTTTTGTTTGTTTGTTTGTTTGTTTTTTCCATAGGCACTGTTTGCCATCACTCTAGTGGTTTTTCCTTCCCTTTCCAGTCAGAAATCTGAGTGAGGAGTGCAGGCTCTCTATGTATGGAGCTAAGGAGTCTGGTTTTGCCTCTTCTACTCTTTGCCTCTCTTCTCTGTGCTACCTCCCTGCGGCAGCCCAAGGTATATGCTCTTCAGTCTGCTTGGGTCTCATGTCTAGTTGCTCTCAGGGGTAGGTCTTTGGTGTTCTTAGTCAGCTGCCAAGGACCTAGAGGTGCCCCTCAGTCTCTCTAGAGGTGCCCCTCACTCACTCACTGATTCTAGCATGTGCTGGCTCTGACTCTGGCTCCATTGGTGGAGTGGGGGAGGGTTGATCAGCTTGAGGTTTGGTGGAAGCTATTTCACCCCTTTATAGTGTGGAAATGTCCAAATCCCATTTACCTTCAAAGCTGCACCCTACTGTAGAGTCCCTTTGTTTATATGAATGTTTTTTTTTTTTTTTACTTTTTGAGGTAGTCTATATTGGTAGGTAGGTGGTGAGGTCAGGATAAGTCCTGCATATAGACTGTCACCATATTTATCAAGAAGTCCTTGATAGAAGGAATTAGAAGAAAATAAATTTTATCTTCATGCATGTTGTATATGAATAGTTCCAATGAGGAAAATCGATTACTTTACATACAGATAGAAAGACAAATCATATAGTGAATAAATAAAGAGTAATCTTTGCTGTTTAGAAGTCTTGGTTTGACATTCCATATGTATGATCATAGGCAAGACATTAAACCTCTCATCACATAAAGCAAATTTCTAAGACTCTAAGTGACAGAAAATTTCCTGACCCACATTATAAGAGAGTATTTCCTCACCCAAGAACTCCTTATACAAATAATACTCTATCAGCAAAATCCTTGTATCTTCATAGGAGGAATAACAGGTGGAAGTCAAAAAAAGTAGATTTTTATTTGTTTTAAAGAAGTTATAAACAAAATGATGTGCAAATGGAATGATATGATTTAAAGTAGTGAGTTCCCAATAAATAGAGGTGTTCAACAATTAACTAGATGGTAACTTCTTGGGAATATTGTTCAGGAAATTCCTGCCTCAGATAAGGCTAGCTCATAGTGACTTCTGAGAGTCTTTCCTGTTTTGATACTTTGTGAGTCTGAATAACAATTATTAGGTTAATTCAAATAATAAATTAGTAAAAATCTGAGTTATGTAGTTGGTTTGAGTTTATTTAAAAACAAGCTAACATAAGCTGACATTTACACAGCCCTTAAATCCTTGCAAAGATATTTACATATGTCATTTTATTTTATAAAAAAAATAGCTCTTTCATTTAGGTATGGATTATTTTCTTTTTATAAATGAGGAAACAAGTACCCAGAGAAGTCAAGTGACTTGCCAGCAGTCACAAACTTGTACCTGTCTAATGCTACATTGAATTGAGTCTTCCTGGCTCCAGATCTTCTGTCTGTTGTGGGGGACTTGAAGTAAACCCCCTTGGTTTGAGAAGGATACTCTTTGCAAGAAGAGTATCATAACTTAGCTTAGAATTAAAAAAAATATAAATTTATTAATTTAGAATTCATGTTGAATTTGGCTGGGAGGAGAGCATAGACAGAAAGCTGCCTCTTAGAAGACATCAATTTTTGGAGTCTTTATACTCTTTATAACAGATGATACATGACTTCAGGGTGGGTGTGCACTCGGGCATGACTCAGGTCATCTAACCAGTGTCAACCTGAAGACATGTCTTAGAAACAACCTGATGGTATCAAGGCATAGCCCAGAGATGTATCTCTACACCCATCTCAAAACCTAAATGATTATCCAAGGAGGATAATCCTCTTAGGGGACTTTCCCTTTGATGTAGTAGGGAATTATCAAGAGTATCCAATGTTTGGGGGCAGCTGGGTAGCTCACTGGATTGAGTGTCAGGCCTAGAGATAGGAGGTCCTAGATTCAAATGTGACCTCACACTTCCCAGCTGTGTGACCCTGGGCAAGTCACTTGACTCCCATTGCCTATCCCTTATCACTCTTCTGTCTTGGAGCCAATACACTGTATTTACTCCAAGTCTGAAGATAAGGGTTTAAAAAAAAGTTATCAGATGTTTTAGGGTTAATAGTCACAAGGAAACAAGGAAGTAAAGGAATTTTCCTGCTTACAGTTTGGTCCAAAACACTTCTATAATTTGGGGGTGCAAGGTAAACCTAGGGGCCCACATCATGTCTACTGTCACTATGCCATATTGTCTTTAAAAATAAGACTCAAGAAAGTGTGTCCAAGTGAATCTTCCCCTGGATCAAAGTAATGAATAACCAATTTTTTTTGTAATTATATAGAGACTTTATTATTAACATGTTCTCATAAAATAGTTTGAAAAATACTTGAAAATAACATTCATGCCACAACACAAAGATTTCACTATTTTTTTTCTCTAATAAGATACTGTTCCCAGTAGCAAATGACCCATGGAAGAGGACATAAACATTGTGTGATAGTAGCCATTATATTGATAAATATGGTGGCATGAAATAGAATACAAATATTTAATTAATCTTGATAACTGTGAGTTTTTTGGACAAAACTCTCCTCCTTTTGGGAGACAGTTTCCTTGTCTGTAAAAAGTAAAGTTGGGAGTAGATGGTCTCTAGGCAATCTTGCATGTCTAGCTCCTGTGAAGCTAGAGTGAGAGCAAATTGTTGCCTTTTTCTGCCTTGTCCAATCTTTGCTGGCTAAGTCCAAGGCTTCTGAACCCTGTCCTGCAGTGAATTCAGAACAGCTAAGCAGTCTGCCCCAGAGTTAAAAGGCACATTCACAATGGGAGGCTTCTATGTACTGTGCCTAGCTCCCCTCTTACAAATACCACTTCCTAATAATGCAGATTCTTTTCTGGACCAGATCAGCAAATTCTGCTCATTTAAAAACCATCAGTCTCAATCCCATCTTTGCCATCCCTTGAAAGAACATAATGTGATTGTTTTCATGCTGTGAATTGATAGATGGAGAATTCCTGGGGGCACAGAGAATTTTTGCAAGACTCAGAAAGCCCTGATGATCCTGTCTTTGTCTGATATGAGGAACCTATTAATTAACTTGCTTTCTCTCCCATCATGTGCCCTTTCCTGAGATTGAAGAAAGTTAAAAATGGTAAATAAAGATACTTTCAGAAGCTGCACCAGTTCTGTCTGGCTATTTTTGACTATTGAAAACCATTGTCTTTCTTTCTCAGAGACAAGACGAGACTAGAGTTATTTCTGACTTTTTTTTCTTTTGGAGGGAATAGGTAGGGTAATATGTATAAAGTATAAAAAACTTAGAAAGTTTTAAACTACATATTTTATCAAACTACAGGTACATAATATATGCATGTATGTATACAGATATAAATATATGCTCGATAAGTAGCAAAGTAACATATATGTCCATGTATGTATATGCATGTGCATACATATATTTTTATCTAGTACATCTCATATCTATTTCTAATATATCACTACCTTTGATTCTATCCAGTTGATAAACCATATAACATCATATAATTGCATTTTATATCATACAAGTATACATACACTTTAGTCCTTTGGTGGATCCATAATTGGATCTATGTGTGTATGACCTCCATTATTGTGGAATGCCACCCTTCTGTTCAGTTTCATCCTTTGTAATTCTCATTCATCTCTTTATATAAATTCTACAAAGAAAATATCCCCAGGATATCCTAACATTCAAGCTGCCCAATCTCTGGTCCCTCATTATCACTACATAATTAATACACTTTCATTTCTCGTCACAAATATCTTCAATAATGTACCCTACTTCTCATCTAAACATTTATATTGATAAGATCAATTTAGACTCAGAGCTTACATGCACCTTATCCTATAGGTTATATATAATTTTAACTTTTCAAAAATAATGATATCCCATGAATTTTAGATTTGTTTAACATACCTGAGATATTATTGATGTAAAAGTGATGGTTTTTCTTTTGTTCTCTTTCCTAAAGTAAATCTGAAGTCATTGAAAGTGCTTTACAGTTTTCCCAACACCACTGTGATTAACCTCTTCCTCCTCCTCAATTCTAGGTCCCGTGTGCTTTGCATTTGTATTAATTATCAGATGTGGTCATACTGAATAATACATCATTTAAGGTCATGAACTGCCCAACTAGCTTTACATCATAATGGGAACCACATATGTTTTATATCCGGTAAGATTTTAATGTATAACTAGTAAACTCATCTCTTCCATATTGATATAAATTTCATTGTTTATTTATTATGAAATATGTAAATATCTTGAATTTTAAAGGTGTTTATTTCAATGAATTAAATGAAAAAAAACATAAGCAGAAGAAATAGTTATATAATATTGAGATGTTGGAAAACACATATATTCAATACATATATTAATAAATGACTATTCATGTATAAGTTATATTAATAAAATAATTAATCTCCTTCAAATGTAAATCCTTGAGCTTTTACATAAAGATGGAAATGGGTGAAATTCATTATTCAGATATTGTCAAGTGTTCTAATCTTATGCAGTATGTTTTGCTTTCAAGAAAACAGGAAGACCTTACTAGGAAGTTATTTTGACATAACCTAGGTTTTTCTAAGATAACTCGTTTTCACAATGGATAGAATGCATTTGGTCTGGAGTAAGGAAGACCCAAGTTAAAATCAGACCTTAATCACTTAGTGACCCTGGGAAGTCATTTTACTCTGCTTCCGTTTCCTCCTCTGATAGATGATCTGGAGAAGAAAACAGCAGACCACTCCAATATGTTTGAGCAAGAAAGTCCTATGTAGTTCCACAAAGAGTCAGATGTAACTTAAATGGCTGAACAATAGGTTTTTCTAAATTAAGAGTAATTCAATCTTTCTTTCTTTTTTTAAATTGGAGAATAGAGGTTCAAAGAATCATAGTTTACTGGAGTAAAAGAGAACCTTTGGAGGTCACATAATACAGTATTATAATAAGAAGGAAAACAAAGCCTGAAAAGAGGTAATGATTTGCTCATTGTACCTTCCAGGATTTTCTCTCCCTGGCCATGTCTTTGCATTAACAGAATCCAGACAGATAGGGCAACCACCTTGGTAGATTAAGCTCTTATCAGATTATACAGAGAGCCTATATTACCTATCCCTAGAACTCAAAAAAATCTCAAACTCTCCACTAAGCCCACTGAGTAAGCAATCTCATAGAAGTTTTAGCATCAAATAGTTAACAGATTTCACCTGGCCTTAAAGTTGAGCTGTCTCCAAGAGGGTGAAAAAAATGTTAATGTTTGGAATATAAATAAGTTTTTGTCATTTGATTTTGTCTTCTCTTTCTATCAGTCAGACCACTTCTCTTATAAATCTTTGGATAATTGGCTCTGCTGTGTAATAGTTCTGTGAAGCTCAGCCCTCAATAGAGATGTTTTATACATGGTGACCCTCCCTGAGGATACCTTTCTGTAAAACTTGTCAGCTAAGAAAAAAAAATAAAGTTTTCATGGTTAGAATTGTATTTTTGGTTGATGGTGTCCATAAGAAAGCAATGAAAAAGGTTGCAGATTTTGATTAATTCAGGCACTGAATAAATATTTAACAAAACATACAAAATTTGTACAAACACCCATGGAAGATAAAAATGATTAATAATAGATAACCTTTGCCTTTAATAAATGTTTAGTCTATTTAGGACCCTTATCTAACAACAAAACAACAAAATTCTTTTAGAGATGGACAAGTAACAAAACTTCTCAGGGTTAATAGAGAATTCCAGTTATTTAATAGAACAGCTAATGAACTGGATTGGAACCAGATCTGGTAATAGCTACATAGAATGGTATATATAACACTGGGCTGCGGAATAGGAAGTCCAGATTTGGAATCTTGCTTCAGACATCTATGAAGCTTAGTGACTCTAGCCAAGTTATTTAATCTGATTTGGTCTCAGTTTTATCATCTGTTGAAGGAAGATAATTATAGCACAGGATTTTTTGAGTGATTTTATAAAGCAAAAACCTCTATATAAGTGATAGCTATTATTATGTTGAACACAATACAAATTATTGCCCACAATACCCTGGATATATTGTTGGTCCATAAATATGTTGTTAATAGATAATTCTGTAGAAAATACCCATAAACTCTAAGCTATATTGAACAGAGTTGTCTTGACTAACTTGATGTCTAGCTTAAAGGAAGTTGTTGTGTATATCATATTTGAAGAGGACTAAAATAACATGACTATATTGAGATCAATGTACAGTATGTCCAATGTACAGTACCAATGAACAGATGAATACAATCTGAGAAGGCTCTACCAGAGTTTAAATATAATATTTATCTCATCTCAGATTTACTTGTAAAACTGCATTAGATAATAAATCGGTCATTATCTTAGTTATTGTTTATAGTAGTCAATCACTTCACTTTGTACTTTAATCCTCATTGTCTGTCTTATTGTAAATCTCCAGCTCCCAGAATTATGGAAGCTTATCATTCTGATCTATCAAAATCCACAAGGTTCTAGCCATATTCAAACTTTTTTCCACCTAAGAGGAGGAAGTATAGACACAACACCTACAGAAGAAGTGGCAAGAATGTACAACTCTGGTTGTCACATGTTGCATTCAAACTCTTTTTTCTTGGCATACATACAGGTTCCTTAGGAGACAAGTGAGATGATAAGGTACTCTCATCTCTTTGGGAACCTTCCACATTTTAGAAGTAGATTTTTTTTTCCTTGAACTTCTTTATTTTCTTCATAATCTAGAGCATATTGGTAATTTGCTTCCCAGTTAAGCTGCTTTTGAAAACAAGCTGGCTCACTTTTTTTTTGTAGTAGCAAATTATTAGAAATTGAGGGGAAATCCATCAATTGGGAAATGATTAAACAAGTTGTGGAATATAATTATAATGTAATAGTATTGTGCTATAAGAAATAACAAGAAGGATCATTTGGGAAATAATCTGGAAAGGTTTACATGAACTGATGCAAAGTGAAGTAAGTAGAACCAGAAGATTGTTGTACACAGTGACAGCAATATTTTTATCTGATGAACAGCAAGTGACCTAGTTATTCTTTGTAATGTAGTGATCTAAGACAATCTCAGAGATTCATGGTGAAAATTTCCACTTGTCCTCTGAGAAAGAACTGATGGAATCAAAGCAGACTGAAAACATACTATATTTCACCTTTTATCTTCTTAGTTTGCTTGAGATCTCTTTCACAAAAGAACTAATATAGTAAATGTTTACATGATTGCTTGTGAAAAATCTTCATCAGAATACATATTGTCTCAAGTAAGGGGGAATGGGAGGGAGGTAATAGGGGTGATAAGGAATTTGGAATTCAAAAAAAAATTTTTTAAAATGTTAATTTTTTTATAATTGCAGAAAATATTGTTTAAAAAAGCCTTCTGTTAATTCTTAGTTCACATATTGCTGAAGTTGAGGTGCAGAATCTTAAGCAAAATTTGACTGGCATGTGAAATGACTGTAATTGTTTGGTAATATAAATATTCTTTGACATTACCTTTCTTTAGGATTGGGACATAAATTGATCTTTTCCTATCTAGTGGACATGACTGAATGTTCCAAATTTTCTGGCATATCGATTTCAGCACATTAATAGACATAAAATAAACATATCCCATGATTTGTTCATAGATGCACATAAATGCATGAATGTACATGAATATCATATATGTATATTTATTCAGAAAATACATATATACATATATCTTAATGTGCATGTATACATAAGTACATGAGTGTACATTAGTGTGTGTTCATAGACACGTAGACAAAGTAGAGAATGTGTTGTGTGTGGACTAAATAAGAGGAAAAGAAAATTTTACCTTGATGAAATTGTGAAGTAATGTTTTTATATTTTTTATGAAATGATCTGAAATTTTAAATGATCTATTCAGAAAATGATGCTGAAACAATTCTGTCTTTTTAATACCAATATTCTTTAAGAGTTATTGTATGCAAATGGGTTACAAAACATAATTTGTTCTAACAAATTAAAAATAAATTCCACTAAGAAGCTAATAGAGAAAAGGCTACATCACAATACAAATAGGTAGCTTTAAAGCAGATTAGAAATGAAAGATGTTGGGGTAAGTGACCCCAGTAAGACAGTATATGACAAACCCAAAGATCCCAGCTTCTGGGACAAAAACCCACTATTTGACAAAAACTGCTGGGAAAACTGGAAGACAGTATGGGAGAGATTAGGTTTGGATCAACACCTCACACCCTACACCAAGATAAACTCAGAATGGGTGAATGACTTGAACATAAAGAAGGAAACTATATGTAAATTAGGTGAACACAGAATAATATACATGTCAGACCTATGGGAAGGGAAAGACTTTAAAACCAAACAAGACATACAAAGAGTCACAAAATGTAAAATAAACAATTTTGATTAAATCAAATTAAAAAGTTTTTGACAAACAAAACCAATGTAACTAAAATCAGAAGGGAAGCAACAAATTGGGAAACAATTTTCATAACAAAATACTCTGACAAAAGTCTAATTACTCAAATTTATAAAGAGCTAAATCAATTGTACAAAAAAAAAAATCAAGCCATTCTCCAATTGATAAATGGGCAAGGGACATGAACAGGCAATTCTCAGCCAAAGAAATCAAAACTATTAATAAGCACATGAAAAAGTGCTCTAAATCTCTTATAATCAGAGAGATGCAAATCAAAACAACTTTGAGGTATCACCTTGCACCAAGCAGATTGGCTAATATGACAGCAAAGGAAAGTAATGAATGATGGAGGGGATGTGGCAAAGTCAGGACATTAATTCATTCCTGGTGGAGTTGTGAATTGATCCAACCATTCTGGAAGACAATTTGGAACTATGCCCAAAGGGCGCTAAAAGACTGTCTGCCCAATGATCCAGCCATAGCATTGCTGGGTTTGTATAGCAAAGAGATAATGGAGAAAAAGACATGTACAAGAATATTCATAGCTTTGCTCTATGTGGTGGCCAAAAATTGGAAAATGAGGGGATGCCCTTCAATTGGGGAATGGCTAAACAAATTGTGGAACATGTTGGTGATGGAATACTATTGTGTTCAAAGGGATAATAAAGTGGAAGAATTCCAAGGTGACTAGAACAACTTCCAGGAAGTGATGCAGAGTGAAAGGAGCTGAACCAAGAAAACATTGTACACAGAGACTGACACATGGTAGTACAAGAGAACTTAACGGACTTCTCCATTAGTGTCAATATAATGTCCCTGAACATTCTGCAGGGATCTAGGAGAAAAAAACACTATCCACAAGCAAAGGACAAAAGGTGGGAGTAAAAACACTGAAGATAAGCAACTGCTTGACTACAGGGGTGGAAGGGACATGAATGAGGAGAGACTCTAAATGAACACCCTAATACAAATACCAACAACATGGAAATGGGTTTGAATCAAGGACACATGTGATACCCAGTGGAATCGTGTGTTGGCTGGGGGGGTTTGTGCGGGGGGAGGAAAAGAAAAGGATCTTTGTTTCCAAGGAATATTGTTTGAAAATGACCAAATAAAATTATGTTTAAATTGGGGGAAAAAAGAAGTGAAAGATGGTCATCTATTGTAGACAAGAATAAAATAGTAAAAATTTGGGCCAGTCACTTACTGATTCATGCTTTGTGTCCTACTGATATTCTGGTTGCTAAGAAAATGAAGAAAGCCTTTCATATCTGAGTGATCCCCCTATAGTACTTTTATGGTAAATATGGGAAAGAATAATATGAATGAGGAAGATATAGGCACTCATCGATGGGATGAGTTCTGTATTTAGTGATAATAGTCATATCAATGAGATTTCTGTTGCATTTGAACAATTACTGTTTTTAAAATAATAAACTTGAGAAGTAGCAATCAGTTTAGTGGTCTCTAATGAGTGAAGAACAAATATATTTCTCAAGGTAACCCTATCCACCTGTAGTAGATTTAATATTAGAGATATTTTTTCTTGATATTGAATATAATTTAACCATTTGGCAATGTGGATTCTAATACTCCAATCCTCCATTTAATAATATGTATAATGGACCAAAAGGGAAAAGCTTGAAGGAGGAAGAGTATAGGATAATTTAGTAGCAGAATTTTTACTGGAAGGAAGAATATGCAGAAACAAAATGTTTTTTTCCAAATATTAATAAAAACTTGCATGAAAGACTTGCCTCAACTATAGATTCAAAAATTATAACCTTGTAACATTTACATAGTTCAGTGGATAGGGGTTTAAACCCAGGAAGATGAGTCTTCTGGACTCCAAACACAGGATTCTATACACTATGACACCTAGCTGAACAAACACCCACACCCGCATCCACAAACATACACATATACCCAGATATTCACACCACAAACACATACACATATATATGTATACTATATAAATTTCTATATGTATGTGTAGACATATTTCATGAGCCATCATTATTAAGTGAACAATTACATTCAATAATCACATATAAAAATAGTTTGTATGTTTTATGGGCAACAGAGAATCATTGAAAGACTTGAATATGTGCCCAATGAAGATTAATCATCAATGAATGGAAGAATTACAGAATGGCAGACCTTGAAGGAATTTTAGAACTTATCTGCTTCAACTCTTTCATTTTACTTAACAAGGACTTTGAGGTTTAATGATAGTTATTCTTTTTAGCTCTGAAACAGATGATCCTACATTACATGCTTATCGTAACAGTGAAAAAATGGCAGTGCCAGGATTAGAACCAAAGTATTCTGAATCTGGATTAGTTGCATAGTAAGTAAAGTTTTGAGAAGACTTCTAATGTAAACAGCTGCTGAAACGAGTAACTGCTGAAACTTGTTATTTGACTAAAACAATGCAAACTGCTCACTGTGTCTAAATGTTTAATATAAACATTGACACTGAATATTTTTTGCAGATCAACAGCTGTTAAAACAAAAGTGGCGGCTCTAATGGATTTCATACCAGAGACTCTCAATCAGCATGTAGCTCACATCCACAACTACAAGGCTTATTCAATTGTGTTTGTGTACTTGTATTTGTGACAAAATGATTATCTTCTTTTAATTACCTTCCAAGTAGCAATCAAAACAAACTGACTGAGCTGGTGCTCACATGGCAAGAAAAGTAGAAGACAATTAATTTTATTTTTGAAATGAAATCAACTAGCATGGATATATCACAATTCTTTATTTCTTAATTGCAATACAGTAATTGTTATATTTTACATTTCCTTTACATCTTAAGGATTACAAAAATATTTTCACAACTACCCATGTAAATTGGAGAGAATAATCATTACATCAGTTGTTTAAAGGTCAAAAGCAAGGCTGACAAAGTTAAGGTAATGGGTAGCCACCTAAAATTAGTAAGTTTCATAGAAAGAGAACAAAGCCAAGTCTTCTTAATTCCAAATCTAAAATTCTTTGTCATATCATGTCTCAAACAGCCAACAAACATTTATTAAATGCCTACTATGTGTCAGGTATTTTGCTAGGTTCTGGGAATACAAATATAAAACTGAGACCAACTTGACTTTAAGTAACTTGCATTCTACTGGGGAAGGGGTTAAAGGAAGGTTTTGCCTCTGGTAAAGGAAAATACATCAATTTTCTAATTGCAAATATACCATGGACAGAAAATTCTACAAAATACTTTCTTAGTTTAGATTGAATAATTCAAAGGAGTTTTCTTAGGGAAATGTGATTTTGGAAAGTATTCTCTTCATCATGAGTAACATTCCCAGCAAGATTAATAATTTATAAAGTGCTTTCCTTACAAGATTCCCATTTGAAGGGTGATGCTAGTATATTTTTCCCAGTTTAACAGATGTAAAAATGAAAGGAATGAGGTGCTTTGACTGAATTACAATAAGGTCTAGAAGAAGAATAGCTTTGGATTGATAATAATAGCTTACAGCTTTTCATTCATCAGTGAAATTCAGTGATGCCTCTAATAAGTTATAACAACAAAGCATTATGTTTATATAGTTCCTTAATATTTATAGAGAACAGAACACTAGGTATCATTAAATCCCAAATATAGAAGGAACCTTAGCATCAATGTTGTTCAACTGACCTCTAATGAGGAATAGGCTCTATGATGCCCCAATATCTAGACAACTAGCTTTTATAAGCTCTTTAGTGAACTAGAAGCTATTATCTTCTGAGGTAGCCTATATCACTTTGGCAAAGCTCTGATTATTGTAATTTCTCATCATACCTTATAACAAATATCTTTGTTCAATGTTCATCTTTGAATCCTAGTTATGCTCTCAGGTTCTGATAAAAACTCACAATTTAGCCCTTCTTCCACATGATAGCAAATCAAATACTAGAAGACTATTCCATATCTCTTTGAAATAATTTTCTCTCCAGTCTAAATATTTACAGTTAATAAAACCTGCCCTTAGATGGCAAGAACTCTAAGTTGTAAAGCATCTTGTGTTCCCTTCTCCAGATGCTACCTGACAAATCACTGTGATACTTCAAGTGTGGTTACCAGAAATAAACATTACATTATAGATATCTGAACTACACAAAGAATAGTAGCACTGTTACCTCCTTTGTTTTGGGCTTTATGATTCTCAATGAACTCTAAGATTGAATTAGTAATTGTCTTTTTTAGTTCATTTCAAAACATTTTCTCATATTAAGGTCAAAGGGCACCCTATGTCATTTTCCCAGGAACTTACCTTACTTTGACTGAAAATCTACACAATTATTTTTTCAGCTAATGCACACTGCTTGAGAAGAAAATGTTACCATAAAGTTACATATATACTTATGTAGAGCATTAGATACTTGGCACTATATCATTCGTTTTGAAAAGATCAAATGTGAAGCTATGCTGAAGGTCCATAGATTCTTGTATTAAGATTTTTTAAAGCATTTTTAGGGAAATATGTTACTGGTGATCTGGACTGGGAAAGCAGAACTACTGGAGAAAATATAGTAAAAACCATTATGACTCCAGATAGTCTAAAAATGAGATAGTAATTGAAGATGCTCATAGAAATAGGATATTACATCATGACACTCTGAGTAGGCCTTCAGATACAATAAACTAAAATATGGGAATTGGTAAGCCATTCACTTCATTCTTCTCCATCCATCAATATTTTAAATTGATTGCAAAACTCTTGTGCCAAAAAGGTAGCTCTTTTTCAATGCACTCATCATTTATTTTTAAAAGTTAAGAACCACCAAAATAGTGTTAGATCCTTTGGTCTATATATGTCTTTGGGTCTCTTTGTATTATGGTAAGACAATCATGAAATGAATAGATATCATATATGGAATGATTTCTTTGGAGAATAATTTGTCTCCCAACAAATCAGAGAGGGACTGTGGGAAGTCATTATTAATATTTAGTTAATATTCATATTTAATAATGAATACATGGTCAAATGGACAAAGTATTGATACCAAAAAAAATTAAGAATCGTTACACACAACTTACTATATTGAACCAACAATAAAGTTAACAGTTTAAAAAATTCTTTCTTTCTTTTTTTTTTGTATGTTAGAGACACCTTTAGGCTTAATTCCAAATCACCTTCCAGAATGGTTGGATGAATTCACAACAACACCAGCGATGCATTAGTGTCCCAATTTTGCCATGGTCAAGGTCTGACATGTATGCTATTCTGTGTTCGCCTAATTTTCTTATAGTTTCCTTCTTTATGTTCAAGTCATTCACCCATTTTGAATTTATCTTGGTGTAGGGTGTGAGGTGTTGATCTAAACCTAATCTTTCCCATACTGTTCTCCAATTTTCCCAGCAGTTTTTATGAAATAGTGGATTTTTCTCCCAAAAGCTGGGATTTTGGGGTTTGTCATATACTGTCTTGCTGAGGTCGCTTGCCCCCAGTCTATTCCACTGATCCTCCTTTCTGTCTCTTAGCCAGTACCAGATTGTTTTGGTGACTGCTGCTTTATAATATAGTCTGAGATCTGGGACTGCAAGGCCCCTTTCCTTTTTATTTTTTTCATTATTTCCCTGGATATCCTTGATCTTTGGTTCTTCCAAATGAACTTTGTTATGTTTTTTTCTAAATCAGTAAAAAAAATTTTTTTGGAAGTTCCATGGGTATGGCACTAAGTAGATAGATGAGTTTGGGTAGGATGGTCATTTTTATTATATTGGCTCATCCTACCCATGAGGATTTTGGTTTCTAATCTATTCTGCTATTTGCTTCCATTTTATAGGTGACTTCATCCCATTCACATTAAGAGTTTTGATTACCATCTGTGTATTCCCCATCATTTTGATTTCTTCCCTAGTCTTGCCCTTTCTTCTTTCACTAGTTCCTTCTATAACAGTGATTTAGTTTAAATCAGTTCTACTAATCCCCACTGATGTTTTGCTTCTCTTCCCACCCCTTCTTATTCTCCTCTTGGTTTTCTTTAAGATTCATTAAATTTCATTTCCCCTTCCTTTCCCTCCCTTTTGCTATTGCCCAGAGCTCTCCCAGCATTGGTTTCCCCACACATTTTACCTGTAAGTAATATAGAATTCTATACCCCAGTAGATCTAGCTGCTTTTCCCTCTCAGAACTGATTCCACTGAGAGTAAAATTTAAGTATTACCTATTACCACTCTTTTCCTTTATATATAAAATAGTATTCTTCCCTTGTCCCTCACATGTGCCACTTTATGTGGTATCAATTATCCTATTTTTCTTCTCCCTTCATGTTTCTCTTGGTGTCATCTTCTATTCCCACCCACCTCTTTCATTTAATGTATCAGCTTAAACCACTTAGTATTCCAACCTCTGCCTTTGAATAATTCTATATAATATGAGAGTGAAAGCAGTTTTTGACAGTTAAAACTATCCTTTTTCCATCTAGGAAGAGAAACCATTTCATCTTACTGAAGCTCTTAAAGAATTTTCCCCCTCTTTCTTATTTAGCTTTTCATGTTTCTCTTGAATGTTAGATTTGAACATCAAAATTTCCATTTAGTTCTGTTCTTTCCTTTAGGAATATTTGGAAATTCTCTATTTTGTTAAATGCACACACTTTTCCCTGGAAGTGTATAGTCAGTTTTGAAGCTAAGTGATCTTTGGTTCTAGATCCAATTCTCTTGCCTTTCTGAATATCTAATTCCAAACCTTGCTGTTCTTTAGTGTGGAGCCAGTGAGATTCTGTGTAATGCTGATTGATTCTCCTTGATATCTGAATTGTCTCTTTCTGGTTTCTTGTAATATTTTCTCCTTATCTTGGAAGCTCTTGGATTTGGTGATTATATTCCTGGAGGTTGTATTTTGAGTGTTTAATGTAGAGGTAGATCTATAAATTCTTTCAATATCTATTTTTCCTTCTTGTTCAAGAATATTAGGATAGTCTTCTTTGATATATTTCTTATAATATGATGTCAAGGACTCTATTTTCTCCAGGTTTTCCCATAAATCAATTATTCTCAAATTGTCTCTCCTATATCTGTTCTCCAGGTCTGTTGTCTTCTCAATGAAATATTTCATATTTCCTTCTATTTTGTCATTGCTTTGACTTTGCTTTATTAATTATTGCCATCTTTTGAGATCATTATCTTCTATTTGCCAAATTCTAGTCTTTAAAGACTCATTTTCAACTATGATCTTTTGATTTTCCTTTTTGGTTTGGACTATCCTGTTTTTCATAGCTTCCAGAAGGTCAATTTTATTCTACAATTTATTTATTACTTCATGTGATTTCTGTGTTTCTTTTTGCAAGTCAGAGATTCTGTCTTTTCAAACGTTATTTTCTTTTTGAACTATTTCCCACTTTTCTTGCCAAATTTCTTCTATCTTTCTTACTTGGTTCTTGAATTCCTTTTTGAGTTCCTTGAGAGCTCATGACCAATTTCCATTTTTTTTAAAGTTTGGATGTGTTTGCTTGTTTGTCACTCTCTACTGTCACCACTGTTGCTTGCTCTTTTTCTCCATAGAAGTTATCCAGGGTCAGAGGCTTTTTTTTTTTTTGAGGGCTAGATGTAGATTGTAGTTCTTGGGTGTTGGTGGCCATTGCTGTGTGTTAGTTTTTTTTCTTTGCTTCCCAGACAGAAGTATGATTAAGGAGAACAGGCTCTCTGTGTATGAGGTACAAAGTGGCTTTTGCCCTGAGGCTATTTTTTAGTCTCTGTTGCATCTGTTGTGGGCAGCCCCTCTCTGCCCTATCTCTGTGCCCAAGCTCCACATTCCTCAGCCTCCTTGGGTCCTAAGTCTTTCTGCCCTCAAGGGTAAATTTGTGGTGCCCTCAGTTAGCCCCTGACAACCTACAGATAGCTCCAGCACTCTCTCTTACTCTGGTGCCATAGGTGGAGTTGGGGAGCTGTGATAAGCTCACACTTTGGTAGGTGTAATTTTAAACCCTTTTAGCATGGAAATACCCAAACCCTGCCTACTTTCAAAGCTTTGCCCTATGGTAGAGCCCCTTTGTTCATATGATTTTTATTTTCATCCTTTTGAAGAGCTTTATATCATTTGGTTGTGTAAACCTTAAAATTTCTTAGACTTATAAATGTTGGAAATTTCACCATTGGGAAATTTCATACTTGAAAAATTTCCTACTGATAGTCTATTGGAATGTGAACCCCCTTGGCATGGGAGGGTCATTCTCCTCCCTACTTAAGATTTCTTTAGGACAGAAACCTTTTGCTGAACAATGGAAAGGGCTTTGACCTATGCTTAAGCATAGAACAGGAAGTTCTTTGAGTCATGATTGATTTTAGAATTGATACAATAGAGATACTTGGAATGACTGAACCAGGTCTTGGAACTTCCAATCTCCACCCTGCTCAGGGTAACAGGATTTAGGAAGGGCTGCAGCAAAGGATCAAGATTTAATTATTTGAGAATATGACCTTCAACAGACATGTGCAAAGGAGGGCAGACCTCTGGGCTGTCCTGGGTTAAGCTAGAGCCACCATTGGCACAGGGGAGACATGGACAGTGATTGGTAGATGTGAGAACTGAGGGGAGGGAACTTGGATGGTTTCCTTAAAGATAGCGGGGTCTGAGGACTGAGGGAGGTTGGAGAGGTTTTACTCTGAGAGGTTGTGCTCTGAGAAGCTTGCTCTGAAGGAAGCTAGAGGTGGAGGCCCCTGAGACTGTTTCTCCATTTTGGTCACGTGAGTGATAGGGACTGATCTCTTTTCTTGCCTCAGCTATCTAAGGGCTTGGGCCTTTTGGCCCAGCCTAAACAAAGGGGGTATTTAAGCCCTATTCCCTTCTCTCCCTTTTCTCTCTCTCTCTCTAATACCTTTCTTCTTCCTGTTTGTAATTAAACTCCATAAAAGGTTGACTGCTGACTTGAGTTTTCATTTAGGAATTACATAGCTGAATTCCTTGGCGACCTTAAATTAATACATATCAGTCTTTTAAAGTGATTTCCTTGTCACAGTGGTGAGGAGAAGAAACTTGCTTCTACTCTGTGACCATCAGCCCAGAATTCCCACAATATTTTAAAATATATAAAATAAAATGCATGAATTTATGATAGAAATTATATTTAAATGATTAAATATATTAATATATAACTATTATATATAATATACAATATAATAACAAATATATGTGTGTGTACTTAAACTTCATAGACTTCATGTTAAAGATCCATGTTCCAATGAAACTAATAAGATTCATAACCCCTTGCTTGTTGTTTTCTTATCCCTATTTCTTGTTAGAAATAATTCACTTTAAAGTATGGTTTCTTTGTGGGAACCTAGGTGTGTACTAGTTTACTGGACTTAGAATCAGGGAATACTCTTCTTCTTTAGTTAAAATCTGACCTTAGACCAGTGGTTCTCAACCTTTCTAATGCTGTGACACTGCAAAACATTTCCTCATGTTGCAGTGACCCCAAACCAAAACATTATTTTGGTGGCTACTTCAAAACTGTAATTTTGCTACCCTTATGATTCGGAATGTAAATACCTGATATGCATTATGTATTCTCATTGCTACAAAAAATGAGAGGTTGAGAACCACTGCCTTAGACCCTAATTAGCTGTGTGAACCTGGGAAAATCAGTTAAATGCTTTCCTCACATTCCCCATCTGTAAAATGAGTCAGAGAAGGAAATATACATCAATTCTCTATCTTAGCCAAAAAAAAACACACAAAAAGTCATGAAATGTTGGATATGACTGAAAAATGAATGAACATGGTTCTTTAGTGCAGACAGAGTAAAAGGTGATAGAATCTAGTATCCAAAGGACCTGGTACCCAAAGGAATTCTGTTCCTCTTTTGATAACTGATGACACATCCATCATCTTATAAGAGAATATATATTTTTCTCTCTTGGTCAGTACCAAGAGGCAGATAGCCTATTTCATACATGCATTGCAGTTGTCCTGGATCCTTGTATTGCTGGTAATACTTAAACCACTCATAGTTGAGCATCACACCATTATTGCTATTTCTGTGTACACTTTTCTCCTGGTTGTGCTCACTGCTTTTTTGCATAACTTCACATAAGTTTTTCCAAGTTTTTTAAAAAATTATTTGTATGTGTGTCCTCTTCCTCATTTCTTATGACACAATAATATTTCATTATAATCATATATGAAGCCTTATTCAGCCATTTTCTGATTGATAGACATACTTTCAGTTACCAGTTCTTTGCCACCACACCAAAAAAAAACCTGCTAAAATATATTTTTGGTATAATTAGGTCCTTTTCCACTATTTTTAAAATCTCTTTAGGATACAGATCTAGTTGTGATATTTCTCGATCAAAAGGTATGAGCAGTTGTATGGTCCTTGGGATATAGTTCCAATTTTCTCTCCAGAATGGTTATATTAACTCACAGCTCCACTAACAAAATATTAGTGCCCCATTTTTCCTATGTCCCTTCCAAAATTCATCATTTTCCATTTTCTAATTCTATTTCCCAGGCTGATGAGTATGAGATGGCACCTTTGAGTGGTTTTATTTTGCATTATAATTAATAATGGGGACAGCTAGGTGGCTCAGTGGATTGAGAGTCAGGTCTAGAGAGGGGATGTCCTAGGTTCAAATCTTGCCTTAGACACTTCCAAGCTGAGTGACCCTGGGCAAGTCACTTAACCCCCATTGCTTAGATCTTACTGCTCTTCTGCCTTAAAACCAATATATAGTATTGATTCCAAGATGGAAGATAAGGGTTCAAAAAAAATGAATTTGCTTCTTTCCAATATCCACTTCCCAGAATCTCTCTCTCTTTAATTTAAAGATCAAGTACCACTTTCTACCTGAAATCTTTACCAGTCCTTTATAAAGCAAGAGCCTTTCTACCTCCATTATCTTCTATTTACCTATTTTATCATTTCTTATATATTTATAAATGCATATACAAATTTATTTATTCAAACATCCATCAGTACATATGTGTGTATATACATAAAGGTAATATTAATATGTTTAAGTTATAAAATTTCATATATATTATATTAATACATGTATTCTATAGAATGTACACCCATATGAACACAAAGAGATAAAATGGTATTTCCCCCAATTGAATATATGCTACTATCTAAGAGTAGAAATTCTTTCATTCCTTACATTTATGTGCCAAGCAACTTGCTCTGTCCCAAGCATATAACAGACAGTCAATATATAATTGTTGATTAACTTACAGATAGCTGATTTAATCCTCCATTTCTTCTCTCTTCTTTATCAATCTTCACTATTCATAATCATCCATAATCACTATTCATAAGATTGTACAAATAAGTTTAAATCTTAAACTTGTATAACCTTGTCTTATGACTGGCAATTCTCCCCTTTTGGCAAATAAATGAAGAATTTTATTACTAAGGTGCTTTTTTAGGCTGTTTTTGGATTTCTATTATGAAAATTATTTAAAATGATTAACCTTTTATAAAAGCATGACAGTCATTCCCAAATTGAACCCAGATCTTTATAGCTAAAAGGTTCATGCCTTCTCCACAACTCTAAGCCATGTTCAATCCTTCCCTTGACTCAACTTCCTTATTTAAATAATCTTTGCCTTTTAAGGTGTGAACTCCTTTAGGGACTGTCCTCTTTTTTACTTGATTTGTATCCTAAATACAGAAAATTATTCTTGATACATTATAGACACCTAATAATTATCTCATTAATTCAAACACATCGATGTTCTTCCCTGATTTTAAATTAAACAGTCACTATTGACAATAATTTAACATTTCATAGACATAGTTATATTATTTATGTGATGTTGTATGTTGATTTTATTTGAAAGGATATCAAAGATCACTTCTAAATCTAGTCTTTTGCCTTCTATTTGAAGTTTCTGACTGGATTTGCTTAACGCAGTCTAAGTCCCCATTCCGGGAGTCCAGATTCCCAGAAAATGTTGCTCCAAGATTTTTTGTCATGTGCTCAGTCAGTCATAGGCCTGGGTGATATCAAGAATAAGTTTTCAAATTGATTAGTGAATACAATTTATGTTAAATTCATACAAAAAAAGCATTATATCCAATAGTAAAAGGCAAAAAAAAAAACTGGAGGAAAATCTTCAGAGTATCTCTCTCTGGCACAGACTTGGTTTCTTGAAAATATAGAGAGTTGAGTTAAGTCTATGAGAATACAAAGCATTTTCCAAATGACAAATATTTAAAGGAAATTAACAAGGAATTCTCAGAAGAAAAAATTAAAACTATCTTTAGTCATATGAAAAAATATTTCAAATCACTATTTATTGGAGAAATGCAAATTAGAACAACTCCGAAATACCACCTTACACCCATCAGATTGGCTAACGTCTGAAAAAAATGATAAAATGCTAGAGGGCATGTGGAAAAATTGGCACACTAATACACTGTTGGTAGAATGGTGAACTGATGCAACTATTCTGGAGAGCAATCTGGAATCATGTCCAAAGGGATCTAAAACTATTTATACCATTTTACCCCCCCCCCCCCCAATATTCATAATGGGCCTGTATTTCAAAGATATTAAAGATAGGGAAAATAATTTACCTTTAGAAAAATATTTATAGCAGATCTTTTTGTAATGACAAGGATCTAGAAACTAGCTGTGCTCATCAATTTGGGAATGGGCAAACTACTTATTTACTAGTAATGGGTTACTATTGTGTTACAAGAAATTACAAAGAAGCTGATCACAAAAGTAAAAACAAAAGCTGAAAAGTCTCATATGAAGTGATGCAAAATGAAGTGAACAGAACCAGGAGAATGTTGTACAATTCTGTTACCCAGTAAACAACAATAACATATGATGATCATCTGTGAATGACTTAACTATTCTCAACAAGGCAAGCATAGGGGACAAATCCAAGATACTTGTGACAAAAAAGGATGTCTACTGCCACAGAAGGAACACAATCAAAATGCACATTGAAATACACCATTCTTTATGTTTTTCCTCAATTAATTTTTTGTCAAGTATAAGTGATATTTGTCTTCTTTCACAACATGATATAGAAATATATTTTATTTGTAATAAATGTACAATCTCCATCATATCACCTTCATGCTAAGTGGAAGAGATGAGAATGAGAACATAGAATTAAAACTATAATCTGGAAAAATAAAATTTATAAAAAGGTTTTGAAAAAGAAATGTCCTAGGGATGATAAGATTTAATTTTATGCTCCACTAGGTCCTCTGTAGGCTTGACTTCTCAACATACTGTCAATGTTTTTCAAAGTAGTGCTATTAATGATCTTCTATTCCCCTCCCCTTCCATATTTTTCAGAGTAACTTAAATTCTACATTTGTAATAACTTGGTAATTGATATCATTCTAGTACTAACTTATAACTGGTTCTCATCAACACTAATGACATCCTAACTGATCTCTCCATTTCTAGTCTATTCTTTCTCCAAACCATCTTTCACACTACTGCAAAACAATCTTCCCAAGTCACATACTTATGTTCAAGTCAATTTCCTGATTTTGTGCTCTAAAATTAGTTCCTAACCTGAGGTTCATTAATTTTTTTTAACATTTCTAGGACTAACTGTATTTCACTTTATATTTATATCACATTCTTTATGATCTTATTTAGTTTAATAGATTAAAAAAATTTACTTTTTCCTTGAGAAAAGTTTCACAGGGCTATAACATGATCTTGACATTCAAACCCTCCCAAATTCTATTTCCATACTGATTTTCAATATTATTTCACAATCCTATTCTAGATCCAGCTCATATATTACCTATCCTGTTTCCACACTTATTTGTGTTTTCACCCACCTTTCTATTTTTATTCATGGAATTAATAAAATCTGAAATAGATATACTTTTCCTTCTCTTTTCTCCATTTACACATATTCTTTTCCCTATTGAATACCAATACAGGTACCAATTACTCTTTAATCATTTTCCTGCCCTTTTGCCCTTGACTCTCTTAGACTTCAATATTTGATATCTCCTATGGACATAATCATCTTCTTCTTATATTATAGTTCTAGATGTATATATCTCATCCTTTTTTTAAAATGACTGTTTCTTGATTCATTTTTCTGTTTCCTGTACCTAGCATAAGACCTTGAAGAGGGAAATTATGAATGTTTATTTAAATGAATGTAATTCTTGTCTGTTTTTACCCTCTAAAAGGTAATATTAATAGACATAGGTTGTTAATAAAAAATAATATTGATGATAATATAAAATAATAAAGACATAACCAGAAATTGCTTTCTAATCATTTTAAGTAGAAATTTATAATAACTATTCCCATAATGTCATATGAAATAAGACTTAAAATATAGGGTGAAGTTATCAAATTTCTAGTCTAGAGACTTTAAAAAAACTTTAGTTGTAATAGGGAGTTATAGTAGATTTATGAGGGGCAAAGTGAAATAATTAGATTTAGTGAAATGTTTTGGCAATTTTGAATTTGAATTAGGGAGGGGAGGAATGACAATAGGGAGACAAATAGGATGGTATTATAATAGTACAGCTAAATAGTAATAAGCTATAGGGACTGATTATGAGACATTTGTGGAAGAAGGCTAGATGGAACTTGGAACTGAAGGCAACTTGGAGGAAGGAAGTGATAGGAAGAGGGAAGCTAAGGATGGCTGAAATTCTAAAAATCATCAAGAAACATGGTGAATTTTCATCTAGACTGTTTCATTTAATGAGTAACCATGGTTATTACAATTTACTTTTCTAAGCCTCACTTTCTACATCTTTTAAATGAGAATTATAATCTTTGTAGTACTTATTTTCAAATTGCTATATCAAAATCTTAATTATGATTTAGGGAGGAGATTTTTGTATACTTTCATACAATGTGTTTATGAGATCTGTGGATGCTCTTTCTATATTGTAGTTAATGCACACTTTCAATTATAAGTGGGGATTTGTCATTTCAGAAGTTTTTTTCTTCAGCCATTCCATATGCCCCTCACCCCTTCTCTTGCTCCAATTTAACACATTATATTTTGACAGAAATATTCAAGAAAATGGAGAAAAAATGTTAGAAATAACACTGCAGTTCTTTTATAATTTAGATGAATATTCCTGGGCACATTTCAAATGAACATCCTAATAATGAGCTTCAATATATCATTAAAAAAATAAACAAGCCCATTAAAAGCATCCTCGAGAATAACTGAAGCAAATTATTACCAAATGAGGATAAGACAGATGAGGCTGATACACTTTTGAACCATGTTTTTTTCTGGCAAATTCCATTCATTACATGAAGTTGCTTAGAACTTTGAGTCATGTTTAATATTAGCTTTTTAAATATTGTCATAAATGTTTTAGAGTTTGGTTATTACTTTCTTCAGATCTATATCCTCACTTTAATAACCTACATATATTCACATCCACTTAGCAGATACATTACATTGTGTCATTAAGCTACACAATGAACCTAATTACTTTTCTTCCTACTGATTTCCTCATCTTCTTAGTTCTATGTCATCAGAAAAACAGCACTGCCTTAATATCAAAATAATTTGAAAGCCTATTGACATTTCAGGAGCACTGTGGCTAAGTAATAGACCCCAACTTTTCTTCCTGATGTTTTCATTATTTACCATATACCTCTGGGTAAATTGCAAGGGGTTGGGGTAGGGGAAGAGAGTCATTCTTATGAAGCTCAATCAATGCAATTTTAATCTGTAGGAAAGATCAGCTCATTCTTAAAAGGAATAGGTCAACTGTCTGAGAGCTGGCTAGGATCACAAATAAAGTAAACCTAATAAGATTATGAATGGGACTTCTTAATCCACAATTAGATATACTATAATTGGAGGACCACTGTATTGGGAATCAGAAGTGCATTTGATTCTCTACCTCCTTGATATTTCTCAACTTCATCCCCTTCTCTCCACTCACAAAGCATCTCTAGTCATCAGAACCCTTTGCCTGAGATATTGCAGTAACTTTCTAAAGATTTCCCTATACTTAAGTCTCTTTCTGTCTCCCAAATACTCTCCAGAAATCTATCAAATTGATGTAACTCAAGCTTATATTAATCTATGAGGTCCTTCCCCTTCATAACCCATTAATAATTATTTATTTCTTCTTAGGTAACTTGGAAAATTCTCCTTAGCCTTTTCCTGATCTCTTTTAATGTCAATGCTTCCTTTTTTGATTACATATAATGGATCTTATAGATATTTTCTTTCTACATAATTACTGACATATTGATTCCTTAGTTAGACTATTCTCTTTATGAGCAGATGGTGTCTTTTACCTTTCTGTGTATCTTTAGTTCTTAGTGCTGGTTCTGGTATATAATAACAACTTAATAAATATTTGTTGACCAAATGAATGATAAACCTGATAAGTGAACCTACCTGAAATATGAATACCACAAATCCTTCTATTTTATTTCCTTTGAAACTTTTTCAGACAATCTCAATTCCAGTCAAACTGGCCCGCTAGCTTTTCCAGAGGAAGCAAGGTAAGAATGAATGAAGGAAGGAAAGAGAGAAGGATGGAAGCAGTTAAGTAATGACCATTATTAAATACCTGTGCTAAGTATTTTATGAGCAAATTACAAAATAATGCATATATAAATAATATCTCATTTGATCTTCACAACAACCCAGGAGGCATAGTTATTGTTATCAGAATTTATAATTGAAGATATTGAATCAGAAAGCTTAATAACTCACCCAGGGTCACACAATTAGCAAAATAAACAAACAAATAGATGGATAAATCAGTAAATAAATGAATACATTAATAAATAAAACATTGATAGCTAAGGAAAGAAAGAAAGGAAGGAAGAAAGGAAGAAAAAGAAAGGAAGGAAGGAAAGAAAGAAAGAAAGAAAGAAAGAGGTTATATTTCTTGCCCAGAATCACACAGCTAATGTTTGATTTTGAAATCGTATTCATATCTTCCTCCCCCTAGACACAGAGCTCTATCCACTGCATCCACTTATATACATATTAGCTACTATTTTCCTCTCTACATGTCTCTATTTCCCCATTCATTTATTCAGGTATACTATAGCTTAGTATCAGGAGACATGGCATGGCATGCCATTTCTTGAATCCAGAACATCTAAGTATGATTTGACCTCAAATTATTGGAAACTATATCCCTCGCTAAGACTTGTTTTCCTCAGTTGTAGAATGGTGACAGTAATAGAGGCTACTTTCCTTACAAATTCCACTGGTAGGGTAGGGGAGAGGGTAGTAACAAAGAAGTGGGAGGAGGGATGCTTCTTCATATAAAGAACTCCATAGAAATGTGAGCTTTTATGATTTTCTCTATTTTAAAATGGCTTATTTCTATATGTCTTTTCTGCCATATCTATAATTCTAATGCTAGTCCTGATCTAAGGCAATTGCCCAGTGAAGGCATGTTCACAGACCCAAGATGTTTCTCATTTTGTGAAACCTCTACACAAATAACAGGTTTGCTATTTTTCTTTCTTCCCCCCAGGGTTGGTAATTCTGCTGAGTGTCTGAAATTCAAAGGTGAGGGGCCATTTATTTACATTATGTCCAATTTGTTCAACCCAAGTCTGACAGCTATAGAAAGACTATTGGGCCCCTAGAGATGTTAAAAGAGGAAAATAAAGCCAAACCAAACCCAAAAGCAAACCCAAACACTCCCATACAGACAGGCTTAATGTGAAAATCCGACCTTGGTTTTGTGGATGACTTATATCTTCTATTTCTATGTCTCACAAAGAAATGTACTTTTCTGATCCAGTACTTTAAGGGCAAAAGTTAGTATCAACACACCAATGACTAAGAGAAAGTTGACAAATTGAGGGGTACTTTGGACATTGAAGAGAACTTTCAAAGAATTATATGCTCTGAAAGTTAAAAAGGACCTCAGGGGCCATCAAGTCAAACCCCAAACTGAAAAACAACATGATGTAATAGAAATAGAGCTGGTCCTGAAATCATGACACTTCCCAGATCACTATCTATGTCATATTGGATAAGTCACTTTATCTCTCTAGGGCTCTTGTTCTAGGTCAGTCCCCCTAGTACCCTCCCTTGATATGCTCCCCTTTCTAGCCCCCCCTTTATGCTCCCTTTTCCTCCCCCCTCTCCTTCCCTCCCTTTTTATACTCCTTCCCCTCTCCCCCTCCTTGATTTTAATTTCTTTCTTACCCTGTTTGATAAGATAGAATTCAGGATCCCACTGGATCTAGATGTTCTTCCCTCTCAGATTTGATTTCACTGAGTGTAAGATTTAAGTAATTTCACTTCATGCTCTCTTCCTCTCCTCATATGAGAGTTCTTCCCCTCCCCTTCCCATGTGTATCTTTGTATGGGAAAGATTATTCTATTTAGTCCCCCCCTATTTCTTGAAGTAAATGTTATTATTATCAATGATTCCCCCATCCCTTTTTCTTTCTTTGCCCCACCTTTCACCAAATATTCTTGATGCCCCAATCTTTCTCTATGCATGATTCTTCTAACTATGCTTATGATGCATATATTTTTGAGTTACACAATACATTTTCCCCACATATTAATATATATAAGTTGATATAAATGTAGTCCTTATAGAAGAGAGTTTGACTTAAAGAAAAAGATAAGATTGATCTCCTTTTCCCTTTCTTTCATATTTACCTTTTTATGTTTCTATTGCTTTCTGTGATTGGATATCAAAATTTCCACTAAGTTCTGGTCTTTTCTTAGCAAATGCTTGGAAATCTTCTGTTTTGTTGAATGCCATACTTTCCCCTGGAAGTATATAGTCAGTTTTGCTGGGTAGTTGATTCTTGGTTGGAGACCTAGCTCTCTTGCCTTTCTAAATATTGTGTTCCATGCTCTGTGGTCTCTTAGTGTGTTAGCCGCTAAGTTGTGTGTGATCCTTATGGGAGTCCCCCTATATCTGAAGCTCCTCTTCTTGGCTTCTTATAGGATTTTCTCCTTTTCTTGGAAGCTCTTGAATTTGGTAATTACATTCCTGGGGGTTGTCTTTTGGGGATTTAGTATAGAGGGTGTTCTATGAACCCTTTCAATTTCTATTTTGCCCCCTTTCTCCAGAACATGTGGGCAATTTTCTTCTATAATCTCCTGTAGAATAGCAGCAAGGTTTTTGTTTATTTCTGGTTTTTCGGGGAGACCAATAATTCTCATGTTGTCTCTTCTTCCTTTGTTTTTCAGGTCTGTGACCTTTTCAATGAGATATTTTATGTTTTCTTCTAATTCATTAATTTTTTGGCTTTGCTTTATTGATTCTTGCTGTTTTGCATGCTCACTGCCTTCCAGTTGCTTAATTCTGGTCGTTAGGGACTGGTTTTGCTTTTCAGCTTTGTCTGCACTTTTATTAGATGCTTCCAGTCTTTCTCCAATTGTAAAGTCTTGTGTATCAGACTGCTGATCTCTTTCTCCCATTTTTCTTTCCAAAAGGTTTCCATCTTTTGGGCATGCTCACTGTCTTCCAGTTGCTTAATTCTGGTCATTAGGGACTGGTTTTGCTTTTCAGCTTTGACTGCCCTTCTATTAGATGCTTCCAGCTCCTTCTCCAATTGTGAAGTCTTGTCTATCAGACTGCTGATCTCTTTCTCCCAATTTTTTCCCAAAAGGTTTCCATCTTTTGGGTAAGCTCCAGTTTGAGATCTTCCAGAGCTTGTGGATAGTTTCCATTTTGGGGGGCATATTCTGATTTTGTTTGGATTTCATCCTCATTCTCTTCTTTTCCTTGGGTACTCCCTCCATAAAAGTTTTCAATAGTCACTTTTCACCCCCCTTTCTTCTTGGAGGCTTTATTTTGGGCCATGTGAGCCATCCCTTTGGTGGTTTTATTCCACTTTCTTTTTTGGTCTGGGGTCTGGGTGATATGGGAGGGTTTTCTGTGAATTTAGGTTGCCTCAGACTAGTTATTCCCAGCCTCCGAGGTTTCTTAGAGCGTGGGCCCCTGTGTTCAGCCCAACCACCCAGGCATTCAGTGCAGCCTGCCCAGGTGTTCAGCTCCGCCCAGGTGCTCATTGTAACTTCCCCAGAGTTCTGCTCCGCAGCCCCTGTGCTCAGCACAGGATTCTCCCGAGAAACCGCCCTGAGAGGTCGTTTCCTTGCAGTCTTTAGATCCCAAGGACCCTGGTGTGCCCCCCCAGACAGAGATGCTCCTCACTCACTTGCTGTCCCAGTGAGCACTCTGATAGCTTACTCTGGTTTAGTGGGGGGGTGGGGGGGGAGGAGTGCCTCAGTTCATGTTTTTGTGCAAGCTTTTCCTCCTCCTTATAGTGTGGAAATGTTCAAACCTCATATACCTTCATTTCTGTGGGCTACTGGAGAGTCCCTCTGTTCTTCCAAAGGTGATTTTTATGCTCTTTTGAGGTAGTCTATTTCGTTCAGTGCCAGGGAGGGGAAGCAAGTCTCATCTAGATTGCAGCCACGTTTACCTGGATGTCGATATGTCTTCATTTGAATGAAAAATGTTTGAAATTTTGTTAAAAAATTCCTGGGTTTGTTTTGGCAAGTTGAGTCTCAAGAATTTTATATTGTTTTCAATGATTTTAAATGGAATTTCTCTTTCTATCTGTTCCTGCTGGGTTTTGCTGGAAGTTTACATAAGAGCTAATGATTGTGGATGTTTATTGCATATCTTGCAACTTTTTTAAAGTTCATTGTTTCTACTTCATTTTTAGCTTATTATCTAGGGTTTTTCTAAGAATACTATAATGTCCTCTGTAAAGAGGGTCAAGCTTGTGTCCTTGTGATCTATTTTCATTCTCTTGATAATTTTTCTGTGTCCAATTGCTTTAGCTAGAATTTTAGTATATTATCAAGTAATCAAGGTAATATTTTATTTCTTTGTTTCACTCTTGATCTGATAGAAATGACTTCAAGTTTATTAACCTATTTAGATTGCTTGCTCTTGGTTTTAGGCAGACATTCCTTATAATTTTAGGAAAGGTTCTGTTGATTTGTTTTCAATAAGAATTAGTCTTCTATTTTGACAAAGGCTTTTTCTGCATTTATTGAGAAAATCATTATTGTGTAGTATTAATGATATGATCAATTATGATGATAGCTTTCATAGTATCAAGTAAGCACTGTACTCCTGGTTTAAATCACACTTCATCATACTTCATAATATTTGTGGGTTTTTTGATGTAATTTTTTGCTAGTATTTTATTATTTTTTTTTGGCATGGCAATTCTTTAAGAAAATTAGTTTATAGTATCTTTTTTGGTTTTTGCTCACTTTGGTTTAAATATCAAAACCATAGTTCTGTCATAAATGAAATTTGGTCAGAATCCTTCTTTTTCCATTGTCAATTAGTTTATGTTATATCCAAGTTAATTGTTACTTAAATGTTTGGCAAAATTCACTTTGAATCCATTTTGGTCTGGGATATTTTTTTAAATTAAGAATTTCTTCATGATGTGTTCAACTTATTTTTTTTCTAAGATAGGGATATTTCAAGTATTCGATTTCCTGTTCTCCTAATCTATTCATTTTATAATTTTTAATATTTCTCCATTTTGATTAGAATATTATTAGTACTACTACATTATTTGGTAAAATAACTTTTTTTTGCTTCCTTTGAAAGATTTGTAATCTTCTTTTACAAAATCAAAATCCCAGTCCATCTGGATCCCTCTCCCAAGAAGCCATTCTATAGAACAAATAATTTTTAAGGGGAAAAAATGAGAAAAGAATTATCAGCAAAAGTAACCAACACATTGGACAAGTCTGAAATTATAGGACGTGTTTCACCTCCATTGGTCTCCCACCTCCCAAAAAAACTGAGAGGGGTGGTGGTGCGGAATCTTCTCCCATCTCCTTTGGGTCCATGACCTTTTTTTTTTCTTTTGTAGTTTTGTGGTTGACTATTTTGTGACAGCTTTGACTTGTATTATTCCCTTAGCTCTGTTTGCTTCACATTTTTCCTGGCTTCTGACATCACATCCGGCATCTCTAATGGCATAGTAATACCTCACCAAATAACAATTCCCAGTCAATGGGTATCTCTTTCCCCTCCATTGCTCCCATAAATAGTGCTCCTATAATGTATATGAAGTATATTATGCTGACTAGTGGAGTCTTCTGTGCAACTGCCCTATACACTTCCCCTTCCAAGGCCTTTGCCTTGACTCTCAGCCCCCAGAAGCTCAGCTGTGGTTATGTCCTTGCTCCAACACAAATACCTCTAGCCAGTTTAGACCTGGTTTACCTTGTCTATTCGAAGTTATTCCACTTACCCCAGCTTTTCATACACGGAGCATATGCTATGCTAGCTCTCCTTTCTCTGCTTTTGCCTAAGCTGTGCACCACACCTGGGCTGCTCTCCCTTCCCTCTAAATGAGGCCATCTTTAAAGCCTGGTGCTGCTGGCAACTATCCTTGTCTTCCATTACTTTTAAGGGCTCAAATTTGATGAATTAAGTGCTTGTGGAGGATACTTCTCTCCCATCATTATTGCAACTGCTAAGGGGCCCTCTGCTGTCTTCTCTACCCTCTCCATCACTGTTTTACTTTTTGATACCTCTCTTGGGAGATCAGACCCTGAAATCTCTGACAATGGGGGGCACAGTAGAGACAGATGGGTGAATACCTGGCCCTCAGTAGTGGGTGGGACTACAGGGGCTGGCAAGTTGAGCCCATGCAACCTGGGCCACCACCTAGGCTCAATCGCTTTGAGTCTCATTCCATTGGATGACTCTCCAGCCACCCTGAAGCCATCTCACTCCTTTCCCCAGTTGACCACTTCAGGCTCTGAAAACAGTCTGCTGAGAGGAGATGGCAACCAAGGCCTCTTGGCTTCCCCTCAGAAGCCCCATCTTCCAAAGTGCTGCTTCTGGGATGGCATGATGTTTCTATGTACTAGAATGTGAGCATGTCCACCATCCCCCCACCCCAGGCTGGGAGTGGCTTACTCTTTCTTGTCCCCTGCATCAAGGAATTTGGTCTGTCACTGGGCAGATGACTCTCCAAAGAGGGGTAAAGGGAAGAACAGACTCAGAATTGTACCCATGGTGAACCAATTGGTTCTTTGGTTTGTCTTCCTTTAGGAGGAAAGGGGCAGAGAAAGACTGAAGGGCAGCTGGAGAGGTCTCCAGCCCCTGCCTAAGGGTCTACCTGTGAGGAAATGGGGGGGGGGTGCAGAGAGATGTTCCCAGCCTAAAGATGGCCTGCTGATGGGGGCCGAAAACATCAGTGATGGCACTTCTGTTGCCTCCTTTGTTTCCATTGAAGACAATGTCACAGAGATGAAGATGCCTGGTAATGGTACAGGCCCACAGGCTTCCCCATTTGTGGCAAGAGGGGAACCTACCAGCATTTGGGGGAAGATGATTGCCAAAAAACCCCAGCTGGTATCCTAGTGGAGTGCCAAAGTAGAACCTGTCCTGACAGAATAGGGACCTCCCACCACTGACCAGAGACCTGGGGAGGAGGAAACCTTGGGGAACTAACCCTTCTGCAGACTGTACCCCTAACCCACCCCACCCCTTCAGGTCTCCCAAGAATTCACCTTGGGTCCTTCAGTGCCCAGATGGCAATTTTCTGATAGGGAGAAAGTGGTTGAGGCCATGACACACTGAATGCCTAGGGTCGGGCTTGTGGCTACCAGGAAGACTTGAAGTCTAGAGGGGGAGTAAAAGGTGAGAAGGTCAAACTTGGCAGGCACCAGGCCCTCCTGAAGGAATCCTAAGGTCTTGCAAAACCTCTGGCTGATTTTGCCCCTCAAGTTCTACTAGACCCAATACTACAGCTTCTAATCCCCTCCTTCTTCCCCAAAGGAACAGAACATTCTCCCCCTCCCACCTTAAACTAAGTTTCCTGCACAATAGGGTCTTGGAACTCTCCTAGACCTAGGATGCCATCTAGCAAAAGGAAAGCAACAGGAGAGAGTGTCCCCTGGTGTTCCCTGGGACTCTGCCTGCCCTTCTGCCCCTACTGTAGGGAGCCACATTCTGTGTGATGCTTTCTCTCAGCCAAGCTGTGTTACAACTGTGGCTGAAGAGAACATTTGAAAAGGGAGTGTGGTCAAACCCCTCCAATGACGAAATACCCCAAATTTGGTAAAGAATTTTATTGGGCTAGAGAATGTCATTCAGGGTACAAAGAATAGTGCCCATGCCATGGTGGTACTCACCTCAGGAGAGATGGTTTTTCACTTTGGTCAGAACTAACTACTATGTTACCTAACATTCCAACATTGACTAGCCTTATTTGTTCTGAAGCATATGTTCTTTATTCCCAATTAGAGAGATTTATTTTAGTGAAAAGACAGCCTGTACTGGTTCTTATTGAATTGCAAGCTCCTTATCAGAAGCTTAATGTATGACCTCTTAATTCATACTGGATAAGGACTCAAGCTAGAATTACTATTGTGAACACCACTAATGAATTTTATGCTATAAGAGGTGAATTAGCAGTAGTGGTTGAAGACAAACAAGCATCTTTGGTCACAGTTGTAGCCTACCCTTCATTTTCTGAACTGCTGTCATAACCTGTGCCTGGACCATGGAAGTTTCTGCCTCTAATATTTATTTGAACATCTTCCTCTAAGGATGCATTCCTAGTCAAAGACATTAGCATTGCCCTGAAATCCTGTTTCACCACCTGATGAATCACATGTTTTAACCCATGATTTGGTCTTAAAGATCATTCTGCAGCTTCATGCACCCTAGCTACAAAATCAGCAAAAGGCTCAGTAGGACCCTGCATAACCTTTGTGAAACAATGAGTACAGTGGGCTTTGTCGTCTACTGTCTTCCAAACTTTCAAAGACTCTCTTCCAATTCTAGCATAAAATCCTGGAACATACCCAATCTGACGCAAAGAACCCCTCCTCATTAACTGATGTATGGTAGGAGCTTGTACCCCAAAGGCCCCTGTCAACTCCCATTGCAGTGTGTGTGTAGCATCACTCCACATAGCTTTCCACTGCAGATGCTGACCAGGTTGCAAACACATACTGGCCAAAGCTCTCCAATCCTATGGAGTCATGTTAGTAGATGAAATAAAAGAAGGCAAATCCATTGTGTACAGGGAAGTTGGCCCATATTTGGCACAAGCCTCTTTAATCTCTTTCACTACTTTAAATTGCTAATCTGGGGATTGAATTAGCATATGAAGAGTTTCTTAGTCCAACCTCTAACACAGGGAACAATGTAGGCTCAGCTCCTAACTTCTGCATTTCCTGAGGGCTAGTCAGGGCTAAGTGATGGAACTGAGTCATCACTACCTCAAGTGCCTTACCATCTTTCCACAGGAGCAACTGACCCTGAGTCTGACACTTTGAAGGTCCTGAATCTCTGGAAGGTGGTGCTCAGGGATGTTTCTTTTGTCCCATGTCAACTTCATTCTCCACTGCTTCCTTTAGCCCACTTAATACCTTTAAATCATTCAGACAAAGTCCAACAATGTTGTAAATCTTAACAAAAGTCTAGGGCAGCTGTGAATCTTTCTGCATATGGTCTCCTA
This sequence comes from Monodelphis domestica, assembly GCF_027887165.1. NCBI lineage: Eukaryota > Metazoa > Chordata > Mammalia > Didelphimorphia > Didelphidae > Monodelphis > Monodelphis domestica. The sequence goes on along the minus strand of NC_077227.1, from coordinate 689,356,503 downwards.
TCTGCATCCACTCCTTAGTTAATAAACAACCATCCTGTATTGTGGGAAATTCTTTCATAAGATACCGAATAAAATTAATGGTTTTGCTCTAATCTTAATTCCTTGCCTTCCTGCTAACATTTGTAAACTCTTTATGTCTACAGTGGGATGCTTAAGCCCATTCTGCACATCAGTGCACACCAGTGATGACAGGCTGCCTATAATTCATGATCTATAGAGAAAAACAACCAACCTATCTCCGTGGAGCACTGCTGCATATTTTTTTTCAGTGGGAGGGGTCTTAATCTTGAGAGTCTTATTGCGTCCACAACTTGAAAGTGCTAGTCAGAAATTTGGGAATGGGCTTTGAACCTCCAGCTCTGCTGGCCCCAGTTTAGGCACCAGACATAAAGAATAGGGGGGAAAGTAGGGAGCTTAGAGTGCCACAGGGGTTCCAAAGAACAGGGGTGATACTCGGCAAAATGGGAAATGAAAGCAATCATTCCTGATGTTCATCTGTTCATCTTTAATAAATACACACACTATCCAAGTATCCACCACCAATAGCTACAGTAGACAAGTTATAGTTTTTACTTGTGGGAAAGTCAAGTCCACCTAGCATAAGAAACCAAACAGTCACCAAAATAGTTTCTGGGAAATATTATCTTCTTAGAATTCCAGGAACTCCTTGTCTTTCTTCCAGCAGTAACCAGACAGATACCTGGGGCAATGTTCTTGCTTGGCTCAGTTCCCTGTCTCAAAACTTGCTTTTTTCTGAGTTTGCACTTGACCTTGCTCAAGAATGCTAGAGGGGAGGGGAAGAAGGCAAAGAGGACTTAACTCTTTGCATTCTCTACACTTGGGCCCTGGAGCTCTGCCCCGAGAGATTTTGAAGAGGGGAGAGCCATCCCTAAAGCCTCAGGGACAGTCTCCTCCCTAGTACCAAAGGGAACAAATCCTTTGAGGGAGAGCATGAGGATAGTCTTGTGGATCCCAAAGGCAGCTATAAGGAAGAGTCCCAAAGGCAACAGCTGATCCCAGCATAATCTCCATGACTGAGCCTTAGAGGAAGGGGAGTGGAGTTGTGTGCAGAGCCAGGAAGAGTCTGGCCTCACCCCAGGCCTAGCCTCTCTGGTGGAAGCCTGTGCCCTAGTGAATGTGGGCCTTCTCCTCCAGAAAGGGGATTTTCATGCTGCCTGTTCACAGCTGGTCCTTCCAGAAGGGGGCCTCAGAAGGGGGGCTCATGTTACACAGGGGTTCCTTGGGGAAAGAAGGTATAGCAAAGGTCATAATTGAGCAGGCAGCTGAATAAAGCCATGTAGAGGTCTGAGAAGCATCAGAGCCAGCAGGAGAAATAGGTGGGGTTGTGACAAGTTCAAAAGATGTTGCTAATCTGGGGCTTGAATAAATTCTTGGTGATAGCCCTCATCTCCTTCCTCTCCTTCATCCAGTATTAGAGCATCTATTGGGACTTTGAATCCCAGAACATCTGTATACATTTTTAGAAGGCCAATGTGAAGAATAAAATTAATTCTCCCCTGGTTATGAAGATTAAAATTGTAATCCTTTCCTATTTTTTAGATTTAATTGCCAAAAGTGTAAACACCCTACTTAAAAGTTGAGTATGGAGATGTGCCCATTTTTAGATCTAATCACCAAAAGTATAAACTTTGTCTATACAGTTGGAGTATAGGATCATAGTATAGTTTTAGTCAAAAACATAAATATCAAAATCAGCCAAGCATACCTCCTTGTTGTCATAGATGGTTGAAGGGTTCAGGAGGTTGGACACACCCTGGGGCAGCATATTCTGCACCAGATGCTTCATCTGATAGTGTGTCCACAGGAAGCTCTTGTTGTCCAGCTGGGCACCAGGGAGCAGAGGGGCAACCTGCTGTAGCTCCTCCCCAGTGATGGGGAGGTAGCAGCAGCCCCCTAGCTGGTATCCCCAGTCCCCCGTGACTCCCCCAGCATCTTAGTGGGCATTCAGTGCCACATACATCAAACCAGCCCTAAGAGTTAGAGGAAATTGGCCCATGGTGAACTTGAGCTCAGTTTAGCTATGGAGGGTGCTTATAACCAGAGAGTCCCACACAGGTCCCAGGCAACACTCCCCCCACCCCAGGTCACTCCTAAAATAACTCTTAATAATTATTTTAATTTCATCTTCATTGGTGATGCATTCACCTTTATCACTTTTTATATTGATGATGTAGTTTTCTTCTTTCTGCTTTTTAAATAAAATTAATCAATTGTTTATGAATTATTGATTTATGGTATTTGAATGATTTGTTTCTTGTTTGTTTGAAGTATTTTCTCTTTGATCTGGGATATTTGGAATTTGATTACAATATTCCTGGGAGTTTTCATTTGGTGATCTCCTTCAAAAGGTTTTCAATGGATTCTTTCAATTTCTATTTTACTTTCTGGTTGTAGGATACTTAAAGTTTGCCTTGACAATTCCTTGAAATAAAATATCTCTGATATTCCTTTGATTATGGATTTCAGGTAATTCAATCCCTAATTATCTACCAATTTATTTTCTTAAATATTTAATAAGATAATTCTCATTTCCTTTTTTTAATCATTCTTTTTACATTTTAAAATTATTTTTTTTTTATTTCTCATGGAATTACTTGTTTATACATAGTCAATTCTAATTTTTAAGAATATGTTTTTTTCAGTAAGTTTTTGTACTTCTTTTTTTTATTCTGCCAATTCTGTTTCTAAAGATTTTTCTTCTTCTTCTTCTTTTTTTAATCAGTTAATATTTGCACTTCTTTTTCCATTTGGTCAATTTTGTTTTTTTAGTTTAGTACTTTCTGTGCCTTATTTACTCATCTGTAATTGTATTTTCATATTTTTTCTTATGCTGCTTTCATTAATTTAGATGTTTTCATTATTATTTGTATTTTATTTAGACTGTTTTTATGTCTTCTAATGTCTTTATGTCTTTTTATGTCCACTTGTGCGATTTATTCCAAATAATCAGAGTGGACATTGGTGGTATAGTGGTGAACATAGCTGCCTTGCAAAAAAATAGGATGTGACTTTTTAACCTCTAGACATGTTTGCAAGTTTTCTTTGAGAATAACAATGACACCACCTCATTTTCCAATTTTTCTTCACCACAAAGAGTGTGAAAATGAATATTTTTGTGCATATATTTTTCCTTATTACCTCTTTTGGGGTACAAACCCAGCAATGCTATGGCTGGATCAAAGAGTATGTATTCCTTTAAAAAAAAAAAGCACTTTGGGCATAATTACAAATTGCCCTCCAGAATGGCTGGACCAATGTACAGATCCACCAGCAATGCATTAGTGTCCCAATTTGGCCACATCCCCTCCAACATGTATTATTTTCCTTTATTTTCATGTTGGTCATCTGCTAAGTGTGAGATGATACCTGAGGTTTTTTTTTTTATTTACATTTCTCTAATTAGGAGACATTTAGAACACTTTTACATGTGATTATTGATAGTTTTGATTTCTTCATCTGAAAACTGCCTATTCATATCCTTTGACTATTTGTCATTTGGGAAATGCTTGATTTCTTGAACATTTGACTTAGTTCCTTATATATTTGAGAAATTAGACATTTGTCAGAATTTTTGGTTAAAAAAAGAAAACTTTACCCAGTTTGTTGCTTACCTTCTAATTTTGGTAACATTGGTTTTATTTGTACAAAAACTTTTTAGTTTAATATAATCAAAATTATTTATTTTATATTTTGCAATGTTCTCTATCACTTGCTTAGTCTTAAATTCCTTCCCTTCCCATAGATCTCACAAGTATACAATTATATGCTCACTTAATTTATTTATGATTTGAATTTACCTTGGTATATGGGGGGGTACAATTTTAATCTAAACCTAATTTTCCCCCTACTGTTTTCTAGTTTGCCCAGCAGTTTGTGTCAAATAATGAGTTCTTGTTCCAAATCTTTGGGTTTATCAAATACTAGCTTAATGAAGACATTTATCACTAGTCTATTCTACTTATCCACCCTTCTGTCTCTTATCCAGTACCTTACTGTTTTGATGATCATTACTTTGTACTACAATTTAAGATCTGGTACTGCTAGCCCCCCATAGTTCACATCTTTTTTTCATTAGTTCCCTTGCTATTCTTGACTTTTTGTTCTTTCAGATGAACTTTTTAATAATTTATTCTAATTCTATGAAAAGTTTTTGGGTAGTTTGATAGATATGGCACTGAATAAGCAAATTAATTTAGGTTGGATTGTCATTTTAATTATATTAGCTCATCCTAACCATGAGCAATTAATATTTTTCCAATTGTTTATATCTAATTTTATTTCTGTGAAAAGTGTTTTGTAGTTGTGTTCATATAATTCCTGAATTTTGCTTGGCAGATAGATCCTAAATATTTTATATTGTCTAAAGTGATTTTAAATGAAATTTCTCTTTCTAACTCTTGTTGCTGATTTTTGATGGAAACATATAGAACATGATTTTATTTTGTATCCTGCAACTTTGCCAAAATTTTTAATAATTCCTACTAGCTTTTTAGTTGATCTTCTAGGATTCTCTAAGTATACTATCATATCACCTGCAAAGAGTGATTGTTTAGTTTCCTCATTGCCTACATTAATCCCTTTAATTTCTTTTTCTTCTCTAATTGCTACTGCTACTCTAGTACACTGTTAAATAATAGAAGTGTAATAGGCTTCCTTGCTTCACTCTTGAACTTATTGAGAAGACTTCTAACTTATGATTGCAGATGATACTTGCTGATGATTTTAAATATAAATAAAAATATTATTTTGGGGAAAGGCCCTTCTATTCCTATACTTTCTAGTGTTTTTTTTAAGAATGGGTATCATATTTTGTCAAAGGCTTTTTCTGTATCTATTGAGATAATCAGGTGATTTCTATTAGATTGGTTATTGATATGGTAGACCATGTCGATGTTTTATTAATGATAAACCAGCTTTGCATTACTGGTATAAATTCCAATTGTTCATAGTGTATAATACTTGTGATAAATTGCAATAGTCTCTTTGATAGTATTTCATTGAAGATCTTTGCATCTATGTTCATTAGAGAGATTGATCTGTAGTTTTCTTTCTCTGTTTTGGTCTTCCTGGCTTGGGAATCAGTACTATATTTGTTTTATAAAAAGAATTTGGTTAGATTCCTTCTTTGTTCATGTAGTCATATAATTTGTACAATATTGGGATTAGTTGCTATTTGAATATTTGATAGAATTTACTTGTGAATCTATCTGGCACTGACAATTTTTTTAGGGCTTTCCTTCATGGCTTGTTCAATTTCTTTTTCAGCGATGTCCTTTTTTTTGTTTTTTTCCATTTCACTTAGGTTGTCACATTTATTGCATACAATTGGGCAAAATAATTATTAATAGTTTTCCTAATAACCTCTTCATTATACTGTTTTAGATAATTTTTTTAAGTTGCAAGCATAATTCTTCATTTTTCTCCCTCTCTATTTTGTTGATATAAGCACTTAGGAATATAAAATTTCCCCTGAATATTGCTTTGACTGTATTCTATAGATTTTTATATGTTGACTCCTCATCATCATTCTCTTCATTTAAATCAGAAATTGTTTCTATAATTTGGCTTTTTTTTTGAGTTATAAGTTTTGAAGAACTAGATTTTATGGTTTCCAATTAATTTTAAATTTGTATCTCCAAGATCCCTTACTAATTATGATTGCTATTGCATTATGACCTGAAAAATTTTCATTTATGGTTTCTGCTTTTCTACATTCATTTGCAATGTTTTTATGCCCTAGTACATGACTGATCTTTGTGTATGTACTATGTGCTACTAAAATGAAGGTATATATCTTTTTTCCCTGTCCAGTTTTCTCCATATATTTATTACCTATAATTTTTCTAGTAGTTCATTCAATTCCCTTATTTCTTTCTTATTTATTTTTGGTTCAATTTATCTAGTTCTAATAAGGGGAAGTTGAGATCTCCCACTAGTATGGTTTTACTATCTATTTCTTCCTTAAGCTCTGTTAGATTCTTATTTAGAAATTTAGATGATATACAATTTGAAGAATACATTTTTAGAATTGATATTACTTCACTCTTTATAGAACCTTTTGGGAAGATTTAATTTCTTTTCTTATCTCTTTAAACCCTATCAATTTTTACTTTAGCTTTGTCACATATCATGCTTTATTTAACTTTAGATGTTGCATGACAATTTTTTCTCCAGTCATTTATATTTAGTCTCTGTGTATCACTCTGTCTTAAATGTGTTTCTTATAAACAATTTATAATGGGATTCAAATTTTTAATCCACTCTACTATTCATTTCTGTTTTATGGGTGAATTCCTGCCATTCACTTTCAGAATTCTGTGTATTACTCTCCATCTTATTATACCCTTTTGATCATGTTCTAGTCCCTTTCACTCTGTTCTTTCTCACCAATGTTATTCTTTTTAACCCCCCATACTTTCCCCTCCCTCTAATTACTTCACCCATCCTTTATCTTATTCCCTTTCTGTTTCTCTGTAGGACAAGATAGAATTCTATATTCTAGTGAGTATATTTGGTTTTACCTCACTGAGCCAGTTATAATAAAAATAAGGTTTAAATATTGTCCATCACCACCCTTATCCTACTCTTTCCATTATGGTTTTTCACACCTCTTTATACTACCTAATTCATTCCTTTCCATATCTCTCTTTCCTTTTGTCTCATTTCAGTCTTTTCCACCCTTTTTTATATATCATATCATATACATGACTATAATACATATCATTTCATATAATCACATTTACATATACATCAGATCATCATAATCAGCTTACTTCCCCACTCTCTTTCTAAGTATATCCCTTGTATCTGCTCTACAACTAAGAGTAATTTTTTGAGGATTACAGATATCCTCTTTCCATGTAAAGATACATACAGTTTGACATTAATGAGTTCCTTAAATGTTTTCTTTCTTACTTACCTTAATAGGCTTCTCTTTGGCTCATTTTTTTCAACTTCATTTTTTTATTGTTGGTTTGTTTAGATCTGGCTTATTCTTTAGGAATGCTTGGAAATGTTCTATCTTATTGAATGTCCATGTTTTTCCAATGGAAAAAAAATATACTCAGTTTTGTTGCCTAGGTGAGTAATAAACCTATGTGAAAGGGATTTTTTATTTTAACTTAATCAAATACTTGGAATATTCCACCCTTTTAACTTAATCATTCAAGAAATTATGAATCCTTTTGATAAAAGAGCTCACATACTCAGAGGATGGGAAGTGGATCCCACAATCACTGATCCCTGGACATTTCTAGGCACATTGAGAGCCTTTGATTAGTTCCTTAAATGTGATAGACCAACCCACAGTACAAAGGAGGAAACAGAGTGGAAGGAAGTGATATGGCTAAAACTGCTTATAAAAGACACCCTAGAGCATTCTGGGTCACTTCTGATTCTGCTATGCAGGTAGCTCTTGCTAAGGATCTTCTTTTGTTTCTGCTACACTGGTGGCTCTTGCTGAGGGAGGACTTCTGCATTGGTGACTATGTTGAATTCTTCGGCATGGCATTTATACACTGGAGTACATCTGTGTTGGTGTCTCTATTTTGGAGGATTTTCTGTGTTGGAGGACTGTTGCTTTGGAGATTGAGATTTTACCACTCCTCTGGCTGGATATTAGAACTTTGCCAGGAAGCAAGCTAGATTTCTCTGGAGCAGACTTAGAGTAGTAGGCTAGACAATTTCCCTATCACTTTCTTACATTACCCTTTTTATTATCTCTACCCTGCTGTAATAAAGCTACTAAAGCTGCTAATAGAGTTAATTTTATAAATGGTGACTACAGTATTTTGTTTTAATTCTTATATTTGTTAAACACATTTTTAATTACTACACCAAGATCTTCTCACCATTCTGAATATCATATTCTATGCTTTTGATCCATTAATGTAGAAGCCATTAGGTCTTGAGTGATCTTGATTATAGCTCCATGGCATTTAAGTAGTTTCTTTCTAGTTGCTTGCAGTATTTTCTTCTTGACTTCATGGCTATTTAATTTAGCTATTATATTCCTAGAAGTTGTCATCTGTGAATCTCTTTCTAGAGATGATCTGTGAATTGGTGTATCTCTCTATTTTATAAATTTACAAATTTATAAATATAATTTAAACCAGGTAGGTAAGCAAGCACAAGGATATTTAATTTAGTTTAATTTAGTTTCATGTAATTTAGCTAAATGTATTGTTTTTCTCTTGGAGGCAGAAAGAAGGAAGTGTTTATATGGTTGCTCTTGTATTGGTAAGAAATGATAAAAAGTGTATTTCTTACATCAAAAGTTAAAATGAAAACATGAACATACATGTACATGCAAATGTATGCATGTGTAGTCTCTAGAGTTAACTCAAACCAGATTGCTTTTTGGCTCTACATCACACTTCTAAACCACATGGCAGTTCTGGTCAGCTAAAGCCTTCTAACCATTTTTTCACAAGAACTATTGTACACACACATGCATCCATGCACACACACAAACTGCAATGAATAGTTGTTAAAAATAATTAAAAAATAATGAAGAATCATGCTTCAAATAAACACATCTTACATATTTAAATTTTAACTAAGAATCCTCAGACAAGACAAGATCGAAGAACTTAAGATGAATGTCATTAAGATCCTAATTAATTCAAAACAGATAGCTTCAAAGATTTCCAGAGTCAATTGTCCTTTAGTGGGATTAAAAGCCCATGGATTCCCATCACAGGACTGATGAGCAGACAGACATTTCAAACTAACTGTGGTAAAATAGGACTAGTTCCATTCATGTATGAAAGGAGCAGCCCTGGACACAGGATTAAATCACGTGGATTAAAGAGTAACCAGCAAAGTGCAGAAAGTTAAAGCAATTGATATAAGACTTCATTAGTCTCTAAAGGTTTCCATTCCAATCAAAGTCCTGATTAAAAGCAACATCCTACTGGAGATCCATGTTGAGTGTGGTAATTTCATTGTTATTGAGGCAGCATCTCTTTATTGGTTCAATTGTTCCCAATTTGTTACTGGAAAGATTGGAAATTACTAAGCAACCTCCTGGTTACTAGACTTGGCATAGAGCTTATAGTTGACTTAGAGTCATATTGGAGAGAACCACAGTGTAATTTAGGTGGGAGGCAGGTTATAGTGTAATTTCCTGGACTTTGCATTTTCATAGTAAGAGAACCCAAATACTTAATCAGACCATAGGTTGATGGATACTACTAAGAAGTTTTGGCTTTGAGTTGTATGTTGCCCTCAGTTTCCATAGGTGAGGGAGCAACTGATCTTGAAGGATCATTGTATATCTGCATCTTCTAGTATTTAAGATCACAACTACTCTAAAGACATTATAGACAGATCTGAGTTTTAGTATCAATATCAAGTAATTATGAATATAAGATAAAATATAATATAAAATAATTATAAATAACAAAAATATTGATTTATTATTTATTTTTTAATGTTTTTATTATCATGTCATCTAATATATAACAATAAAGGAAGAGACATGCTATTATTATCTCTATTTTATAAATTATGAAATAAAGGTCAACAGACATTAATAACTTATCCAAAGTCCCACTATTAATAAAAATAAATAGCTGGATTTAAACTCAGGTCTTTCTAACCCCAGATGCAGTACCTTATGTAACTTGTTGTTTAGCTACCTCTATGAATTATCATTTATTTTACCTGAGTTTGTTTTGATTATTTGTAAAATGGGCATGAACATTGTGATACATTTCTATTATCTTCTTGCTAATATATATGTATATATATTTAAATTTTGCATCAGTTTTCCATAGAGAAATTAGCTTATAACTTTCTTTCTCTGTTTTTTCTCTCTCTGGTATATTTACCATAATCATATTTGTGTCATAAAATGATTTTGGCAGGACTCCTTAACTTATTGTTTCATAAATTTTATATAGCATTAGCTTTAATTGTTCCTTAAATGTTTTGTAGAATTAATTTTTAGAACCATGTGGTTCTAGGATATTTTTTTTCTTGTGCATAGGTATCTCATTTATGGTTTTCTCAATCTCTTTTTCTATGATAGGGTTATTTAATTATTCAATTTCCTATTCTATTAATCTAGGAAATGTATATTTTTATAAATATTCATCCATTTCACTTGGATTGTCACTCTTACTATGAAATCATTGGGAAGAAGAATAATTAATAATTGGTGTAATCCCATCTTAATTTGTGGTTAGGGAGATAACTGGCACAGTAGTTGAAGTGAGAGGCCTCAAGTTAGGAGGGCTCTTGATCCTGAGTTCATATTTAATCTCAGACTCTTACCAACTATGTGATCCTGGGTAAGTCATTTAACCCTGTTTGCCCCAGTTCCTCATTTGTAAAGTGCAATAGAGAAGGAAATGACAAAGTACTTTAGTATCTTTGCTAAGAAAAACACAAAATTGAGTACAATATGACTGAAATGACTGAACAAAAACAATCACATTGAATGTTTGCTTGTTTTTTAGTGCTAGTAAAAAATAATGTTGCCATAATGCAGTTTCATAATCTTTAAAATGGATCTAATAATTCCTTACCTACCTCACTCAAAGGGTTTCTTTGTGGATCACAGAAATAAATGGATACTTCTAAAAGGGTAAAAAACTATTAAATGTAAGGTGCTGTTATTAAAGTTAAAGAACTCAATTAAAGGACAGAAATAGAACAAGAGACTTGTCTCAGCTCATGCTATTAAAATTACTCCTGTTAAGAAATTTTAGTGCTATTTTACTTCCCATTCTGATGTCCAAAGTAAAGCTATTTTCTTCTAACTATATTCATTTTTCTAACTTGTCCTAATTTATTCTCTGAGTGTATTATTAAAGGCTCAACAAGTTTACACCTCAAAAGAATAAAAAAATCAAAATACTGGAATCGGGACAATGGTATGAAATACTGATTACTTTCATCTCAGTTTTTCTTCAGTTACTAAAGAAAGGGACATTTGAAAGATGAGAGACCAGATGAAATAAGATATTTTTTTGTTGTTATTTTAGGGGAGAGAGGAAACTATATTAATTTTTAGAGACAAACCACTTCCATTTTTCTCTCTCATAGGTGAATGTTAATTATGCCATTACCAAAGGACTATGGTCTCCCTAAAGGTTAGACTTAAAGGTTAAACTTATTTATTGTCTTAGGATTGGCAGGAAGAGTTAGTAACCACGGGGACCATTGTGTTCATCTTGATTTGAATAAAAATCTATCACTTTAACCTGAAAACATAGCCTACTTATCCTACACCCCATCTAAATCACCTCTCTTAAATGAAACTCCTTAAAAAACACTCCAACCCTTGACCTCCATTGTCTGTCCTTTTTCATTCTCTTCTAAAGATTTTATAATCTGGCTTCTAATTTCATTATTTAACTGAAAGTACTTTCTACCAAAATTAACAACTTTATTAGTGCTATAGCACTAATAAATAAGAGTAATAATAAATAATAGTCTTTTTTTCAACATGCCTTCTCCAAGAACTATCTGCAGCATCTGACACCATTAAGTGTCTTTTTCTGGATACTCTCTCCTTTCAAAACTTTCTTGACATTGTTTTTTTTTTTTACTGGTTCAATTCTTTCATGTCTTTCTACTCTTTTATTCTTTTGCTGGATTATATATTATGACCCAAAGTGTGACTATTTTGGAAGATTCAGTCCTAAAGTCTATTCTCTTAAAATGCTTCACCTATGAATGTTTATTAGGCTTAATTATTATTCTTATGAAAAAGACTCAAAGCTTTATGGTTCCATATGGTTTATGCACTCACTCATATTACATCACCAATTTTGAGGGATATTATTTGGAAATTTCAAATTGTATGTCCCAGTAATAAAAACACTTGGTACATATAAATCTCAATATTATTCTCTATTTTAGACACTTCTTTCATGCCCATTTAATTCTGAATTGAATTTGACAATACCTATACCTATAGATATAAATAAATAAATACCTAGACCTATAAATAAAATATATACCTATAAAAATGATTATGAGTGTGAATTTTTCTTTTGCCTGTATCAGATAAGAGTGAACACTTCCATGAGTTCTTCAATTAGGAGAAAGTCCAGCTCATTTTTCTTCCTTTCTACATAAGAGTATTCCATTTAAATTTCATTGTCTTTCCCTTCTTCAACTCTCAGAATAGAACTGATTATCCTTCAGATCTCTGTCTGTCTGTCTCTCTCTCTCTCAATCTCTCTGTCTATGTCTCTGTTTCTCTCTCTCTCTCTCTCTCTCTCCCCTTTTCTTCACTGAACATCTTCAATATTCTCAAAGATCTTCTAGTTATGAAAAGAAACTTATTTCTCCTCCCCCATTTAAATGTTAACAATGTCATCATATAATTGGAATATTGTTTTTATTGTTGTTCTTGAGACACTTTTGTAATGTCTGACTCTTCATGACCCCACCTGGAGTTTTCACTCTATCCATTATGTCATCTAACTGCCCATGTAGAACACTGAAGGTGGCTTAAAAATGTTTGGGCTGATGGATATAATTCCTTTTATCTACTCAAATGTATCTTTTCAGATTACTCTGTATTCTTGGGTTTGTATTTGTATTATGCTATTTAGTGCTGGTATTTTAATCATAAATACTTACATGACCTCTATTCTGATGTGGAAATCTTTTTTGTTTGTTTCTCTTTCTCTCTTCCTATTTGTTTTTCGCTGTGTCTTTTTATATCTACCTCCCAGTATTCCTAGTAAACCATCCACTCTGATTTGGAAGTTTAAAACAGTGTTGTGTAAGTTTTTAGGACCATCTTCATCATATTAGGACATAATCTTAGTTGTTTCAGTTCCTGTGAGACTAGGCAGTCTTGGTTGAAACTCTGTGGCATAACTGACAACTGTTGACAGTCCTTCATTGAGTTCACACAACATTTGTGCTTTTCAATCAACCCATGCATTTCTCAGGGTATACCTCAGACATTTCAGTTCCTGTCTCTGTGACTTTGAACATGACCATCTCATATGCCTGAAAAAAATTATCCTTACACTTGACTTAAAGATTTCTATTATTTTTATTTTAAGACAGCAAAAATATCATAATTATACATTCTTTACATGAAACTTTTGGTGTTCCTCCCAAATTGTATTGCCTATGCTCACAAACTAAATTACATTGAACTATTTTGAAAATATTTATATTCATTCTCATATTTATGTTGTGTATGATGTATGTACTTGTTTATTTAGGTATATTTTCATATATATTTATATATTTATTTAGATATGTACTTGTTCCCTTTTGAATATGGATTTTTTTCCTTCTCTGCTCAATACAATGTCTTCTCACATAATGAACACTTAATAAATGGTTGTTGCTTGATTGAAACACATGATCAAGTCATTCAATGAGCATTAATTGAGAACTTACTAAGAATGAGGAAATCTGTTATTACTTGGGGGTTCAAAGACATTTGGGAGATAGTCCTGGCTCTCAGGGAACTTACATTACAGAAGATAAGATGATGTGTGCCTAGCTTTATACAGGATTAATATATGAAATATCAATGTAATTTTGGCAACAAGAAATATAAACATATCACAAAAAGGTTTTATGCTTTAAAAGGTAGCATATGAGCTGAATCTTTAAAGAAAAGAATAATTTTATCAGGCAGAGATGATGAGGGAGGTAGTCTCATCTTGCATCTGCTGAATTTCCTGGTTTCATTCCTTAGAACATATCACAATTAAAGCAAGTTCATGACTTCTAATCTTATTATTCGGCTTCTAACTCAAGCATTGATTGATTTTAGGTTCCTCTAATTTAGAGGTGCTAGGGAACACAGACTTTAGAATTGGGAGAAAACTGATATATTTTTGTTCAAATTTGTCATTTGGCACATAAAGAAACTAAGACCCTATTGTCATAAATAGCAGGTTACAGTTACAATTTGGGTCCTTGTCTTCTACCTCTCCTACTAACCCTTTCCTCTGAACTAAGTATTCTTAATTTGGGATTCAGAGGAAGCCATATGGTCAAATTTCAGAAAGATCCATGAATTTAGGAAAACAAATTCATCTTAATTTTCTCTAATTCCTAATTGAAACCTAGAATTTCTTTAATTGTTAAAATACAACATAATTGTGAGGAGACCATATATTTTTTCAGAATACCAAAAGGGTCAGTGATATAAAAATGATAAGAACTCTTTCACTTGATCATAATTTATTTTTGCTAGACTAAAATATAAAATATTGTAGTGCACTCTTATTTTACATCAGATTTCGCCAATTTGAAATGGAAAAAAAATCAACTTAAAAAAATCAGATATTGTTTGTTGCTGTTGCTGCTGTTAGACAGATGTTCATTATATATCACCTGCATGACAAAATGGATGAAAACAATATGCCTTCAAAGTTAAAGCCTTTATGAATGAATACTGAGGAATATACTCTGAAAATCTCTTTGCTCAGAACCCCTTCTATATCAATCTTCATTCTCTGATAGATTTCATTGTCTGAAATAGGAACTTTCACTTTGACACCCATTCTATGATTTCCCACTTTGAGGCAGAACATATAGGCACATTTCGTTGTCTTTCTTCACATGTCCCATTGAAAAAAAGCAACTGACATTGATTCTGATCAATGACCTAAGACAAAGGGAAAGTGTGTTTGTAAGTGAAATTTGAGGAGAGGGAGCAGATTTATCTCTACTGAGATCAGCCCCTCTATTTATTGTTCCTGTTGTTCAGTCATGTTTGACACATCATAAACCAATTTTGAGGATTCCTTAGCAAAGAGATGGGAGTGGATTGCCATGTCCTTTTCCAGTTCATTTTACATATGGGGAACAAAGGCAAACAGAACTAAATTACTTGCTCAAGGTCCCATATAAAACAAATATCTGAGGCCATGTTTGAACTCAAGATGACGAATCTTTCTGACTTAAAGGCCAACATTTTTTACACTGCACCACCTAGTTGTCACAGAAAATCTTTTAAAAAGAAACCTACAAATAGCAAAAATTCTTCCCAGAGCACACCCACTCTGTCCTCCACAAAACTGCAAAAAAATTATTTAGACCAGTTTGAGTACTAAAGGAGGAAAAGAGGAAAAGAAGAGAAGGGGACCTCTGTGTGTGTGTGTGTGTGTGTGTGTGTGTGTGTGTGTGTGTGTGAATTTCAAGCAAAACTTTTTTTTTAATCATGAGGATGGGCTTAAAGAGGAAAGAGAAAAAGGAGGAAAACAGAAAGCAGTTGGAAAGAAAGTAGGAAGGAAGGAAAGAAGGAAGGAAGGATGAGTCTGTAAAGCAACTTGGTAGAATTAGGATTTGTAAAAGGATCTTTGTTAATGAAAACTAATAATATATCTTATCTCACTTCAGAAGTCAGAAATAGGAGCAATGACCAAAGTGGGAGCTCAAAAAGAATTGGACCCAACTACAAAATAACTGAACAAAAGACATTTTCAAGTTCTAAGATGATATGTTAACTTCTAATGCTTATGCAGATCCCATAAGCTTGCTTGTCTGAAACAAGTTCTTTGTTTGGAAGGAGTTGAGGTGAATGAGTAGTAATGGTGATGTACTCTTTGAGAAGAAATTGAGGAACAATAACTTTTTAAATTCAAAAGAGTACAATGGAAATCCAAAAGGAAAAAGATGACTAGCATAGTTTTGAAAGAAAATTGGAATCCATTTTATACATATATACATATAACAGATACATGAGTGTTCCTATTTTGTCTTAAAGTTCAGAATCACAATAAAACAGAAAAAAGAACAAGCAACAAAGTAAAGATAAATTCTGTAGTCTATCAAAATGTAGAGGGAAATAGGAGGTAACAAATTTGTTGTTGTTGCTTTTAAGAAAAAAAGCAAGAGAAAACTTTTGACTTAGTGGAGCATTTGGTACCCACTGAAGGGCATAGCCAAGGTGGACAAATAGTATATTATTAAATAACATCATTATAATATTATTTATAAAGGGCGTTTTTATATGGGGAGACCACTTGTTCAGAGAGAGTTTTACATTCATGGACAGCATCCTATCTCAGGATGTGTGAAATCAGTGGGCTTGGGCAAGAATCATGTAGCAGGGTAAAAAACAAAAACAAAAACAGAATGTCTAGCTAATAACCCAGAAGGCTAATAGGTGAACTCAAGTGGATAGATGTAGTTTCTACTTAGAGACCTCCCTAAATACCTAACCATGATCTCTGGGTATTCTAGCCTCCTGTTAGCGAGAGTAAAGCAGAATCATTTTCTCTCACTGGTCAGTCACACAAAAAGTCTTGGAGACAATGTTATATAAAATCAGTATCTCTATTTATTCAAAGAGAGGGTACAAACTGAGTATCAAAACAAGGTGTCCCTGTCTCTAAAGGATTTAGCTATCCAACCCAAAATGAACAATGTCTCTCACAAAAGGGAGTCTTCTGATCTTCAATCTAACTTAACAGCTCCCTATTTCTACCTACATGTTCTAGCTAAGTTACCTATCTATAACCCTCAGTTGTTGGTTTGATTGAGTTCAAAAGCTGTCTCCAAAACCTGTTATGATTGCTCTGAAAATGGCTAAATCCAACTCCAGTGGGTCTGAACCCTGAGGTAAAACCTCAAAGTCAAACTTACAAGATTTTAGCAAAACCTTCTGCAAAGTTGATGAAACCACAGCAAGTATAGTCAGATTCTTTGCTTCCAGTCAAACAAAATCTTCCAAGATGATTTCCATGTTTCTCCTCCACAGACAGGATGAGGTAGCCAAGCTCTGGAAAACCAGTCTTTCCTCCTCCCTTCAGGACAGGAAGAGAGACTGTTACTGCAGGAAGTCACTCACTCTAATAGTTGTCCTTACAAAATGTTCCTCCTCTGACCCCTGCATACTAAAATTCTTTCTCTAGAGTTCCTAGCATGTACATTAAAGACAATCTTCCACTTCTCTTAAATCTTATCTATATCTCTGTTTGCCATTACAATGGTGAGAGGATATAGTGCCAAAAGGAGTTTAATACTTAGAAATTTCAGAGTATATAATTGGATAACAGGGTCTGGGTCAATTCATACCCTGAAATAATGATCCTATCCTCATCAATTACTACATAAATGGATAATTCTAAAAGTAAGGCACAAGAATAAAAATGAGGAATTGGAGGACAAGATTTATGAAGGCAATGATTTAGAAATTAATTAGAAAGAAGAACTCAAGTTTGGCACTTGGTAATCTTTATTTAAATAAGAAGGCAAAATGGTTGAAGGAGGAATAATAAATGTATTTCCCCATTTTTATTTGAGTTAGCTGATGTTAATTGGTGATAGGTAAAATGATTTGCCTACACAAAAGAGCAAAGCATTGAATGCAATTCATCTAATACCTGGTACAATATTCTTCTCATTATGCCAAGATATCATTGAAAGTTCTAAAGCAAAATTTAAATGGATAAACACTTATCAGATTTTGTAAAGCCAATTTCTGCATGTAATGGAAGCTTATATTTTAATTGATTTCCAAGTCAAATTGCCTATTGAGGTTTATAATTGATCCAATTGTTTCACTATTTTATACATGTTTTATTTCTATTTCCAAAATATTTGCCACTTTAAGATCATATTCAAATGAATAAGGGAATGCACTTGAAGAAAATTACTAAGATTCTTGTTGCTGTTGAAAATAGCCTGAGAAGGTATGAGATGTTCCAAATATAAAACATATAAACATCTTTTCATCTCTAATATTTTGTGATTTTATTTTGTCATCTAGCCAAAGAAATATAGCTATATTTACTATGTTGAGTATTTTTGACATTCAAGGTCCCTGGTTAGGTTCTGTGTAATATAGAGGAGTATATAATCAAATAAGAGAGAAAAGTCTCATGTATATAAGTATACAATGAAGGAAGAAAAACAGTTACATAGAAGAAATGCTATTTACATCACCCACAAAAACACAGAAAGGAAATTACATATTTTAATTGTTCATGACATTCCAGAAATTTTTGTTTTCTCATCAAAGAGTCTATGAATGTGGAAGTAGCATCTTTAATTCATTCAGAATTTCATTCTTATTATAGCTCTTGAATCAACCTAGTTCTAGGAATTTGGAAGAAATATGATTTGGTAGGAAAAAAAAAAACTATATTGGAGTCAGAAAATGTTGATTTGAATGGTTTCAAAGGGTAGCTGGTTAAATGGCTCTGGGGAAGTTCCTTCACCTTCTAGAATAAAGTGCCTCATTTAAAAAACTTTCTTCATATTTTGGTCTTCCTTTACTATCATATCCACAAGAAGATAGAAGGGAGAGCTTTTTAACAATCAGTATCTAAGGTGTAAGTTGAGCAGGAATACTGGATTTTCTAAAGAGAAAGAGATCAGCTATGAGAGTTAATGGGAGAATAATGCATGTAATTACCAGAAGTAATCCAGAAAAAAATCTTGTGTAACCTATATGAAAAGAAATCTTCTACAACTTCATCCACAATTGGTCCTGCCATCACTGATAGTCTCCAAAAAGGAAAGGAATAACTATATCTAGAAGTAACCCATTGAACTTTGTGTATCTTTTTTTAGGAAGGATGTTCTTATATTAACCAGAGATGTACATTTCTGCAAAAAGTTCCCTCTAATTCTGGATGTTGTCATTACTCCTTGTTCTGCCATCTGAAATAAAGTAGTATATTGTATTGGTTTTCATTATAAGACTTATTTCTAATCCCACTTTCATAACATATGCTCTGCATGACTTTAGCCAACTAGTTCAAACATTCTATGGCGCATTCACCTTAAACTATAAAAATAAGGGATTAGATTGGATAACCTCTATGTTTCCCTTCTCCCTCTAAATTTATGAGTTTATGATAGTGAAAGTAAAAAAAAAAACCTCTTCCATATGATTGGTTTAAAATACTTGGAACTTGCTATTCAATTTTAAATTAAAAAAAAATCTTTCATCTTAACCTCAACCTCAACCCATTCTTCAAACCTCAAAAATAAGAACTATATATTTTTATAACTTTCAGTCTCTAATGTCCATTGCTATATTTGGCAATGGGAAAGATTTTATAATAAAATGCTTATTGAATTAGATTGATTAAATCATAAAAAGGATAGATTCCTAAAACATATCCCTAAGAAACTATGATAAACCACTTGAATTGATATTTTATATTGTAAGATTTAAATTAATTTTAATAACTCAAAGTATTATATTTTATAAAGATTATTAATAATCACTTGAAGTAGAAAGACAATAAACTAAAGGAAATAGAAGTTCAAATCTAATGATCTAACAAAAATAATCCCATGAGTAAAAGTCCCCAGCCCCTCACCTCATATCACCTCCACAAAGCACGATGAGGAGAAGAGAGAGTAAGAGGCGGGGCTAAAATAAAAACTTAAATCCTTCCTACATCAGCATGTAATATGGGAAAGAAAGTAGGATGCTGGGAAATGAAGTCCAGGCAAGTTCTAATTACACAATCCCCCCCTGTGATTCCCACAGGAAAGGAGCATTCAGAAATCTCCCAGATTTACATGCCAGGTTCCCATAGAATCAATACATATAACCAACTTATGTCTCTAAAGATTTGCAAGTAAAGGTACATACAATACTTGCACTTTCTAAGGGGAAATTATAATAATTTGGGGACCAGAAGAAAATAAAAGAGAGAGAGAGAGAATAGTAATAATGATTGCTAAGCACATTGGCAAAAAGCCAATAAGGTGGCAATCCCCTCTGCCATAAGAGTTTACATTAAAAATAAATGCTTTCAACCCCCCACAGTTCAATTTCACTACATCCCAAAGTTCATTCAGCATCCTTTGGGGCAGTGTGAGGTTTCTGCAGGCATTTCCATGGCATCTTCTTTAAATAGTTCACTTTCTGTATTCAGGGAGGCATCAAGTTTCTTATCCTAGAATTACTCTTAAAAAAGAAGAACATTTATAAATCTAGAATCTTATGACAATTATACAATCCCCCACTGAGGAAAGTGCTGAAAAACACACAGATCACCCAGGGATATATGGATGAGTTATGAGGTATGTGAATTAATTATAAAAATGAAGTCAAAAACATTAAAAAATAGAAAAAAAGAAAAAAATTAAAATTAAATTATATATTAAAAAAGCTCAAAAGAGGTCCTAGAATCAGGGCCCACACATCTATAGAATCATTGAAGCAATATGCACTTACATAGTCAGAAGCCAGGACTACAGAAAATTACTACACTATGAAAGGCAGAAAAGGGACTAGATTTTTGTAGCAAACAGGAAATAGCATTACCTGGTCTGGTTTCACCTTTGTTCTCTAGGATAGGGGAGTCAATGTGTCAGTTAGACTGAGGTACTTTGTCTAAATCTGGCACAGGGAATTCCTGTGTCTGATGTCATTAAACAGCTACTTCCTCAAACACTCTGTCTTGTCCTCTGTCTTGGTGCAGATTCTCATCAATCGCACCAGGATTGGTTAGTCTTCTTGATCTTGTGCTTCTTGGCACTGTCTAAAGGCTCTTTTGTTATCCCTTCTTCTGGAATCAGACACAATCATTAATCAAAGTCCCATAATA
The DNA here is from genome assembly GCF_027887165.1 of Monodelphis domestica. Taxonomy (NCBI): domain Eukaryota; kingdom Metazoa; phylum Chordata; class Mammalia; order Didelphimorphia; family Didelphidae; genus Monodelphis; species Monodelphis domestica. The sequence goes on along the minus strand of NC_077227.1, from coordinate 689,335,969 downwards.
TTTAATAATCAATGACAGGTTCCCATAGTCTAAAGTGTGATATGGAAATCATCATTTTAAAAGACTGATATATATTAATTTAAGGTCACCAAGGAATTCACCTATGTAATTCCTAAATGAAAACTCAAGTCAGCAGTCAACCTTTTATGGAGTTTTTAATTACAAACAGGAGGAAGAAAGGTATTAGAGATAGAGAGAGAGAGGGAGAGAGAGAGAGAGAGAGAGAGAGAGAGAGAGAGAGAGAGAGAGAGAGAGAGAGAGAGAGAGAGAGAGAGAGAGAGAGAGAGGGAGAGAAGGGAATAGGGCTTAATACCCCCTCTGCTTAGGCTGGGCCAAACGCCCAAGCCCTTAGATAGCTGAGGCAAAGAAAAGAGATCAGTCCCTATTATTCACGTGACCAAAATGGAGAAACAGTCTCAGGGGCCTCCACCTCCAGCCTCCCTCAGAGCAAGCCCTCCTCTCAGATCTCTCTAGGAGCTCTCCCTCCAGGACCTCTCTCCTCTCCAACTCCTTCAGAGCAAAACCTCTCAGAGCAAAACCTCTTCCTAGAGCCCTCAGACCCCGCTATCTTTAAGCAAACAATCTAAGTCCCCTCCCCTCAGTTCTCACATCTACCAATCACTGTCCATGTCTCCCCTGTGCCAATGGTGGCTCTAGCTTAACCCAGGACCACCCAGAGGTCTGCCCTCCTTTGCATATGTCTGTTGAAGGTCATATTCTCAAATAATTAAATCTTGATCTTTGCTTCAGCCCTTCCTAAATCCTGTTACTCTGAGTAGGGTGGAGATTGTAAGTTCCAAGACCTGGTTCTGTCATTCCAAGTATCTCTATTGTATCAATTCTAAAATCAATCATGACTCAAAGAACTTCCTGTTCTATGCTTAAGCATAGGTCAAAGCCCTTTCCATTGTTTAGCAAAAAGGTTTCTGTCCTAAAGTAGTCTTAAGTAGGGAGGAGAAGGATCCTCCCATGCCAAGGAGTTTCACATTCCAATAGAGTTCTTACTATCAGTAGGAGATATTTTCAAGTATGAAATTTCCCAATGGGGAAATTTCCAACATTCATAAGTCTAAGAAATTTTAAGGTTTAGAAAAGCTTTTGGGTATGCATAGATATTAGGGCTAATGGATCTTGCAAACTTATATTAGTGCAAATTTTAAAAAAATACATATACTGTTAACATGTGCTTTGTGGAAGAGAGGAATTGGGAAGCATGCAAAAGGCAGAAGTGGAGGCTGAAGACCTGTCAATCGAAGGAAGGTTCCTTTTAGAAGGTTACCGGGAGAAATGGTTGAAGGAAGGAACTGACCAACTGAAGGATTAGATCTTTCAACCTTAAAAGACAGAAAGGAGAGGTGGTTCTCTTGACCTTGGAGATTGAAAAAGGAATGACAATAGTTCAAAGACATCTCTTTGAGTTACCCTGTTTATAATAGTGAGAAGAGGAGCTGAAGAGGCTGAAGAAGAGGGAGGTTGGAAGAGAGAGGAGACAGGAGGAAGGGAGGGTAGGCAAAAGAAATATAACTGCCTGGACTGAACTTTACAATCCCTAAAACAACAGCAAAAATGTTTAAACAAGTGATCTGTGGAGTAGTTTTGCTGGCAGCTATTATAGGCTATTGGATCCATAGCATATTATAAAGCAAAATGACCAACATGATAGTAGATTTAGTGGAACATATTAGCAATACCACTCTGTTCTTACTCCAGTTGCCATTCCAAAAGAAACTATTCTCTGGCAAATTTTGACACAGATCTATATCATTTCCATGGCTGCTATACAGACACTGACCTATCTTAAGAATATCTACAGATTTGTGATTCACAGACAGCACAGATAATGGTAATGGATACAAACCTAGAGGCAGTAGTAAAGAAAATGTTTGAAGAATTCCTCAAGGCAAAAGGGCTAGACCAGATTAAGGATAAGGGAAATGGTTAGGCAGATAGTGTACCCAAAAAGAAAGACAGAAAGGCCAAGAAAGCAAACTCTAATGCACAGGGGAAATGACAGTGACAAGGACACTAAGTCAAATAGTGAACCTGAGAAAATTTTTCCACTTAAAGATCTTACCAAGATATCAAGTATGGCTGGTGTGTTACATTCAAAAGTTCACAGACAGTTTACTACTCAGGAGTTAGGTTCCCTGAAGAAAAGGGTCCCAAAATTTATCGACTAGCCCTATAAGACTATAGTCCCTTATTATCATCTATTACAGCTTCAAGTATAAAAAATGAGAGAAAAAAGAAAACTCAAATACTCTATTGCAATACAAGGAAGAACAATAACAAAAATTTTAAAAATTAAAAATATATAATTCAAAATCAGTGACACAGTGTTTGCCAAAGAGAGGTGCAATACAAAGTTTTCTTAACCAAAAATGACATCCGTTTCCTTTTTAACTTGGAATAATCCACAGTGTGAGTGTAAATGAATTTTACCAAGTAACAGGTTTTTTAAAACAATAATATAGTGGGAGAAGAAAAACAGAAGAAAAACAATTGCTTGATTACATGGGTCAATGGGGATATGATTGAGGATGTAGACTCTAAATGATCCCCATAGTGCAAACATCAACAACATGGAAATAGGTTTTGATCAAGGACACATGTAAAACCCTGTGGAATTGTGAGATGGCTACAGGAAGGGGTGGGGGGAGGGAAGGGAAAGAATATGATTCTTGTAACCAAGGAAAAATGTTCTAAATTGACTAATTAAATAAAATAAAAAAAATAAAAATGGATTACATAAGAAAAAATAAAATAAATCAGTAGTTTAACTGGTAATGCACATTCAAAACAGTACCAAAGTCCTCAAAATCATTAGAGCCCATTTAATGACAATAGCAAACAAACTCACTATCATTAGGATTCACATGAGTTGCTGTGTGACATTAACATAGAAAACAAACCTTTGCAGATCATGGATATTTGTCACAAGTTCTCAAGATCTAGCCAATCTTTTAACCTTTGCTGAAATATTTTTAACAGTCTATTACTATCATCATTCCAAAATATGACAGAGGAGCCCAGAAAAAAAACAATCCTTTTTATTGCTGATGAAAACGTTTTGGGTCTAAAAAGTCACCAAGAATCTAGATTATTCTGATGGAAGGAAAGAGTAAGCCTAAAGCAACAAATATAGAAATCATCCAGAAGCTACTAGGCAACATGAGTAAATCTCCCCCTCAAGAGACATCCAGAGCTACCATGTCCCAGATGAGACTGTAACAGCCATAAAAATCATGTCTTCCTATGTCTCATCCAATACATTGTTATAAATGTGGAAGTGGGGAATACAATAGTGCTATTAACTTCAACTACTTCATTTCAACTACTAAATGGACCCTTACCTTTTGTTACAAACAACTTAAAGGTAGACAAATGATCAGTCAGAGGTAGTGGACTAGACACACAAAAAGTCACTCTGAAGACCTCTTAAAATCAATTTAAAAAATTTAACTTATTAAATTCTCCAAAAGTTGTATACAGTTTGGGGAATCTAGTTTTCTCCCTTTCTTTCTCTTAGGTTGTTGTGGTATTGCAGTCTCTGGGTAAACTACATAGGTATCTTGGATTTGATGTGCTTCCATCACTTTAGGAATCCCATCCAATGTGACAGATAAATGAGTAATGGGTGCAACAACAATCTCATCTTCAGGTGAAGCAAATATACTAGATATTCTTTTTTTTTTTTCATTCAGCATTGGGTCTGGAGAGTCCATATTAAGGAGTGCCTCATCAGTTTCAGTGGTTTCAATTGTTTCATCTCCATTATGGCAGGAAGTTTTAACTGTCAGAGTGATGTCATCAACATCTATAATTTCTTCTTCAGCAACATCCGGTGACTCTCAGTAATCATATCACTAAGTTCATCCACTTAGTGGATGAACCAGCATAGCCACTGAGGATATCTGCACCAGGAACATGTTCCACAATGACAAGTGGGAAAAAGCAGGATCCCTGAGTTGCTGTTCATCCTCCATGACATTTGTGACCAGGAAATCACTTTAAAAGACTGATATATATTAATTTAAGGTCGCCAAGGAATTCAGCTATGTAATTCCTAAATGAAAACTCAAGTCAGCTGTCAGCCTTTTATAGAGTTTAATTACAAACAGGAGGAAGAAAGGAATTAGAGATAGATAGATAGAGAGAGAAAAAGGGGAGAGAAGGGAATAGGGCTTAAATACCCCCTCTGTTTAGGCTGGGCCAAAAGGCCCAAGCCCTTAGATAGCTGGGCAAAGAAAGGAGATCAGTCCCTATTACTCACGTGACCAAAATGGAGAAACAGTCTCAGAGGCCCCCACCTTCAGCTTCCTTCAGAGCAAGCTTCTCAGAGCACCTCTCCAACCACTCAGCCAAATTCTCCAACCACCCCCCTGAGTCTTCAGACCCCTCTATCTTTAAGGAAACCATCCAAGTTCCCTCCCCTCAGTTCTCACATCTACCAATCACTGTCCATCAATTTCCCTGTGCCAATGGAGGCTCTAGCTTAACCCAGGACCACCCAGAGGTCTCTGGCTTTGCACATGTCTGTTGAAGGTCATATTCTCAAATAATTAAATCTTTGCTCCTTTGCTACAGCCCTTTCTAAATCCTGTTACCCTGAGTAGGGTAGAGATTGGAATAATTAAATTTTGATCTATGCTGCAGCCCTTCCTAAATCCTGTTAGGACTGCGTGGGGTGGAAATTGTATTTTCCAAGACCTGATTCTGTCATTCCAAGTATCTCTATTGTATCAATTCTAAAATCAATCATGACTCAAAGAAATTCCTGTTCTATGCTTAAGCATAGGTCAAAGTCCTTTCCATTGTTCAGCAAAAGGTTTCTGTCCTAAAGTAATCTTAAGAAGGGAGGAGGAGGAACCTCCCATGCCAATGGGGTTCACATTCCAATAGACTATCAGTAAGAAATTTTCCAAGTATGAAATTTCCCAATGGTGAAATTTCCAACATTTATAAGTCTAAGAAATTTTAAGGTTTACACATTGTTGGCAAATTCAAAGACTAGTTTGTTCTGTTGTATAATAGCAGCTATAATAAATCATTCCCTACAATATTACATAAGAAAATCTTCAAATTCAAGTATCAAAAGATTCCAGTACTCAACTTGCTGAACAAACCACAGATACCAAAAAACACCCAAATTTTCTGGAGTTTCCAATGTTTTAATTCAAACAAAGGAAACTTTTTATTCACTTATTTTTCTTCATTTATTTCTTCCCCTTAATCTTACTCTGTTATTCAGATCATTCTCTCCTGAAGCACCTTGATTTCTCTCTCACAGAGTCCATGATGTGCAGCACTTAGTTGAAGCATCCCACTTTCCTTCTCACATTACATGCTGATATAGGAAGGATATAAGTTTTGTGTAGACCTGCCTGTCACTCTCTCTTCTGATCATTCTATGTGGAGATGGTGTGAGGTGAGAGGCTGGAGAGTTTTACTCAGGTGGTTTATTTTTGTAAGATAATTAGGTTTGAACTTCTATTTCCTTTAGTGTATTATCTTTCTACTTCAAGTGACTATTAATAAACTATATAAAATATAATACATAGAGTTATTAGATATTTGAATCCCTACATTTCTGGCACACAGACTACAAAGGCTTGACAAGCACCCTCAATCTCCTAATAATTTTCTTCACCTTCTACTATCTCTAAACTATCCCTCAGCCAGCTTTTAATAGCTAATTCTGGAGTTACAATCCACAGCTGTTGATCTTGCTGTGAAGAAAGGCAAGTCCTAAAGTGGGATGCTGGGAAATGAAGTCCAGGGGGACAGCTTCTAATTACACAATATCAGGTAGTTATGTTAGAGCTCTGTAATTTGTTTTACATTAGCAACCTCAATACTCAGTCTTTGGACAAAGTACATCTTAAATACTCAGTCTTTAAAAGCCACTATTTTTTCCTGTTTGGCAGATTGATCATAAAATTTCTCTTTATTTTGATTATCATTCCCTGGATATAGTTGGAAGTTTCCTCAACTGTTGAGCAAGGTAGTATGAAAATATCACAACCAGCTACTCTTATCAGAGATGAGGCAATTGATAAGCTGAAACTAAAAGTCAGGGTAGAGACATTGTGTTTCATAGGGATATTTTGGGGAGAACTCCTTGGAAAGATTTATTGAGAAGGGTATATTTATATTGTCTTGAAGGAAATCAAGAAAGAGATTAGTACATGCTTCTCTCTACCCTTTTTTCTTCCCTTATTTTTGAAAGCAAGATGATCACCTTCTTTTTTCATCATGGATATTAAAGGTTCAAATATCCAGTCATTTATTACTTCTCTAAGGTGTGGATAGAAAAGGATTTTGGAGTAGCAGTGAATAAAAATATAGATGATCTGTGGTTGCATTAAAAGAGACATAGCTTCTAAATATATTGAAATGATATTTTTGTTGTAATATTACCTCATCAGATATCATCTGGAACACTATGGATACAAGGATAGAAATGAAAACAATCTTAAACTCAATATTATAATACTTATAATGATGCCATGGGCGAGGTCCATCGTCAGTCGCCACTCCAGGGGTTTTTAAAACCTTGATATTCAATCACTCCCAATATATTAATTACAAACTTAACAACTTCCAAATTGACTTTGTTTAAAGTTCCCTAATAATGTTTCCTTAAGATTCCAGTTTTCCTTTCAAACTTCTGCTCCAAGCAGAATAAAACCTTTAGTTTTTGTTTCTATTACTCTTACTATATATAGGGGAGAATTGACTACCTTTTACCTATATTCAATTGCCCCTTAATGAATCTTATTTGATTTCTGGACTGGTCAAATTTCCTTTGCCAATTGCACTATACACAATCTGCATAAAAATTAATCTTCTTCACAGCAAAATTTCATTCATATTTTGTGTACATCTATTATGACATTATAACAAATTATATTTGAATAGATATGAGTTTCTTCTTATTCATAGTACATATATTCCCAATCAAGTAAAACATTGTTCAAAACTTCCAACCTTAGCCATACATCACATACTTAGCAACTATGAAAATTCACTTATGCTAATTACCAGTTCAGAACTTCTAAAATCTCAATGCTAACTAGTCTGAGGCATTGTTTAAAATTAGATTTCAAAGATGTTAGAAATTTTAAGGAATGGAGTTGAGGAGGGAATGCATTCTAGGTGGGGGGGATCTCTTATGCAAAGACATGGATATAGAAGATATAAGTCCACATGTGAGTTTCAGCAAGGTCAGTTAGATTGAGCCATAGAGTGAGTTAAATGACATAATACACAGCAGAGTTGGATATGGAGATCATGACAGGATTTTAAAGGGTTTTAAATAAAAACAGGACATTTTTATTTGATCCTAATGATAATAAGTGACATTTCTTGAATAGGAAAATAATCTGGTCAGATTTGTGAGGAAAAATCAGATTGGCATCTGAGTGAAGGATGCATTGGAGTAGGGATTGAGTTCAAGCAGAAGACCAATGAGGAGACTTGTATAGTATTGTAGGTGAGAGGCACTGAGGATTTAAACTAGGATGGTAGAAATATTTGTACATATGGAAAATATTTTGGAGATGTTATAGAAAAAAATCAATGCAACTTGTGTCTTGTTTATTTTCTCTTTCCAATCCCATCCATTTTCTACCTAACATGGGCAGGATATCAGAAGGGGTTAGGAAAGTCTATCACCTATGGCATGAGCCTTTTTCAGAGCTTCTTCCCTCCTTTTTGTCTACCCACCACTCAGATCTGACATGTCACTGAAAGTAGCATGAACAAAGCAGCCACACCATGGAAAAACTGTTTTGGCATGCAGGCAATACCAAGATCCCCAAACCATTGGTGAATTAGGGTGATGTCTAACTGAAATATACACAATCTCCTCTCAGTTAAAAGGGTGGATCAGAACAATTTGTTCCCATGATCACAAAGGCAGCTGAAGCAGGTCCTATGGAGCATTTAAAGCTTAAGTCAGACATAAAAGATTTCAAGGTCTTCAGGGCTTCTTAAAGCATCACTACTCATCTTGAATTTTATCTTTCCTCAATATTTCAATGGCACTGAAAAAGAGAGTAAAAATTATAACTTTGCATGACTCTGCTTCTGTAAAGTCCAATTTATGTTCTGGTCAAAATATTTCAACATTAATATCATTTTGCTCATCTTCAAGTATGAAGGACCACAACCAAGTGACAAAACAGATCCAACCTTGTCAGTTTCCTGTTCAAAAATCTACAAATTGTCTTTAGTTTCCTTTAGGATGAAGCACAAGTTTCTGACCTAAACCCTCTAGCTTATCCTTCTATACTTATTTCACATATTCTGTATTCATTCTAGCCAACCTAGTCTTCTTCTCATTTCACAGTCTTGGCACTTCATCACAATCCTTCATGCTGGGGGAGGGGGGAAAATAGAAATGCAGTTGGTGCTTTCAAATACAACATGAGAGCTCAATAAAAGGCAGAATAAAGATGGCAGAGTAGAGGCAGGGAAAACTAGAATCTCTCTGAGAATCCTCTCCAACCAACCTTAAAATTATGTTTCAAAATAAATACTTGAGTGAGAGAACCAACTATGGGATAAGTGAAGCAATATTTTTTTTAAAGAAAACAACTTGGAAAGTTGGCAGCGAGGGTATCTTTCATTGATGTAGTAGGGGAATATAGGCCTCTGCAAGAATGAATCAAAGAACTCTAGCACAAGGCAATAACAATTTGTCACTCACCCTCCAACCACATCGATACTTCTCATGTTTCTGAGGCTGGTCCTAAGCTAACATCAAGATATAAGAAGCTACTTAAGTCAATAGCACCACTACATCCACTCCTTATGGTTCCAAACCATAAAACAAGCCTATAGTTAGTCTCTAAGACCTAGAAAAAGTCAATCTTCAGTATGCCTGGCTGATACAAAGCCAACAGAGGGCACAAAATCCTTCCCTAAATCCACAGAGAAGCCTCAAACCCCAGTGCAAGACAGTCCTCAGTGCACTTGGCTGGAGTAAGCATAAGGGGAGTCCTAGTATCCCAGCAGAAGCCTACAACAAGGAAGGACATGGGCCACCACACAAAACATTCTGCACTATGTCTCCCTGGTCTAAGCCCAGAGTGCAATCCCAACACAAGGCATCTATCTCATAGTGCTCTGGGACCTGCACATCATCAGCAAGCTCTGTGGGAAAATAAATCAGTATTTGTCAGTGGTTTTCAGAGCTCCCAGTCCATAGGTCATCATTTAACTTTGAATGAACTGAAAATTTCACAAACTCAAAATTAGAGCTGAGGTTAGAAGCAAAGAATAACTGAAGTTTGGGAGAATACCTTTTCTACCCTGAGAACAGAGTTGATCTTTCAAGATAAAAATAAAAATCAATTAAGAGTCTAGGAAAGGGAGAAAATGTAAAACAAGCAATCAATCAAACAAAAAACCTAACCAAGTCATTTTCCAGTTGACAAGTGATCAAATAATTTAAACAAGCAGTTTTTAGATGAAAAAATCAAGCTATCAAGCAATAATCATATAAAAATCTTCTAAATAAATCTTGGTTAGAGAAATGCAAATTAAAACAACTTTGAGGTATCACCTCATACCTAACAAATTGGCCAATATGACAATAAAGGGAAATGATAAATTTTGGATGGTATGTGGCAAAATTGGGACACTATTGCATTGTTGGTGGAGTTGTGACCTTATCTAACCATTCTGATGGAAAATTTGAAACTATGCCCTAAACACTTGTATATACTTGGATCAAAAGATATCACTACTAGGTCCATATCCCAAAGATATTTTTAAAAAGGGGAAGGAAGGACTTATATAAAATTATATATAATATCTCTCTTTTTGATGGCAAAAAGTGGAAATTGAGGGGATGTACATCAATTGGGGAATGGTTGGACAAATTGTGGTATATGATAGAATTGGAATATTAATATTCCACTAGTTAGAGTTTATTGTGTGTTTTAGGGTTATCAAAGCATTTGGTAAGTGTTGTCTATATATCCTTCAAAAAACAAGGGATGTGGGTACTATTATCATTTCAGAAGGAAAGAAAGCAGAAGAGAAATAGCCAGGATCCCAAAGCTAGTAAATCTCTGTTGCTGATTTAGAACTCAGCTATTTCTGACTCCAGGCCAAGGGCTTTCAGCACTATCTCAGCTAGTGGACTATCTTGGATGCTTGGTGGGGCATTAGAGAAAAACCCTCTGAGCCTCAGTTTCCTCATATGTAAAATAAAGACAATACTTCCCAGGGAGGGTGAAAGAATCAGATGAGATACAGCATATGTAATCCAGGCTTGGAACTGCTCTTTCATTCACCACTCCCCCTGGCAGTTCAAGGCCCCAAAGGGCTTCTGATGTGTCTTCCCTTTTACAGAAGGGAGGGTGTGTCCCCTCTTCTGGGTGCTTCCTCTCTGATTGTCAGTTTCAATAATTAACCCATATTGTTTTATTAACTTAGGGAGTGCATGTTCACTGCTCTGGTAGGGTAAGTACAAAAATCTGCCCTTCCCCATCTTCCTCCTTGAAAAGTCTATAATATCTTATCCCTCTTGTATCTTCTGTAGAAGTCCTCTACCTCCAGGGGTGTCCTTGGAGATGTTGGGCACAAAGGAGAGGGACAATGATTTCTCTTTTATTTTTGGACTCAATGAACCCTACAAGGACTTTGTAACTGGCTCCAGTGTGCCAGGTAATGAGCTCAAGCCCTCATCCTCTGGGCCTTGGGTGAAATGAGGCCCGGCTTATATTTGTTTTATTGTCAGCATGTTATTCTCAGGGAATATAAAATACTTTACTCTCTGTTTGTGTCATTCTAGACAGAAACCAAGTCCTGATGGACTCTGGCAGTGTAAGACTCCATTTATAACCACTTTTTTTTTCATTGACTGCTGTAGTGTTGTCTCAATGCTTTTCTTTCAACCTGGCCTCTTATTCTTAGTTCTTGTTTGAATGGGAAACAGTCACCTCCTTTCTTGATACCTGAGTTTCTTCATCTTAGAACATCTTGTGGCCTATGTGAAGTCTGGAAGGACTTTGATGGGTGGCTCTCAAATTTAGCTATTATATTCTTGGAAGCTGTCATTTGATGATTCTTTCTGGAGGTGATTTGTGAATTATTTCAATTTTATTTTATGGTTTGATGATCTCTGGGTGGTTATTTTTGCTAATTTCTTATATGATGTCCAGCATTTTTTTTTAATCAAGGCTTTCAGGTAGTTCAATAGTACTCAAATTATCTCTCCCAGATCTATTTTCTTGATCAGTTGTTTTTTCTTTCAGTAAGATATTTCATGTTTTCCTGTTTTTTTTTCTTTGCTTTGATTCTGTTTTATTGTTTCTTGATTTTTTTATGAAATCATTAGTTTCTAGATGGCCATTTATGATTTTTAATATCTGATTTCCCTCTGTGAATTTTTGGTTCTCCTTTTTCAATTGGCCCATTTCTCCTTGCATCACTTTCATTTCTCTTTCCCACTTTTTCTTTGCCTCTCTTAATTGTTTTTTTAAGTCCTTTTTGAATTCTTTCAGAATCTGTGAACAATCCATATTTTTCTTTTTGACTTTATATGTGTTTACCTTGCTTTCACTGTCCCCTTCTCTCTCTGTACCTTGTTCTTTGTCTTGATAAAAACTCCTTAAAGTTAGGTGCTTTTTTAGTTGTTTATTCATTTTTCCTATCAAATTATAGGTAGGCTTAGCCTGAGGGCTAAGAGCTCTAAAAGCCCCCTCCTCCTGCTGATTCAATTGACCCTTGATATGCTAATAGCTTAAAGACCTGTCTCAGGCTTAAGTGTAAACTTTTTATCTCACTTTGTCTGATCCTGATGGTGGGGAGAGGAGGCTGATCAAATTCTAGCCCCAGGCTTAAGCTTAAGTTTTTGGTCTCACTGTGTACTTGATCCAATCAGGCACGCCCTTTATTGACCTGTCTTGGAGTTTTGCCCTGAACTTTAGGCAAAAAGATCAGTACTTAGTACTTAGGACTATCAATCACCCCAAGTGTAAATTAAGTCCTTGTCCCAAGCACTGACTAGAATTCCTTGAGATGGGTCTCTGGACTTTTCCACAGCTTTGAAATTTCAAGGGGTATGGGTTGGTTTGTACCACTCTTTGCCCAGGCAGGGTCTCAGGATCTGAATGTTGTCTTAGACATAGGCTTGCAAATCTTGGACAGCTGATGTGTTATGGGGGAGTGTGGCTTGCTTTTCTCTCCTTGCTATAGATTCTTGCTGGGTGTGTTCTTCTCTCATGCGAGTGCTCCTGATATTCTTTGCCTATCTTTTGTTGTTTTTTTTCCTTGAAAGTTATTTCACTCTATTTTGTTTTTGGTTCTTTCACTCCTGTATTTGTTTTGTGGCAATATTTTAATATTGGTCAGAGAGGATTCTCATGGTTGCATAGGGCTCCCCTTGAATACTATTGTTCTATAAGAAATAATGGACAGATTTCTGATTTCAGAAAAAGTGGAAGGATCTACATGAACTAACACAAAGTGAAATATACAAAATCATAGTGTGCAGATTAAATATAACTCTCCCCTTATTATACCAATGAAATTAATTAACTCTTCCCTGATTGTAAATATTAAATTGTACCCCCTGACTATTTTTAGAACACCCTGCTAAAAGTTGAATATGGAGATCTGCCCATTTTAGATTGTATTCAAGGGGAGGTTAATTTGTATGGAGTGGTTAAGACTGTCAGAATAGAGAGAGAGGAGAAGAGTGGAGACCCCTTCTCAAAGTGGAGTTGAGGAGAGAAGCTGATGTTTAAGGTTGGCTCAGAGAGAGGAGAGGAGGTTTAAAGTTATTCCCCCTTCTGCCTTCCCTCCTTAGCTAAGGCTGCTCTCCCAGATTCACTCTTTTCCCTCTTGTCACCCCTCCACTACTCGAGACCAAAGGGTCTCCTCTTGATGTGTTCACTCACACATATATTTGGGAAAAGTTAACTATTTTAATGTCAACTCAATCAAGGTAATACAAAAGAATAACAAGCAGGGAAATAATGGGAGAGGAAAATGGGGAAAAAAGGGGTCCGTGTCTCTATCTAAAACCCTTTCCCCTCCATCCTTGAGTTTGGGGGGAACTCAGGTCTTTGCAGTCTGAGCCCCCTGAGAGAAAGTCAGGTTGGCTCACCCTGGGTTTGGTCCCTTGACCACAGTTCAGACTCAGGGCAACAGGAGGTGAGGTAAAGTCAGACAGAGATTTAAATGTCTTTCTTAGGCTTCCTCTTCAATAGTCATTTCATTTGGGAAATGTTGGGGGGGGGGCAGAAGATTTCCAGTCACCAGCAGGAAAGGTGGGTAACCCTCAGGAGAAAGTCTTTTCTCCCTTCTCTATTTGGCTTCTCAAGACTGAGAGAGCAACAACTCTACCAGTCAGTCTTCTCCTCCACAAGATTTCAAACCCTTTGCGCCCCTCCCCCATCAAGTTGATCAGTTCCACACACTCTTCAGCCTGGCACTTTTCTTATGTGCCAACCTCTGTCACAAGATATCATCACCAAAAGTGTAAAAATACCACTTAACCATTGAGTGGGAGATCTGTGACCACTGTGTGCCATAGTGGGTGACAAATGAGAATCAACTGACTGCCTTCTGGGCAGTCCTGAAGCAGAGCTTCAAATATGATTGGTAGACATAAAATTAGGGGAAGGCACAGGAAGTGACACAAGCAAAATGTCTTTAATAGTGAGTGACAACTTCCTGATGAAATTCAATTCAATTCTTCATGCTTTCAAGTTGAAACTGGTGAAGAGGGACAGAAAGATCTGCTGACTGGAACTGAGATCCTGTTCCTTAGACAGACACATGGGGCGTAAAATGCTGACTCTTAACTGCTGGATTTTTCTGAGGAGACTTCCCCAGGTCCTGGGCTACAAGTACCGAGGCCTATTGGGTTGACAACTAAACTTCCTGCCCGGATTGAGACAAGGGGCCAGAGATAAATTACTTAGTGTCTAGGCTAGATATCTTACCTTATCCTCTCTCTGATTTCTTATTTCACTCTTTCTACAATTTGTAAATAAATTGTAAATATCTCTTTGGAATTAATTTAATTCCTGGGGACCACACTCTTAAATAATCAAGTCCAACCCTTCAAAAAGTAACCTCCTTTTTAACAATAATATTGGTAGACAATCAACTGTGAAAGACTTAACTATTGTTAACAATGCAATGATCCAGGACAATTGTAATGGTCTTATGATAGATGTAAACCACATTTTAATTATCACATAGACAAGGAAATATATCCAATTTCAGAGAATGAACTATAGGAATCAGAGTGCTGATCAAAGCATGATTTTTCCCCTTTTTTATTTGTGATTTTATTTATTATTTTTTTAATGAGTTTTCTCTCATAACAACAATCAATTTGAAAAATATGTTGTTGCTTGCCACTTCTTGGAGGTGTGGGGAGGGAAGGAAGAGATAATTTGGATCTTATAATTTCTGAGAAAAACTATGTTGAAAATTATTATATGTAATTTGGAAAACAAAATATTTAAAAACACTAAGTATAATTTGATAATGCCTGCTTCTTAGTGATCTAAGCTACCTTTAAGGCTATGTTAAATGTGCTATATCCCAATGAAAATGTTTCTTAATCCTTCTATTTGTTGGTAAACTTTCCCTCCTAAAATGATTTTCTATTTTGTATGTGAAAAATCATGCCTCTTGGCAAAATATAGTCTGAGTGACATCTATTTTAACCTTATTCAACCTTAAGGTACTATAGTCAACCAGACTGCTGGAGAGAGTGATAGCCCTGTTAGGATAATTCCATCACTTGAGGATTTATCTCATCCCCTGTAGATTAATCCCATTGCCTGCAGACTAATTTTATTGCCTACAGACCATTCCCAGTTTGAAGTCTGCTCCCATAACCTAAGAACTAATCTCATCTCCCTACAATGCTATTGTGGGGAGGAACTAAGATGATACTTATGCCATCTCCTCATTAAAGTGTCTACCAATCAGAATTGTTTGACACTTTTATATAAATTATTCTGCTACTGTATATACACACAGGCTGTGTGTATTTGATTTAGCAACAGCTCCACTCCAATTGCTTGATGCTTTGGAGTGCCAATAAACTTCTCATTTCCTGAATTTCCCTTTAACTGTCCAGGCAAGACCCCAAGAAGCACCTTTCTTTTAACAAGTAATCATAAATACCTTCACTTCCTTACTACAGAATTTGCAGAAGAATATGAGCTAATTTAGGGTAAATAATTTATTTGTTTTGATCTTTGTATCCTGGGCCTCTATTACAATGCCTAATATATAGTGGTAGGACTACAATTCCTCAGTTACACTAGAAAATGTTTTATTACTACTTTCATGTATATGAAGAAATGATTTTACATTTGTCAAGTCTGATTAGTTTTGTTCAAGATAGAATTAGGAATATCATAAGGAAGGCATATTTTTAATAGAAAGTTAAGAAAACTTCCTTATATATATATATATGTATATATATATATATATGTATGTATATGTATACACATAGACCTGCATTGGGAGGTAATTGAGTACTCTGCCACTGAGATCTTCATTGCCATTCAATGGTTTGGGAGACCTGCTTTATACTCATCTCAAATGTCATCTTCTATATAAGGTCTTTGTTGATCCTTTCACTTGTTATCAATTCCCTTTCCTCCCATGACATTATTTTGTATTTACTTTGTGTATGTTTTTTATTCATTTAATCTCTGTATATGATGATTCTTCCTCCCAGTTATAAATAATGTCCTCGAGGAGAAAGACTGTTTCATTTTTATCTTTTTTTCCCCAAAAAACTACCACAGGGTCTATCACACAGTAGGCTTTTTAGAAATGCATTTTTAATTGAAGGCAATCAGTATGGTTTCAGCTAACTGATCCCTGGGGTCCCTTTCAACTCTTCAGAGACTAAGATTCTGTCCTTTTAAGTGGTTCGAATTCTTTATGATTCTAGGGTTACTTTAGTCCTTGAAAAAAATCTGGCTCTATAATTCATTTCCTGATTTCTTTTTTTATTTCTTTAATGGGAAAATACTGCTAAGTCAGAATTCTCTTCCACACAAAATTTATAGTTACCTTCAGTATATTAGCTTTTCCTCAGATGCTTCCAGTTTTATCTATCATAGTCATCCATCATTCAGCTATGTTAACTTACCCAATAGTCTTAATTATATTAAATTAAATAATATTGGTACCACCTTGCTTCACAATAAAAAATAACATATTGGGTACCTTTGATTTTAGAAATTTAACATCTTTCCCAATAGAGTTTTATTATCTGTGGTTTCTAGTAAAACATATCCTTTCCATGTATGTTTCTATGCTGATATGTCTCACTAAGGGAATTCAGTGCAAGTGAGAGAATTTTTATGTTTATATCCCTGAAACCTGCTATCATTTGGCATGGCTGAGCAACTTGACATAAAATATAACACTTTGACGCATCAGGTGGAAAATTTAAACATTGCTTTTTCTAAAGGAAGAATAGAATCTTTATGTTTTAAACTACACTATTTCAACAACAAGAAGAACACCAAAAAATTATGATATGGTATTGATTCTCATGAAGAGCTGAGTTAGCAAAATGTCTCTCCTGCTCAAGGGTGGTTACTCCCCTTTATTTATTTATTTATTTTGACACAATAGGCAGTTCTAAACAACATGGTTCATGGCAAACAAAAATTATTTTAAAATCACTGAACACAGCACTTAGAAAATGTATTCTATTAAATAACTTCAAAGGCAGAAAATCTTGTCAGACATAAAATCACTTTCTTTGTGTTCTTTTACTTTTCCCTGTTGCAATTCAAACTACAAGAGACAGATGTAATCAGAAACACCCGAATATGGGGGGGCATTTAGAGTGGGTTCCAATCAAAGTTGAACTCTTCTTCTTTCTCATCCTGTCATCTCAACTAAGTCATGCCCTTTATAGGGGTCAAAATTTAGAAAAAGAGGTCATCTTGTTAAAACCCTCATTTTAGTGATGAAAATGCCATGGTCCACATAGATAATGATATTCATCCATCTTCATAGTTAGAAAGTAGGAAAGAGGAGATTTGAATACAGATCCATAGACTAAAAATTCATCAGGGTTTTCTCTGCACAACCCAGCTTCTTTTCTTCTACTGTCAGACAGAATGGATGATTAATAAGCTATTTTTCATCATCTATATTGTAAAATGCAATGTTCTATGTCCTTTCCTGCTTTTAAATTTCTATGCATATATTCTATCATTCATAATACTGTAGTATTTAGAGCTCTAAATGTAATATATTACTGTCCAATTTTTCATAAAAATATCACTTTACTTTTTAATAAAATAATTTCTGTAGTTTTCTTTGTTTAAGTTGTTTTTCGGATAAGATCAATAATTTAGTATACATTTAATAACAATACCTAAATGAATTTTAAATCTATAATAAAACTAAAGTGACTATTGCACTGTAGACAAATATTGAATCATAACATCATCAGTTTTGAAATCAAAGGGATGTTTGAGGTCATCAAGTATAAGTAATTTACAGTTGAAGAAATTGAGGGCCATAAAGGTAAAATGACTTATTCTAAGACTAAAAAGTAGTAAATTACAGAACTACAGTTTGACTCCAGGATCTTTGAATCCATATCCAGTGCTCTTTAAACTGCAATGTAACATCAAATTAGTAAGTTTCAGAGTGGAATTTCCTACATACTTGTTGTGGGAAAAAATGTTTTTTATCCTTAGTCCCAGTTCAATGTTAAAGACAATTTCAAAGGCTTTTGGTGGCTATCTAGAAAACCTGCTCATTTTGCTTCCCAATCTCATCACTTCAGAATATCTGTCAACCCTACTTCCACAGAGGGGAAAAAAAGGGTTTCAGGCCCATCTGACTGAGGGAATAACTCATATCATGCTATGTGTATTTCTTAAATATTGATCTTCTCCCCCCATCAGAATGATCAGTGGTCATCTGATGAATGAGGAGAGTTGAGGGAGGGTGGGCTACCTATCCTCACATTCACCCTATGAGCATTAGTGGCTATATATTGTATATGGCATTCCCAATGCCAAGCTCCCCTTTTTTTGACCATACACTATTATTACTAATTAATTATTATAACTTTAATTATTATTTCCTGTTATACTAGAATATATTCTTTGCGTATTGATATAGCTGACTTTGATTGGTAATGTGCTTTCTTTCAAAAAATATTTTTGGTGAACATTGTGCTAGAAAATAGTTAATAATTTTGGTGATTATGCTACTTTCTTCTCAGAAGGTACCATATTTCATCCACTATTTTGGAAAACTGTCCTAAAAATCATTTATTTGATCTAGAAAGGTTAGAATACCTTTTCCAAGGAAATATAGTTATTAGATTTAAAGAGGCCTAACTCAGAGTACTCTATAGTATACCACACTACCTCATACTAATGTGAAATGTTCCAGCATTTATGTTATCATTGATATTTAGTCAACTTTCTGAGTTAAAATTCTTCTCCCAGTATTAAAAATCTCTGATGTTTGAAGTAATCATAGGGATCTAACAATATTAATTTGTTGTTTCCATCTTTACAACCTTCTCTAATTATTCACAGCAAAATGTGGCTATGGTATTTCCATGAGAAAAAGAGACATCAATTATCTAGGAAAACATGTATACATATATACACATACACATATAAGTAGAAAATTCACAGAATTCAAAAAATGAAGTTCAAGAAAACATGTTTTATGCTAACAGAAGCAAGACTGTTTCAAAGAAGAGTAAAAATATCTATTACTTTTTAATGTAAAAAGTAAAAATAAAGTAAAAAATTACTTTTTTAATGGGGGACCTAAAGGTCCTCTTATCATAGAGATGTGTAGGGATTAACAAGCCACAGTGACAGGAAGTAGCAACTGGGGAGCCCTCTGATGGGCCAATGTTCAGGGCTGTCTATTGTTATCAGGTGCTGACAGGGCTGGCAGTTGCAGGGAAGTTGGCTGCTGGGTGTGAGTTGGTTGTTGGGGGTTGATTCATGGTGGTGTTGATTGGTGATTAGTTGGTGGTTGGCATTTAGTTGCTGGAATATAAAGGCAGGCCTGAGTTTACTGAGAGGGCTTTTTGGCTTTATCCTTTAGAGGCCTTTTTGCCTTTTGGGTTTGGGGCTTTTGGTTTGGGCTGTTAGTTTTTTTACCTTCTTGAACTTTTTGGAAAGTGACCAGTCTTCATTGACAGACCTAATTGGGGTAGAATTAAACACTGATTGGGTTGGTTTTGATTTTGCTGGCTTGGGTTGGAACTTTGCGGGGTAGTTATTAGTGGTAGTTATAGGTAAATATAGACAGTTTTAGGGAGTAAATATAGGCAGTTATATATAATTGTAGGATAACTAGTTAGGTTTTAGGAAATTTATTTCTCTACCTCTTTCCTATATTTCCCTCCTTTACTATATTCTTTTGCTATCTCTATTTTCATTAAACTAAATTATAACATTGTTAAAAGCTACTAGAAGTTTTATTTTTCTGACTTAAAAGGATAACATTAATTTACAACTCTACTATATTCTCTTTAAAACTTAAAAATTTTAAAAGCTGCTCTCTTATTTTGTCAAAACCCCTATTTTAACCCTTTCAGAAGAGACAGAAAATGAGGACTAGAATCAATGTGACAAAGAAATGCAGGGATGCAGTAAGACTGCAAAAGTAATTTGTAACAATAAGCAGTGTCAACTGAAGGTGAAACTTCCACTGACATGGGTTTTCCCAAACAGGCAGATGGAAAACATGATTGACTATTACAGTAACTTGTCAAGGTAGATTAATGTTGGTTCATACCTGGAAGTCAAATGGAAATCCGGACCCAACCATTCTGTCTTAGAAACAAGACGGAATGCCTCAATAACATACTAGATGAGGGAGATTTTGGGAAATAGATAGGAGTATAATATTAGAGGATGGGTAATGACCTTTGTAGGGGAAAATATAATAGAGAAAATTTAGTAGATTATAGAATAGAGCAGAAAGGTGGTTTAGAGACAGAGATAACTTAGGTCTAAAGCCAAGCTCTCCCAATTTTGTGGGAACTCTCTGAACTTCAGGTTTTTCTTCTGTAAAATAAGGATATTAGCATTAGAACAACCTTTAATCTGTACTAAGTAAGTGTGTACTTTGGAAAGATGAAAGCTATGAGAATGTCCCTAAGGTAACTATGAACACCATAGATGACTGTCCTATTACTTTTCCATAGAATATTCACCAAATGTAAGATAGAGTAAAAAGTGTTCTTGTTTTTGATTTTTAAATTTCCACATTTAGAGTAATAATTTATGTAGTCTAAGGGAATAAATAATAAGGGAATAATTTAAAGTGAAAGTGAAACCAGATAGGAAATAATAATAGGAATAAATAATTTCAAAAAGAATACATGAATATAATTACTAAAAGTCTTCATAATGACCGAGTTTGATTAACACTGGGAATATGAGAATTGTTATGTGAAGAAACATCCAAATACAATTTATATGAATAATAAATAAAATAGTAACTAATATTTATATAATATTTTAACATTTACAAAGTACTTTAAAACATTTTCTTATTTTGTCCTCATAAAATCCCTGGGCGTTTGGTGTTATTATTATTACCATTTTACAGAAGAAAAACATTTATTTAGATAGTTGCTATATGATTTGTCTAGTGTCTTACATTTAGGAAGTACCTGAAATTAGATTTGAACTCAGGCCTTCCTGACTCTTAGTCCAGCACTCAATTCATTTTACCAATAATTTAGTTTAAAATTAGATTATTATATTGCTTATTTTTATTTATAAATTAATATTCAAACAAAATAACTTTCTTCATTAAGACAAAATATTACTCTACAAATATATATATATATATAATTATATGTAATAGAGAAACATATTTGTTCCTAATATTAGAAATGGGAAAGCAAGATTATAATTATTTCATGATTATTTTATTTATTGATATGATATACATATCTGTATATGTATGAATGTATATATATACATGCATGGATGTATATATACATATATAATACTGTTTAAATGGGAGAATGATTCATGAATATATAGGCATATATAAAGATGTACGTAAGATTTATATAATTAGAAATCTGTTACCCTAAAAACTACATTTCCCAGGAGCCCATTGACTTCAGGTTATTATGTACTTCTTATAGACAGGAGATATTATGCAGTGGGGTTTCTGGTCTTGGCCTCTTTGCTTCCTGTTGGAGATTGTGGTGGTAAGTGGGGATTTTGAATAGGCTTATTAGCCATGGGCATGTGTTTTTTTTTTAATTTTGTTACCTTTTTATCTCTTAATTTCTAATGATCATTAATATAATATTTTAATTATTTATGATTAATTTTAATTTTTATAGATTACATAAACATGTAAAGATACCTGCATATTGCTGTTTGCAGAAATGAAAACAAATATTTGGAGAAAAATTCATTGTTGCAGTCCCATGGCAAAATTAGGGGAAAAAATGATGACAGAATATAGTTAAATTATTGGCTAAAGGCTGAGAATCAAATCATGTATGAGTTAATTTAAAGAAATACATTTAATGGCAACAGAGTTTATATTAAGGAACAAAGGGATAAATGTTTCTGGGGGGATAAAATGAAAAATCAATAAAGAATATTAGAAGTCAATAATGAAAGTGACTGGACATTACTAGAATATAGATTACATTACATATGTTTTCAAGGGTTAATGTAGCTTATTCAAAGCATTCCTTATTTAAAGGAGCCATATACACATCTTTATATTATTTATGTATAATATATGATGAATTATATAATATAAACAAACATTTATATATCAATATGTTACATATGATCAAAGGAGAATAGACCAGCATTGGTAGATGTTTTAGAGATCATGTGCCCAAACTGTAACTTCAAGCTGCCTGTGAGCCCTACATACTACCCCAGAGAGCAGAGGGAAGAAATGCTCATATTGAGCTCCTGGACAACCTTCATGGACCATCCACCTCTATAAAGACTTATGTGTCTTCTCATATCTCTTCTTTTCAGTTATGGCATTTCTTTGTAATGTTGCCACAATTAGTCAATCAATTTAATTTAACTGACAATTAATTGAATCAATATTGAACCTATGATGTGTTTGGCCTTCAGTTAAGCATTTTTGATAAAAAAATGAAGACAGTCTCTGCCTTCAAAGAGTTTAAAATATAACAGGAGAGTACATACCATGTAAAATTTTTTGGATTAATATTTTTCTTATTATTGTACTCATTTCATATATTGTTTCCTTGATTATTGGCTTCATATTGAATCAAGTCATTCAAGTCTTCCTATGTCTCTTTTTTCTTATTCATCAAATTCATCCTTTATTATAGCAAAGTGATAACCATGTACCACAATTTGTTCTATGTAGATTTTTTTGGGGGCTGCGAATTCAGCAGTGAAATAAATAGCAATATACTACAAGACACTAGCCAGTTATCACAGTAGCCTAGTGTTGGATAAACTGAAGAACACAACTATGAATGGAAAGTTGCCTTATGCTATCAGAACTAGTAGAGAAAACAAAGCAGTTTTGCAGAAATAAAGTTTAGAATAGTATCTTACACAAAACACTACATTAAATTCCAGACCCTTATGTCATATGGTAGAAAAGAAATTTGAAAATTCAGAGCCAAGATTGACTCACCAGATCTCTGTCAATTTCTTCTATAATGAACTTTACAATAATTCCACAAACTGAATTTTAGAGTAGAATAATCAACAAATGGATAAGGTGAAACTTTTTTTTCTGCACAAGACAATTTAAAAAGTTGTCAGAAAAAGTCAGTCAAACTGAGTTAAGAGTGAATTATAGTTTAATGCAAACTGTACCCTTGCAGGTCATGAGCCAACCTTGAGAGTGACTGATTATGCAGCACCAGTTTCCAGATATCTCAACCCACAGATGGTAAAGGGATTGGATGACTGTTCAGGAGGAGATTACAGGAAACTTGTTTGCTAGAACTGGGTGAAAGACTGTTGCATTGCTCATGTGTAGTTCTGGGTTGCAGTCCAGGGCCAAACGGAAGCACTACCATGAGAGAACATTTGGCTACAATGACTTTATGGGGACCTTAGTCAGAATCTAAGGAATGAAAAGTTGGCTTTTGGTTATGCGCAGACCAGAACACAGGCGCCTTTGTGACACATTTCAACTTTATTCTATTCTCTTCATTCCCTTTTCATATCACCAATGTGCCCTGTCAATTCTCAGCCTTAGATCAATCCCATTCTCCTTTTTTCTTATGCACATGTTATTGCATTACGATGGAGAGAAACAGACAACTATCTGATTAGGTTCACCCAAAAATTTTGTTACATAACCTCAAATAAAGCCTCAGTGCTTCTAGGCTGTTTTGATATACTTCATCTATCAACTCAATATCTCCCCTCTCCAGAGGTGTTCTTCCTAACCTTTTTAATCCCTTCTCAAACTCCCATGGCTCCCATTACTTTCATCCTGTCAACTGAAGAAATTGCATTATTTTCTTCATGAAAAAGAAGTCATTTTCCATAAACTTTTCTTTTCCTTCCTCACGTCTAGCACATGTATGCTTTTTACTACAATCTCCTCATCCTCACATGAATAAATAGCCTGACATCTTGTCTAAATTAACCTGTTTACCTGCAAAATAATCCTATTCCATGCCATCCCTTCCATTAGATCAACCCTTTTGTCATCCTTAATCTATCACTTTAAAAAAAGATTATCTTCTTATTTACTGGTTCCTATAGCCTACAAACATAACCATGTCTTAAGTATTCTCAGGAAATGCTCATTTAATTCTTCAAGCCCCATGTACTATCATCCCACATCTATTCTGGAGCATACTTTGTGACTAACTTCCTTGAGACAGCTGTCTGTAATAGATGACTCCCCTTTCTCTCTTCTTAGTCTCTTCTTAAAACTTTACAATTTGTCTCCTGATCTCCTCATTCCACAAAACAAAACAAAAACTTCTTTTCAAAGTTACCAATGATCTCTTAATTGAAAATCCAACTGCATTTTTCAAACCTCATTCTTCTAATCTCCTTGTATTCTTATGTTCTTCATAATACTCTTTTTATAACTCTTTTTCTTTCTACATTTTCAAGATACCACCCTCCATGGATTCTCTTCCTATCCTTCCAACTGCTTCTTTTTAATTTCCTTTTCTGGATTCTTACGTAAATCATGAACTCTTACCAGAGGTTTCCATTAGGGTACTGTCCTAGGAGATCTTCCTCTATACTACTCCATTGGTAATCTGATTAGCTCCCATTAATTAATTAATGGGATTTAATTAATTAATTAATTCAATTAATGGGAATTAAATGAATGAATGAAATACTATCTCTATGCTGGTTTTTCTCAAATGTCCATCTATTTCAAAGTTCTCTCTTAGCTTCTATTTTACATATCCAGCTTTCTTTCTGACATCCTATATTGGATGTTCAGCAGACCTTCTAAATAAATTATATTCAAAATGAAATTGGTTATTTATCCCATAAACTTCTCTCCTATAACTTTCCTACTACTCTAAAAGGCAACATCTTTCTAGCTCCTCAAAACTCATAATCTAGGTATCCTACTTGATTATCTCTCACCCCCCTATTCAAATTATTGCCAGAGCTTATTATTTTTATTATTGCAGCATTTCCCAATATACCCTTCTCTACTCTGACACTGCTATCACTTTTAATGTCAACACTTATTGTCTCATATCTCTGCTTTTGCAATAGCATGCTTGTGGGTCCATCTGCATCTAGTCTCCCAATTCCAGTATGTCCTCCAATCTGGCACTAAAGTGATTTCCCTAAAACATACAGCTGATCATATCACTGTCCTACTTAATAAAAACCAATGACTCTATATCATGTCTAGATTAAAATACAAAATTAATTAGCATTCAAAGCCCTTCAAAACCAACTCATTTCCAAAATCTGTAGTCTTCACACACCTTACTCACTGACTTATATTTTTCAAACAAGTGACCTTGGCCTCTTGGATATACTACAAAAATGCTTCACTAAGTCTTAGCTCTTGGCATTTTCTCTGACTGTCTTCCATACATGGTATGCTCTCACTCCTTATATTTGTCTCCTGTCTTCCTTGGATTCTTTATTTTTATTTGTATTTTCAATAAAATCTTCTAAAGAAGTCTTTATAACCCCATTTGAGTTCAATGCTTTCTGCCCTTTATTTCTTTACTTTTCCTGTACCTGTACCTGTTTCCTGTACCTGCACCTGTACACAGGTGGTTAATACATATTTGATTGCTTCTTGTCTTCTCCATTAAATTGTGAGCTCCTTGAGGAAGGAAATGCTCAGCATTGATTCTGTATTTTTTATTGATAGTATTAGAATTAATTTATTTTATTCTATAATTGCTAATGCTCTGGAACTGCTTTTTTCCCCCTATAATTACTTAAACAATGGTCCTCTGTTTCTGAATTTATTTCAAAATCAACCTGTATATAAATACTTTGTCTCCTGCTAATCACTGATCTATTCTTAATCCAATAGATTTAACTAACTTTAGAGAATATATATAAACAAGAGTTCATCTAATATCTTTATAGCACCAAACTGTTCCTTCAAGAAAGTAAAAGTTATTGTCCAAAATATTTGGCCCTTTATTATTGATCTCACAAGTAGATTCAAATACTTCTTAGTTACAGGTAAGGAAAGAGAATGTTGTTGTAAACTCCCATTACAAAACTTCTAACCATCATGTTATTCCCTGCACTTCAAATTCATAGCCAATTATATTGTTACCCGCATCTTAGTTATAGCATGATTCAAGCTATGCTGTTCATCACTCTATTCTTTGTTCTGTACCAACCAACAAACCATATAAAAGAAAATTTCTTCTTTTAAGATCTCTGCTTACTGAATATGGTAAAATCTTATTTACCAATAATCTGTCATTACCAATAAATCTGTCGTTTTTGCATATATTTTTATGGAACGTTTTGTGTATCGATTTACCTTACTTTAACTGTTTAGGGCAAAGGGTATCTTTTTCTCTTTTTATTTGTTCCATACCAAGCATGGTGTATTGCATGTTAGAGATGCTTAATAAATATTATTAGACTATTTCCTTCTTTCTTTCTTAATTGAAGTCATCTTATTTCTTTGAAGAACAGAAATAACTCCCTCCCCAAACGGCTTAGTAAAGACACTGCTACTCTTCAGCAACCAAAAGAGTAAAAGAATCAAATTCATACAATTACAGAATTGACACCTACAATGATTTTCTTCATTTCCTCAAAGGGAATGGGAAATATTGTCCAAACCCAGGGCTTCAAAGGTGAACAAAGGAGAAAAAACCAGCCCACACATCTGGCACATTCAATTTGCTGGTGGATAGTAAACCTAGTAAAATTAATTCCTTCTATTTGGTATAGAAATTTAGATCTGTAAGGGACCATATACTATTTAGTCCAACTTCCACATTTGACAGTTGAATAGCTTGAGTTGCTGAATTGAATGTCTTGCTTCGAAGCTAAGTTAAAATTTAAATGTCATTCCTTTTACTCCAAGTATAATGCTTTATTCAATTTAGTTAGTGAAATTATTTTGTTTTTACCTGAAATAAAACAAGAATTATAAACATATAACCTACTCTTTCTTCCCCAATCCCACCAGATATTCATCCTGATAACTCAGTCATGTACTGTCTCTTAATCCTCACTTAGAAGATAAATGTGCCCTGCCCATTGTATGCCCAAAGTAGGCTCATTGCATTCTGCATGTTAATGAGGCCAATTAATCTTTTTATTCTTCACTCTTTAAAATGTTTGTCAAATACAGAATATTAATAAATTATTAAAATATAATACACTGAATAATTAAACCCACAAATGCCTGATTTATCCTTAATGTTGTTAATGATATTTTTAAAAAGGGAATGTTTCGATAACATATGTTTAGGCCAGCATAGGAAGAGATGAACAAGCTGTTCCTCCTGGTTATTTATTCTTAGAAACTTTTCTCAGGGAAGCTAAATGCCAAGGACACTGCTAATTTCTGTATGGATGCTGACTGGCTGAGGAGCTTGGATTGTTCCTTATTCCTTCCTCTAAGTTTTATTTTTTCTTACTGTTCAAAAGTTTTTTTTCCCATTTTAAAAGGTTTTGAATTCCTATGTTTTCATTTCTGAAGCTTTAAGAATATATGGAATGACCTTATGCTTTTATGGTCTTCACTGTTATTAAAAGATTCAATATATTAGAATTCAAAAACAAGACCTGAGCTAGATTGATAGATCAGAAATCTTTCTATATATTGATTATAATTGAGCTCTTGAAAGGTGATGCAATTGCCAAATGGGAAAGTACAGAGGAACTAGGTATGTACCTCAAAGAGGTCCAAGAAAGGGAAAATGACCAATGCAGATAAATAATATTTATTGTGGTTCTTTTTTTGTTTGCAAACAATTGGATATTAAGGGGTTATCCATCAATTGAGGAATGGCTGAACAACCTATGGTATATGCCAGTAATGGAATCTGTTGTGCTATAAGAAATGATGAGTAGGCTGAATTTTTTAAAAAATCATATAAAAACTTGCATGAACTAAAGCAAAATGAACACATCAGAACCAGAAGAACAATATGCATATCAAAAAATTAATAATAATTAACAATTTATAACTGTGAATGACATAGCTATTCTCAACAACCAAGATAGTCTCAAATAAAGAAATGTGTCATCTACCCTCAGAGAAAGGACAAGTTGTGATATACATTTGGAATGGGAATAATATTGTGCCATAAAAATGACAAATAAGATGATCACAAAAAACTTTTAAAGATTTATACAAAGTAATGTAAAAGGAAGTGAGCAGAATAAAAAAAAAAGTTTTACATAGTAACAACAATAAAAATTATAATCAACTGTGAATGACCTAGCTATTTTCAATGAGGTAAGGATGAAGGACCACTCAAGGGACTCATGACATGCAAAAAAAAATATTCACTTTCATAAATGGAACAGACAAAATCTACATTAGGACTGAAACATACAATTCTTCACTTTATTTTATCTGTGGATTTTTTCTCAAGTATAAGCAATATGTCTTGTTTTACAAAGTGATGAATATTAAAATATGTATTATATGATAATATATTTACAATCTTCCTGATATTACCTGCCTTCTTGGTGCAGGAGGAGTGGTAGGAAGGAGGAAGACAATATGGATTACAAAATGTCAGAAAAAGAATATTAAAAATTATATTGACATCCAATCTGGAAATAAAAATTTAAAAATAAAATTAATGGAGTCTGATTGCAGATGAAAATGTACTATATTTCACTTCCAGTTTTCTTTTTTTTACTTTTTTGTTTCAGATCTCTTCCACAAAATGACTAATATAGAAGCATAGGATTGCACATCAAAAAAATCTATATTGAATTGATTGCCATCTTAGAGACTCCAAAAGAGGGGAAAGGAATGAGGGCACAAAGGGAGAGGGAAAAATAATCTGGAACTCAAAACAATTAAAGAATATTATGAATTATTTTACATTAATTGAGGAAAATTTTATTATAAAATAAAAGAGAAGAGTAAATCAATGTCAAAAACCATTTATTAAGAATTTATTATGTTATAATCATTTTAAGACCTGGAAAGGATATTCTTCCAATGTTTATCATTGCTGCATAAATATTACCTTAAATTAGATAATACATTTTAGTTAAATAGGTTGAATTATATATATGTATTTATGGATACTTTCCTTATATAACTTATGTCCTATTTTATCCTCTAATATTTTCCAGTATGACAATGGATCTTTGTTCTAATAAACTTCTGAAAGATTATTTCTTCCTTGATTTTCAAATTTGCCTATGATGTCACTTCTTATATCTCAATAATATGATTATTTGGAACTATCTTGGTATATAATGTAAAATGCTGATATATTCCTAATTTATGCCAGAGGAGGAAGGATAAAGGGTAAGTTAGGTGAATAGTTATCATGCTTATAAGAACACGAGATAGTTTATATAATAGAGCCTACTCAGTAGGAACCATAGCTGATGTCACATTATCCCAGGGCTCAGTTCTAGAAATAAAACATAGACAATATTTATTATCCAGTTGTTGACAGTCATGGGGAGTTGTGGAGTGTCAGAACAAATCAGTTGGAGGAGTAATAAATGTCAAGGTATGAGGTAAGATATCTAGAATCATAGAAGGTGGATACATAAGGGAAAATTTGAGTGCCAAGGAAAGTTCCAAGCTATTTTTCTTAGGCTCTCAAAAAAAAAAATAAAATGAAGATGTTGGGATGGGGCAGGAATTTAGAACAGACACGGTATATAAAATGCTATCAAAGAGAGTTCAGAGGTCTTCTTATCAGAAATAATATATTTCACTAGAACAAACCCCCCTTGCTATACAGGGGAAGTAATAAAGACTGTTACTAAACACCAGGGTTATAAGGAAAATAGTCTTAGATGTTACCACTCAGTTCCACTTGTTTCCTGAAAATGATTGGTCCCAGATGTTAATATTTTATCTTGGGAATTACAAACAATGAAGAAATTTCCCTCCCTTATGAAAGAAGAGGTCAATCTGCAACTCAGCTTTTTTTTTTCTCTGTTAGTAATTTGAGCTAAAAGAAATGGTATGTGTAATGGCTCAAGGGTAGATATGGGTTTGATCTTACATCTGACAGAAATGGCATGACTTTGGACTAGCCGCTCACACCTCTGATATACTAGGAAGTTCTTTAAGAGGCTTTTTCAAAGAAAGTGTCAACATGAATTGATAAAGTGAATTTCTTTGTTTCTGCAATTCTTTATATAAAAAAGCTTACAATTCTGGTACATAAGAATCCAAATTGTCTAAGAATATCTTCCCCACCATCTTCCTGTTTTAGTATTATTTTCTTCTTCAAATTAATTATCTATGGGAGACATCTAGGTGGCTCAGTGACTCGAAAGCCAGTCTTAGAAATAGAAGGTCCTAGGTACAAAACTTGCCACCTCAGACACTTCCTAGCTGTGTGACTTGGCAAATCACTTAACTCCCATTGCCTTGCCTTACTACTTTTCTGCCTTGGAACCAATTCACAGTTAAGTTGAAGACTGAAAGCATCTTAAAAATTGTGTATACACATATTCTTTGGACCACAGATTTGGAGTTGGAAGAGACTTTTGTATTGATCCAATCTCATCCCTTAATTTTATAGATGAGGAAACTGAGGTTAAAATAGGATATTGAAATTCTTACAAGGAGCAGGCTTCGGAGTTAGAATTTGAGTGTAGCTCTGTGTACTTCAAATGCAAGACTCTTTCCATTTATGATGATACTCTGTATCCCTTGAGACTGCTTAAAGGCAAGAATCGAGTCATTTTATTTTTACTTTTTATCCTTTTTGTAAATCGTTGTGCCAAGAACATAATCAGCATTCATAATAGAATAAATTGAACTGAAGTGAGGTGAAAATTGGCAAACCTTACTGAAACAGTCATAATCTTATATTCCATTGCAATGTATTAACTTCCAAATTGTGTCCTTCTATCAAGCTGAAAAACCTAGTGTCATTAGATGTCTTGGTAGCATAGTTTATAGAATGTTTTACTTATGGTCATAAAGACCTGAATCCAAATCCTACCTTAAAAATTTCATAGTTGTGTGAACATGGGAAGGTCACCTACCCTCCAGTCTCAGTTACTTGGAACATCAAATGAGTTAACATGAGGAAATTGTCAAATGTAATAAACTATATAAATGTTTACATTATTACTATTATTATTTCAATGACCAATATCAAACAAGATTTAGAATTAATTTCTCTCCACATCATTTTGGCAAATGTCTTATATTTGCCAACTTGTACTCTATGAATATAATTTCATTCCAAATAATTATGACATTTGTAACTATAAGAATGCATATTTCCACATCTGTGGTAGTCTCTTAGTCTCAAATTCTGTTGAAATATTTTTGATTGAAAACAATCAAAATGTAATTCTTTTTTCTGATGTCCTCACATAAAAGTGGTCTTTCCACCCTATAATTCACATAGCACTTTTAATCTCTTTTTACATTGCCTTTTTCTCAGCATTATTTTTTTCCTTTTGTTCAGCATCACACTTTCACACATAAATGCAACACATGCATAAACATATTTGACTATAAGCTCTGTGAAAGTAAGACCTTTATGTTTATTTATATAACACATAGCACAAGATTTTGTTGTATTGCTACGGAACCTTGGGAATGTGTTTGTGTATGTATCTCTATCTGTCTACTTAACTATCTATCTATCTATCTATCTATCTATCTATCTATCTATCTATCTATCTATCCATCCATCCATTCATCTGTGAAAAATCTCCTGGTAATGAACTTGTATGCATTTAAGTAATTATAGGACGAAAGGTTTGAAGTTAACTACTAGGCTCATATATGAGACCCTTAAATCTTGGCATATATCTATATCTATGTCTATATCTATATCTATGTATCTATAGATTAAGATAATGGATAGATAAAAATATGACAAGTAGAAAACTTTGTACTGAATTAACTAATTACTAGAGTAAGAATCCTGGAAACAAAATTAATATAAATTTAGATGGAATCATAAAAAAGCACATTCCAGTAAAAAAAAATTCCAATTTTAAACCTCATTGAAGAAAAAAAGAGGCAACAAGACAATATGGGTAAAGGATTTCAGATTTTCAGAATTTTAGTACATAAAACATCATATCTAGAAAGAATAAAAGAATAGAAATATTTTAAAAGAATGTAATACATCTAGAAGGAATCAGTTACAGAATCACTGAATTAGAAAGTAGGGAGGTGGCTATCTAAACCAACCAGTATACAAAAAGGATCCTCACTTTACCATGCACAAAAAACTGTTCAGCCTTTGCTTAAATACCTTCAAGGAATAGGGAACCCATCTCCTGGGAAGTCAGTGCTTTCCACTTTCTTACTTCCAGTTTTTAGGAAATAGAGATGGTTCTTATTTTGTTTTGTTTTTGCTGTCATAAAGCTTACATCAGCCTGTTTGCACATGCCAAATAATTAATGCTCTTTGTTTTGTTTTGAACTGTGGGTATAAAAGAATCCATCTAGTTCCTCCCATAAGGTACCTGGAACTAGCTATCTTTCTGCATTCTGAGTCATCTTTCCTTCAGAATAAACATGCTCAGTTCCTTCAGCTGATTTTATTTGGCAGATCTAAGGCTCTTGACTAACATGGTTTTCTTTTCTCTGAACACCATCTAGCTTATCAATGTCCTTTTTAATTCATGGTGCTCAGAACGAAACACAATAATTGAGAGGACCTCTGACAAAGGCATAAGATAGTAAAATTATTACATCTGTATCCTTGGAATCTGCATTATTTTTTTAAATTTTTTTGTAATGTAGTCCAAGAGCTCATTATTTTAAAAAATATACAAACACTTAATAAGTACCTATTATGTTCCTTCCTCATGAATAGCTAACTTGAATTCCACAAGGACCCTTGGACTGAGGTGTTATTATTATGCTCATTTAAGAGTTGAAGTAAATGAAGCAGAGGTTAAGTAACTTGGCCAGGTTCATACAACTAATAAATATCTGAGGTTAAATTTCAGTTCAGTTTTTCCTGACTCCAGAATTAGTGTTCTATTTACTATGCAACCTAGCTGCCTCTACATGTCAGCAGATAAAAGACATACATATTTGGGACTCAGAGTTTTTAGTACATGTTGATCCTATAGACCAGAGCATTAGATTCCTGGTCCATATTGAGTTTGTGACCCATTAAAGCTTGCAAGTCTTTTCCCAGAATAACCTATGTCTCTTTGTGCCTACCCAAACATATACTTATGAGATGTTTTTAATTCTTCTTCTTCCTAAGTTCAAGCCATCTGAATTTCATCTTAGTAGATCCAGCCCTATGCTATCCTGTCAAGATTCTTTTTATATTGATTCTGCCATTCAATATTTTTGCAATCCCTTTTCTTTTTGTATTATGTCACTTGCAATTCTATCTGTGCCTTTATCCAAATCATTGATAAGGATTTCAAACAGCATGGGACCAAGCAGAGATCATGAGGTTACTTCACTGGGGACTATCTCTACTTAACACTTTGAGTCCAACCTTAAATTCAGTTCCAGATATTTCTCAGTGTATAATCTTCATTTCCCTCCACCAAAGAAAGCAGTTATCTAGTTGATCCTCTGATTTCATGAGAAGACAATTTAGGGCAAGGAGAAGTTAGTTGCACTAAATCACAATTTTAATTAATAGTAAAGAGGGCACTGAATTCAGAACTCTTATTCTAATTCCAGGTTTATTTTAACATATTTGAATAGTTTACTGTCATTAGTTCTTACCTCTCATTAAACTCAGATTTAACACTGTGCTTGACCATACAAGAGATGAAGGATTTAGCTGAGACTCAATGTATGTATGTTTAGGTATGTGTATTGTTCACTAAGCATACAATACAAATTATCTTAAAGTATTTGTTTACACCATCAAGAATTGTCTCATTACAAATATCCCCAAATCACCCCATTGGGGGAATATGGTATAGGTAAAACTCAGCATCTACTCAATACTTTGAGACCCCAATAATATTTTTCTTTCACCAGATAACTGGTAAATATCTTAGTTCTAAGAAAAATATATTACAGTAAACTTTACATTAAGATAAAAGACAAAAGGTTCACCCTATATTCACGAGGGTGCATTCTCTACAAGTTATTGTTCAAGCGGGGATTCTAAGTACATATGGCAGAGGAACACAGGGACCTAGGTTTTTGTAGAGAATACATATATCCAGGGCACCCACACATATCCAGGGCAGCTTGCACAATTTTGTAGAATTCTCATCTAGTATTTATGTCATCATATAAGCTATACTCTCCACTGAACTGTGGTCCTTTCTACTCCATTCTCTATGCTGCAAAGAATGTCCTCTGTTGGATGCCTTCAATAGTTCACTTCTTACTTGTTGCATGTCTCTGTTGTTAATGGAAGTCTCTGCTGAATTGCTCTCAACTATCATCAAGGGAAAGTTCATTGGAAGAGTAGTTTTATGTCTAAGAATATAATTTCCAAAGCATTAATTATTTCAATTGCCTTTAAGGTTGTATGAAAAATCAAAAGGCAAGTTTGTTGTAGTAGATCATTGATCCTGGTGTTAGAAGACCATGTTTTCTCAGTGTTACTATGAAACATTGGGCAAGTCAATTACCTTATCTGGATCTCAGTTTCCTCGTCAGTAAAAGGAAGGAGTGCGAAGCAATAATTTCTAAGACTCCTCCCTAATATCATATTCTGAGGTTCTGCTTCTATTTCTCATAAATCTAAAGCAGTTCCCCTTTAAAAAGAGGAATATCTCAGAATACTTTTTTATTATAAATTTCATAAACAGACTACATTATTATGAACTAAAATAAGATACAAGCTTTGCAACTGATTTTGAAGCAAAAGGGGAAAAAATTTTAAAGATTATCCAAGAGAGAAATGGAAATATGAGGGACATAGATCTGGTCTGAACTCATTCACCCTCAGGGCATCTTTCACTCTCCTCTGGGAGAATGAACTTAAAGCAGTTGAAAAAAATTGAAACTTAAAGCTAGTTGACTTTCTCTTATCTGAAAGAAGCCACTTGTCTACATCTATGACTCAGATTATTTTTTTGCATATTAAATTATAAGAGACAGTTCCAGCTGGATCCATCAATGTATTTATAACTCAGCCACACAATTTTCCTCAGGCTGAAAACTTGGCATACATTCTCTGAGCCTGACTGCAACTTTTAAAGATGAGAAAAGAAAAATAATGGTGACAGTTTTTAATATCAAAGTCTTTGTCTACACTTTGAACATAATCGGAGCATATCATTTCCATAGATACTGCTGTCACTGCAAGTCACTCACTATGTCAGCAGGGGTCACTGAATGGGAAATCTGTCACATGCTTCTTCAATACTTTTGAATGATCTTTAATTTCAGTGGCATAGATACTCTGTCAGCCAATTTAGGTCAAAACCCTTCCACTCATTGGAGGCAGGTAGTAGATCAGTGGGAAGTTTGTACTAGAATCAGAAAGACCTGAGTTCAAATACTATTTAAGATATCTGCTAGCCAATTGACCCTGAACAAGTCACTTATCCTTTATGTGCCTTAATCCACTGGAGAAGGAAATATCAAATGACTCCAGTATCTTTGCCAAGAAAATTCAATAACAAGAGCATGAATAGTTGGATGCAGTTGAATGGCTGAACAACTATAATCTTACAGCCTTTAGTATATAGTTTAAAAAGTGGATATGAAACAGACAATTCCTTTGTGATGAAATTATATGCAGTTAGCTCATCTTAGTTTGAGAGTGTTATATCCATATTTGATGCCTTCTTATCTTAGTATATCAGATCAAACATAATGTTACTCACACAAAGCCTTGTGAGAATGCAGGATCCTATTTATATCTCAATAAGGCAATGAAGGTACATGAAATAATTAGGTGGCAGAATGGATAATGTTCTTGGCCTGGAGTCAGGAAGACCCATATTCAAATCAAGCCTAAAACATTTTACCAGCTGTGTGCTTTGGGACAATTCATTAATATTTTGCTTTTTGGATAAATTAATTACATATTGATACAACTTTAATAATTATTTTCTGACATTTTGCAAACCATGTTTTCTCCCTCATTTTGTCCTTCCCCCAAGAAGTAATATAATATGATATAGTTTGTACATGTGTTATCATACAACACATATTTGTCATGTTGTGAAATTAGACACATATTCCTTACACTAAAGAAAAATTAATGAGGAAAATAAAGTGAAGAATGTTATGTTTTAATCTGCAAATTAAATCTGCAGATCAGACTATCAATTCCTTCTATAGCGATAGATAGTTTTTTTTTGCCATGAGGCATTTGGAATTTCCCTGGATCCTAACCTTGTTAATAATGGTTGCCATTCACTATTGATCATTTTATATTATTTCTGTTATTGTGTACATTTTTATATTGTTTATACTCACTTCACTTTGCATCACTTCATATTAGTCATTACAAAATTAGGTTTCAATTAGCATCTTACACCCTATACCAGGGTAAATTCAAAATGGTTAAGTGACTGAAATATAAAGAGTGGAATCATAAGTAAATTAGGTGGACATGGAATAATATGCATGTCAGATCTGTGGGAAAGGAAGAAATTTAAGACCAAGCAAGAGGTAAGGAACATTACAAAATGAATGACTTTGATTATATCAAATTAAAAAGGATTTATACAAACAAAACCAATACAACCAAAATTAGAAGGAAAAACAACAAACTGGGGGAAAATTTATAAAAAAAAAACTGACAAAGGTTTAATTTCTCAAATATATAAGGAACTAAATCAAATTTACAAAAAAAAATTAAGCCATTCCCCAATTGATAAATGGACAAGGGACTTGAATGGGCAGTTTTCAGATCATGAAATCAAAACTATCAATAAACACATGAAAAAGTGTTCTGGATCTTTCCTGATTAGAGAAAAACTGTGAGGTACCGCGTCACATCTAGCAGACTGGCCAATATGGCAGCAAAAGGAAAGAGAATTGGTCCAATCTTCTGGAGGGCAATTTGGAACTATGTGTAAAGGTCTTTAAAAGAATGCCTACTTTTTGATCCAGTCATACCACTGTTGTTATCTGAAAGAGATAATAAGGAAAAATACTTGTACAAAAATATTTATAGCTGCACTCTTTCTAGTGGCAAAAAAATTTGGAAAATTAGGGGCTGTCCATGGACAGGGGAATGACTGATAAAATTGTGGTATCTGATGGTGATGGAATAATATTGTGCTGAAAGGAATGATGAACTGGAAGAATACCATATGAACTGGAATGACCACCAGGAATTGATGCAGAGTGGGAGGAGCAGAACCAGGAGAACTTTGAACACAAAAACTTATGAGAAAGAATGCTATCCACATCCAGAGAAAGAACTGTGGGAACAGAAAAGCAGAAGAAAAATAAATGATTGATTACATAGTTCAATGGAGATATGATAAGGATTTTGACTTTAAAAGATCACTCTGTTGCAAATATGAAAAACATGGAAATAGATTTTGAATGATAACATCAGTATAACCCAGTGGAATTGCTTGTGAACTCCAGGAGTGGGGAAGGGAGAAAGGTGGGTAAAATCATGGATTATGTAACAATAGAAAAAGATTCTAAATTAATATTTAAAAAAAAGAAAATTATATAAGTCTTTCCATATTTTTGGTGTTTATGTGTGTGGTCATCTTCCTTTTAATTTCTTATGGTGTGATAGCATTCCATTATAATCATACACAACAACCTGTTTGGCCATTCCTCAATTGATGGTCATCCCTGCAGTTATCATTTTTTTGTCACCACAAAAAGAACTGCTATAAATATTTTGTATAAATAGATTCTTGTCCCCTATTCTTAATCTTTTTGGGATACAGACATAGAAGTGGTACTGCTGAGTTAAAGGCAATATACTATTTAATGGCTTTGGGGCATGGTTCCAGATTGCTCTCTGGAATACTTGTAATAGTTCACAACTTCACCAACAATGTATTAGTGTTAGGATTTTCCACATCCTCTTCAACATTTACTATTTTTCATTTTGATCACAATAGCCAGTTTGGTAGGTGTAAGGTGGTACCTCAGAGTTGTTCTTATTTCCATTTCTCTAATTAATAGTGATTGGGAACAGTTTTTCATATGATTAAAAATAGGTTTAATTTCCTTATCTGAGAATTGCCTGTTTCTGTCCTTTGACTATTTTTTAATTGGAGAATCACTTGTATTCTTGTAATTTTGATTCATTTTTCTATATTTGAGAAATGAGATCTTTGTTTGGAGACACTTGCTATAAATAATTTTTCCCACTTTGTTCTTTGCCTTCTAATTTTGGTTGCATTATTTTTATGAAAAATTTTAAATTTAACATACTCAAAATGACATATTTTATATCTTGTAATATTCTCTATGTTTGTTTGGTTTTCTTTGAACTAATAATCTTCACTTATCCATACGTTGAACAAATTATTTTGTCCTGTTGACAATGTTTATATGTAAATAATATTTGAGGTTTTGAGTGCAAGTGTCTCTCTATGGGTAGATTGAATCTGTTTGGTATTATTGACATTCACACTAGTGAAATTCCAAATTCATGCTGTTCATGAATGACTATAACCATACCAGGCCCACTGATTTAAACTGACATTGAGTTTTGAAAATAGAAGTTTAAACTGAATGATAATTTAGATATTTAGTATTTATTTCCTCTTCCCCTTCACATAGTTGTGCTATTTTATCAATTAAAAAACAGGTAGTTCAAGAGAACATTGTGACACAATGTTGTAAAGAAATAAAATTGAATGATTGAGTCAGGAAGAGGAAATGAGCTAGTCTTTGAAGAATATGTAAGGATAGAGGAAAATGAGGGAGGAACACATTTTGAGGGTGGAGAAAAATAGTATGACAAAAAGTCTAGAGGCAGGGAATTTAAAGGTGCTTATAAGATAGAGTAGATCTACATGTATCAAGCAAAAGGTTTTTTGAGACAAGCTCTGGGAAATAAATTTGAAATGGTATATTAAGAGTCTGATAATGAAAGACATTGAGCATCAGAAACAATTTAAATTGCATGAGATTTATTTTGATTATGGGAATGACATAATGAAAACTCTTTTTGAATGCATATTGTGGTTTTCTTTGGTGGTATACAGGCTTAATTGGAATGGAAAGAAACTACAGCCTAAGAAACTAGGTGCATTTCATGTTAGCTATTCCATGAAAAGTGGAATTTTACCTTTAATATGTGGTTATATGTTTTACTGATCCTCATGGCCAATAATCAGACAAAGCTTCACTTCTAGGGATGAATTTGCATCTGCTAGTCTTGCCCTTAGTCCTTTGAAAAGAAATTTCGTGAGGCTGATAATCATAAATGATATAGTCTGAGGTCTACCAAAGCTTTGTTTTGCTGTCAAAATATTCAAGAGTCAGGATAAAACTATCAAAGTACATTGAATGGATGGATGGCCAAATAATTCCTATATCCTTTCCTTATTTATATATCAACTTTTGAATTTGTATTCTGTGTTCCATCAAAGGTAATACTTAAGTCATATTTTTATGACCTCTTATTGTGTGGGAGATGGGAGGAAGAGAGGAAGTAAAACAGAGAAAAAGAATGACAAAAAAAGCATACAGAAAGACAGACAGAGAGACAAATAGGAAGGATAGTTGGGAATGATAATGACTACATGCTTTAGAAACCTAGGAAGCCAGATACAGTCCTGAATGTGAACAAGATAAATTGAAAACAGAGATATGAAAACCCAGGGTGGTTGCAGGGGAAGATTCCCAATTTCTGGTGGTGATTCAGGAGGCATATTCATGATTGTAGTGGCATGGTTTAGAGATATTTTAGTTCATTTCGGTTTCATTATAAAATGTCCTACTAAAAAGGGGGTTGGATGAGTCATGGGAAAGAAACCCTGAAGAGAGTAGCTATAAGTCATGTATATGGATATAAGAAATTGGGGGTCATATTTTGCCACCAACACTTACTAGCTATGTGAACATGGAGAATTCCTAATC
Organism: Monodelphis domestica; assembly: GCF_027887165.1. Lineage (NCBI taxonomy): Eukaryota > Metazoa > Chordata > Mammalia > Didelphimorphia > Didelphidae > Monodelphis > Monodelphis domestica. Next base: position 689,296,351 of record NC_077227.1, on the reverse strand, counting down.
ACCTTTGACTGTTTCCTTATCTAAAGAGTAGATATATTACTTATACTGTCTCAGAAGGTTGATATAAAGGGTCATGCAAACCTTAACATGCCATAACCATAACAGTTATCTTATACTCAGTTTTTTAACTGAAATCAATTAGAAAGGGTCTGAGGACAGATGACTATCATGCTATTTTTCTATTATAATTTAAGTTCTTCAGACTATCCTGCAGATTGATAGAAAGACTGCATTTCATATAAGTAAGAGAACAGAACTATGATGAAATTTCATCTTATATAGACTCACTCTAGCAGTTTGGAATGACAGCGATGATATATATCTCATTCTTTTACTGTATGGTATTAATTTCTTCATCTAGAGAATCTGTATTTTGAAACTTTTCTTTCAAAGCAGCTTGGAAACCAATGATGCTCTATTTCTAGTACAAAATTCTATAGGGACCAATGAATGGAAATGAATTGGAAATGATTTTACTAATCTTAACCTATGGATATCTTGTCCTTTCTTTAAAATTTCACTACTACCCTGACCCCAAAGGAGCCTGGCTTAGTAGAGAAGCAGTCAAACTTAATAGTGTATATATTTAGTCCCTTACTAAAGCAGTCGAGTCTAGCACAAAGGTCAGTCGTAACGAAGTTTATGTGAATTTTCTCTGAAAAAGAGAAAAAGAAAAGACATTCATGTCATCTGCAGTCCCAGTGTTGTGAATTGATTCAGCTACATGTGTTCCCTACTCTGGATCTTGAAATCTGTGATGGATTTCACTCATAGACATCATTATATTTGTGCTAGAACTAATCATCATATGTATGGATAGAAGGTTAATATTTTTATTCTTGCTTTTTCTTTCAAGTAAATGCTTTTGTTAAAGCAACAACAACCAAAAAGAAAATACTGAACTTACTCTAGGCTTTGTTGTGGTTGTTGGTTGGGTACTTAGTTCTATAGGTCTCTTCATGATCACATTTGAGTTTTTTTTTAAAAGACCAGCTTATTTTACAAAAGAAGAACTGAGGTAAAGAGGGCTAAATGACTTGTCAAAGGTTCCAAAGCTAGGAAATGTCTTAGGCCAAATTTGAACTCAGGAAAGTAAGTCTTCTGTCCTGACACTCTATCTATGGTATTGCCTACCTGGCCTTGATCTAGTCTATGATCTGCCAATTCACCTTTTACAAACTGCCAGACATAGGCAGACATAGAGTGTGTCATAATGTGCCAGATCCATCCACGAGAACATTCTTATTTTTCCTTCTTTTTTCACTTAGAACAATAGTCAATTATAACATTTCCCCACTATCTGCCAACTTACCTGCTCAATGCACTATATTATTGTATTGACAGAGCAAATTTCCTCATGAACAAATTTGATCACATTAAGATTACACTCAGAAAACTTAGTGATTTCATCTTCCTTAAAGTTAATTTTCCTTAGATGTTCATGTAAGAATTCTCACAATCAAGACTTTATACTAATTCTCTTTTAGTAAAAAAAATAAAATATTTCCTTTTAATTATACCTGGCATCATATGTAATATTTATACAAAGTATGTTAACATTCTGGACAAGAGATATAATATATAGTTTTCTTGAATAGTAAATCATTAAAAACATGTCAATGAACTCTCCCATGTGTTTGCCATCCTTCTCATAAGCAGTGTGGCATATCAGGCACCTATATGTTATTTTTGTCTATTATCACTAGAGTATCATATGTAAACATAATTATTAGCTGTGACATATAGGCATTTTTTCTGTAATTTTTTCACACCATATTGAAATCTCTATTACTTAAGGGCAACAACCATTTCTAATATGGAGAAATGGCTTAATTTCTAGGCCTATCATCATCTGAGTGCTATACAGAATATCTGTATAACTTCTCTGAAATTAACCTTGGTTAATCCCAAGACATTCAATATTAAGACCTCATCAAGCTAACTTGAAAGGTTTCCATATTGGATAACTTACTTTATAGGAGTTTATGCTTTAGTAGCATAACTGTTAAGAATCCACAATATCCACAAAATGCTCTATAAACATTTATTAGTTTGCTATATATGTTCTTGATCCTTTTCCAGAGTCACTTTGTATCTCTCCTTCAGGGTGCTAGCAAAACCCATGTATTATGAAATGTCTCAACTTATTTTATTGGTTTAAGCCCCTATTATTAGAGATCTATGCATATTACTCTTTTTCTACCTACTCAGTTAAAATTTGTTAGGAGTCACAAAAACCTATTTACTTCAAATATGTAGCAATATAAAATACATACATTTCCCCCACTATAACTAAGTATACTCTTCTTAGGGCTGTAGCTGAGTAAATTTTAACTTATTTATGATCCTATTCAGCATTTGCCCCATCAAAATTCTGCCCAGATGTGGTATGACTGCTTGCTAAGCACTTCTTCTAGGGCTTGGGACCCTAAGATCCCTCCTGTGTATTCTTTCTTGTACTTTGTGCCATCACTACTATTTTGCTGAGATTCTAATTCTACAAAATATTTTTTTAGATCTAGACTTTTTTATAGAACGAGATACTTCAAACGGGGTATTTGCATACTCATTAAATCTAGAATCATTTGTTAGGGGAATACTTATTGCCCTTATTTGGAATGTGATTTTTCCTGTTTAGTACACTATTTCATTAACACTTTACACTTTCTGTGGGAACAATAATAGAAGTTTAGATCCTGGTGAATCAGGAACAATTATTAAAGATTCATGACTGCTCCCTCCTTTTGTTTGTTTGGTTTTGTTCTTAAATGAACTATATATTAGGATATTATCTTCTTTCAACTGGTCCGTCTGACAGTTAAACAAGTTTCAATTGAAACAAGTCTAGTGTTCCAACCCATTAAGTGTTCTGATTTTTAAAAATGGTAATATCTCCCTAACTATTTATGTCACCAAGGTAAATTCCCTTAATTACTTCAATTTTTCATTATCGAGTATGATTTCATGTTCCCTCACTATACTGATCTCTTAGCTCATAATGTCTTCCTTCTTAATAATTACTTTTTAGAAAGTATATTATCCAGAGCTAATTGTGATATTCTTGACATGATCAGAACAGGGTGATATAATAATAATAATATATTTCACTTAGATAGTACATTAAGTTTTACAAAGTACTTTACAAATATATAATTTTATCCTTATAACAATTCAGTAAAGTAGGTGTTTTTATTATCCCTACTTCACATATGAGAGAACAGAGATTGATAGAACATGAATGCTATGCACATGGTCACACAGCTAATAAATAATAAATACAAATTTTGAAATCAGAATACCTGGATTAAAACTTTTGCTTATTAACTGTTTGAAACTGAGAAAGCTATTTAAATTTTAGAGGTGGTCAAATTTCTTAATATTCATCAAGAAGTATTCCCAGAAGTCCTCTTATTTTCCCTGTATATCTAACTCCCAAAAAACTATGAACTAATAAAAACAAATAAATATATGTGGGGCTGTTATATTTTTTTTGATCTTGTAGAGATATTTATCCTTATAGCTAGTCAATATTGACAGACTAATGTTGTCAGGGAACTGTAGTGGAAGGTGGTTGATAAACTTGCTGGATACAGATTAATACAACAATATTTATTTATAATTAAGAGAAAGGTGTGACAAGGAAATCACTTTAAAAGACTGATATATATTAATTTAAGGTCGCCAAGGAATTCAGCTATGTAATTCCTAAATGAAAACTTAAGTCAGCGGTCAATCTTTTATGGAGTTTAATTACAATAGGAGGAAGAAATGAATTAGAGATAGAGAGAGAGAAAAGGGAGAGAAGGGAATAGGGCTTAAATACCCCTTCTGTTTAGGCTGGGCCAAAAGGCCCAAGCCCTTAGATAGCTGGGGCAAAGAAAAGAGATCAGTCCCTATTACTCACGTGACCAAAATGGAGAAACAGTCTCAGAGGCCCCCACCTTCAGCTTCCTTCAGAGCAAGCTTCCCAGAGCACCCACCAACCACACCGACCAACTTCTCCACCACCTCTAGTCTTCAGACCCCCCTATCCTTAAGGAAACCAACCAAGTTCCCTCCCCTCAGTCCTCACATCTACCAATCACCTGTCCATCAATTTCCCTGTGCCAATGGAGGCTCTAGCTTAACCCAGGAACGCCCAGAGGTCTCTGGCTTTGCACATGTCTGTTGAAGGTCATATTTTCAAATAATTAAATCTTTGATCCTTTGCTACAGCCCTTTCTAAATCCTGTTACCCTGAGTAGGGTAGAGATTGGAATAATTAAATTTTGATCTAGGCTGCAGCCCTTACTCAATCCTGTTAGGATTGAATAGGGTGGAGATTGATTCCAAGTATCTCCATTGTATCAATTCTAAAATCAATCATGACTCAAAGAAATTCCTGTTCTATGCTTAAGCATAGGTCAAAGTCCTTTCCATTGTTCAGCAAAAGGTTTCTGTCCTAAAGTAATCTTAAGAAGGTAGGAGGGGGAAACTCTCATGCCAATGGGGTTCACATTCCAATAGCCAAGACCCACTATCAATAGGGAATTTTTCCAGTATGAAATTTCCCAATGGTGAAATTTCCAACATTTATAAGTCTAAGAAATTTTGAGGTTTACAAAGGACAGGGTTAGGTTAAAAGGTAGAAATAAAGTAAGATCTATTAAACCTAATACTAAGAGTTATAGATTTATAAATATAACCCCCCAAACTAATCCACAAAGATTTGCTTCTTGTTCACCAAAGATGAACCTCCTTAAACCTATTCTCAACTGTCTACCTAAAACCGGATTCTATTTATCTAACCTTATTCTGATCTATAAACTTCAAATATTCTTAACTTCCTTAAATAAATAAATAAATATATATATATATATAATTAATAAGTTGGCTTCTCTAATTGTTAGATCTGACAGTTAGAACTCAAAGGCTTCCTCTGACTCTTCCTAGCAGGGAGTCAGACTTCACACTCTTCCAGAGAGAGAAAAACAGCACCCCCACTGACAGTGGCTTTTCCCTTCAGCAGAACAGCTCTGACACCAAACAAAACTCTTTCTGTGTTCACAGATATTCTTATAAGGTCTCTAAGTTAAGTTAAACCAAAATCACTAATTGATAGTATTCAGAGAAAAGTTACCAACCAGCTCTCCAGATAGTGAGTTTAAGAGAGTATCTAAGAGTTCTCTAACTGTCTTCCCAGAATTCTAGCCTTTCTTAAAGTAAGCACTTTGATTTTTTCCTGGCCATGCATTACAGAGATAAGGAAAGAATCCTTTCTCTGGTATTTATCTCTCTGCTTCTAATTATTATATATAAATAATTAACTTAACATTTCCTCCTGTCCTTCATTGAAAATCTTTTGTAGTCCATTATACCCTTGACATAGTTCATAGTCCATTCAACTAGTGTGCATAATAATTCCATTGTTCTCTTGTCATTGTGTAATTGTTCTTGTCCTATTGTCATTGTGTAGTTGTCCTCATGGCAGTCCAGCTGCTGTTGCATTGATCTTTGTCTTCTTACTGTTGCTTGTCATCTTCTACTGATGGTAACCTTCTTCACATGGGAACAATGAATCCATGCTTACTTCTCTGCTATCTTTACTGATGTTGGTACAGTTAGCAGTACTCAAAATAGACCTCCTCAGACAGGTTGTATCCCCTGCCGTCTGTTGAAATTCTTAATATAAATTGTATCAGCAGGATTTATGTCATGAAATGAGAAATCCATAGGTCCAGACTGTACAGTTGCACCTAATTCTTAAAGTTCTTTTATTCTAGTTTGTAAATCTCTAATATATTTAGCAGGTTTAGTATTCCCAGTTAATACCGAACTATACACAGGACTAAATGTCTTTGATTGTAAAGGCGAATATCCAAATAACATTTCATATGGAGATGTATCCTTTTGGTCTGCATCTTATGTAGAATGAAGTTACTGGAACACATCAGGATATTTCAGGTGTGTCTCTGTGGTTAATTTCCAAATCATGTTCTTGATTTCTCTGTTTAACCTTTCTACTTGTCCAGAACCTTGTGGATGGTTAGGCACATAAAACTTGGGTGTTATCCTAAAGCATGTATATATTTCCTATAATACTGAATCAGTGAAGTGTGCTCCTATCTCTGAATCAATTTGTGATGGTAAGCCAAATCTAGGTATAGTCTCCCTTAATAATACTTTTGCCACAAAATTTGCTCTATTCTTGTTCAATGGGAATACTTCTAACCACCTTGTCAATTGATATACAATTGCTAAACAAGATGTATAGTTCCCAGCTCTTGGCATTGAAATAAAATCTATTTGTAAGCTCAAATGGTGTGTATACCAATGGTCTTTCTCCAAAAGCCTTACCACTAAAACGATGTTGGATGTATGCTTGACAAGTTTCACAAGCTGCACAAACTTTAGAAGCTATACTTGTAATTCCAGAGGCTATCCAGGTATTCTTCACTGAATCAACTATGCCTTGTGTACCCAAATGAAAATTCCTGTGAAGAGCTGGATAAATTTTATTGTCAAATGTCTTTGGTAGTATTGGTTTACTGTGTGATGCCATACAAACACCATTCATTTGCTATGCTTTATAATTGTCTCCATTTCTTTAATTCATTTTTGTTATATGGATTTGTCAGATCTGTTTCATTTATGATTGATAAGTTTAAAATTAATTCATGTAAAGAATAATTTTAGCATTGTGACCTAAATTATATTAATTATTATTCACCATGGATATCCCAAATAATAAAATAAAAATTCCCAAGTCAGTCTGAAATTTTATATTGATTTAATTAATATAGTGGAAAGAAATTAAGAAGAAGGGAGAAGGAAAGGGTGTAGGATCTTCTCCTGCCTGGCTTGTACTGGGTGGGAAGATTAGGCAATCTAGAAAGTAAGGGTTTGGAGTTTGAAAGAGGAGGGAATCAGCCTGAACTCCAAGAGGGCTAAGACAAGATGCCTGAACCTGAATTAGCTCAAGGGAAAAGTCACCGCCAAAACCCAGACAAATAGCTGCCATGATATTAAGATGCTAGAATGCTTGGCATGCATATAATAATAGAAATAATGGGAAAATGTATAGGAGAAAAAAATTCAAAATTAGAATGAAAATAACAAAATCTATGTAAATAAAATGTTGAAAAAGCAAGAATAAATTTATAATAGGCCCTTGTACAGGTCCAATTTAAAATAATTTTTATCCCACAAGTCTGTAGGACAGAATGCAGTAATATTTCACTTACCCATTTGCAACAAGGAAGTTGCCATACTATGAGAAGGAAAGGAACTAGAATTTTCTATTTTCATAGAGAAGCATTATTCCCTGGTCTGATTATTGACATTCTCAGGGATATAGGGAGCCAGCATGATAGTCAAATTTTGGTACTTGTATGAATACTTCACAAAGAGTGTGGATACAAGGAAGTCCTATGACTTAACATATGTCAAGAGTTGCAACTTTGAGTCTCACACTAGTTTTTCCTGTGTGCTTTTTTTTTTTTTTGGCACTATTCAGGTTAAATCTGTTCTTGTTTTTATCCCTTTTTTTTTTTGAATCAGACACGAACATTAATCATAGTCCCATAACATTTTATCTATATGGCAGGTTCCCATAGTTTAAAGCTTATTGAGTGTTCATTAATATTATAGCAAGTATATATCTATATAGGGGCTTGCCATCGGGCCCCCTTTTTGGTATTTTATCAGGCAGGATGGGCGTGCTGTATTCAGATTTACAAGGGAATATTATTTCCAGTGCAATTAATGAGTTTATTACTGGGGAAATACCCTCTATTGCCTCTTTTGAGAGGAGATACTGAGGGATGGAAGGAGGTGGGCTAGATTTAGTTTTAATCGGCACAGGAACAGCCAACTTAAGTAAGCCTACATTGGAAGAAGATGTGGCCCAAAGAGACTCTGGTATATCTTCAGGTATTGTAAAGGTGGGATGCTCTTTTTTCTCCTGACTCTCTGAGAGAATTACAGGGAGTAAATTTAAAGATTCCTCAGGTACTTCCAATGATAATGAACTATCTGGGGAGCAAGTTATTGTGGCTCTCAGTTTGCATAGAAGGTCCCTCTCCAGCAAATTTAAAGGGGAGTCAGACATTAAAAGGAAGGAATGTTGTTCCTCTAGGGATCCTACAGACACCATTCCAAGGGAAAGATTTTTAACCCTTTGGGGTATTCTTGATACTCCCATTACACTTTGTGAGCCAACAGAATAACAACGTAAATCAGGTGTACTCTTTAATACAGACCTGGAAGCTCCAGTGTCTAAAAGAAAATCTCAATAGGTGTTACCCACCTTTAAGGTAACATGGGGTTCATTAGTATAGGAGGGGCAGTGGATTGGGACAATGGGTAGTAGAACACCAGGGTCTGGAAAATTAAAGGCTATATCATCTGATTCCTGTGCCCAACCCCCCCTCCCAGGCACCTTCATAGTATTTGGGAACTTCCTTGGGCACCCCCCTGAAGGGCACCCCCTGAGGGGTATTAGCACCCTGAGTAATTTTTGGACAAGCACAACTTGTTATATTGTTGTGGAGTTATTTGGTTTGAGCTATCATTTTCCAAATATCTATTCCTATAGTTATCATTCCTAAAGTCGTGGTTTCCATTATCGTTATTATAGTTACTTCTATAAATCCAACTCTGCAAATTCAAATCAGCTGGGCTTAATCTCATTAAGTCTCAGGAGGTCAGGGAATCTAAAGCTCCAACATCCCTCACTAACAGACTGCTCTGAGTGCTTTGCTAAGCTCCAAGGGTGAAGGCTGACAGAAAAGCCCAAACCCACAGACTCAGCACACAATGAGAGGTGGAAGAGTGCAAGCAACTACAGGGGGAAAAGAAGGGGTAAAATATGAGCAAACAACAGAAAAAGAAAAAAAGAAATTACAATTGACACCTTCTATCCACACAATGAACAAAGAGCAAATGTAACAGAGAACAATCAAGGAACACAAAGATAAAACACAGAATCCCCAGCAAATTGGACACAGACTTTGGAAGAATTCAAAATACAATTCAAAATACAATTAAGAGAGGCTGAAGACAACTGTAAAAATAACTTATAAAGAAAGATAAGTCATCTGAAAACAGAGGCACTTGAACTAAAATGAGAAAATAGTGTCTTGAAAGCCAAAATTATTCAGCTTGAAAATGAGTCAAAGTAGATGAAGGATGAGGCATAGAAAATGAAAGATGAGGCAAAGGAGATGAAAGATGACCTCCAAAGAAAATTAGACCAGAAGGAGAAGAATGATCAAAAAGCCAGGGATGAAATTCAGTCTTTAAAAACCAGAATTCAACAATTAGAAGCAAGTGACTTTAAAAGGCAGCAGAAAACTATAAAAAAAAATCAGAAGAATGAAAAAATTGAGGAAAATATGAAACATCTCATTCACAAAACAAAAGATTTAGAAAATTGTTCTAGGAGAGAAAACTTAAGAATCTTTGGTTTACCAGAAGAACATGAAAAAGAAAAAGCCTGCACATCATCCTACAGGAAATTATCCAAGAAAACTGCCCTGACATTCTAGAATAAGAGGGAAAAGTGGAGATTGAAAGAATCCATAGATTGCCTCCTGTACTTAATCCCCAACTGAAAACACCCAGAAATGTTATAGCCAAATTCAAGAACTACCAGACCAAGGAAAAAATATTACAAGCTGCTGAGAAGAAGTCATTTAGATACCATGCATCTACAATGAGGATAACACAGGATATGGCTGCATCTACACTGAAGGACCAAGAGGCATAGAATGTGATATTCTGGAAAGGAAGGGAACTAGATCTACAACCAAGAATCAACTACCGATCAAAACTGACTATATTCTTACAAGGGAAAGTGTGGCCATTTAATAAAATAGAATTCCAAGCATTTGTGAAAAAAAGACTAGGCCTGAACAGAAAAGTTGATGTCCAAACACAGAACTCAAGAGAATCATCACAAGGTAATTAAGAAAGGGGGATAAAGCAAAAACAAAACAAAACAAAAAACAGACAAACTTTTCTTAAGGGACCCAATAAGTTAAAATGATATGTATCCTTACAGGAAAAGAGGATGTTGGTAACTCTTAAAATTCTTACTATCACCTGGGTAGCTAGAAGAATTATACTTAGCGGGAACAGTGACAAACTGCATAGGATTAAATGCCAAGACATCAATATGTATATAGATATATGTATGTATAAATATATATGCATATATATATATATACACATACACACACAGCAAAAGTTTAAAAAAAGAGATTAATACTAAGAGAAATGGGAAAAGAAACAAAATGGGGTAAATTTATATGTCACAAAGAAGCCCATGGCAGGAGGGTGGGGGGGATGGAGTACATCAATACACTGCAAGGGTAAAGAGGTTGGAGATAGGAAATACTCAATTCTTACGTGCATTGAGGTTGACTCAAAAAGGGAAGAATAATCAAATTCATTGTGGCAGAGAATTGATTTACGCCCTATAGGGAAGTAGAAGGGTAACAAATGGACAGGTAAGGAGGGAAGCAATACAAGGGAGGGAGAGGGAGGGGGGCAATTTTAAAAGACTGTAAAGAAAATAAGAGGGGAATAAGAAGGGAGTAGGAAGGGAAGCAAGATAAGGGTGGGAATTAGGGGGATCAATTAAAAACAAAACACTGGTGTAAAAGGAAATAGTGAAAGAAGAAAGGTCAGGACTAGAAGGGAAAATCAAAATGCTGGGAAATACACAGCTGGAAATCATAACTCTGAACATGAATGGAATGAACTCACCATAAAACACAAGGGAATAGCAGAGTGGATCAGAAACCAAAACCTTACGATATGCTGTCTATAAGAAACACACATGAGGAAGGTAAACACACATAGGGTAAAAGTAAGACAATGGAGTCAACTTTGTTGGGCATCAACTGATGAAGGCAGAAGTCACAATCATGATATGTGACAAAGTCAAAGTAAAAATAGATCTAATCAAAACAGATAGGGAAGGTAATTACATCCTGATAAAAGGCAGTATAGACAATGAGGAAATATCAGTACTCAACAACTCAACATCAACAACTCAACAGCACCAAATGTCATAGCATCCAAATTTCTAAAGGAGAAACTGGTTGAGTTCAAGAATGAAATAAATAGAAAATAGACAAGAAGTCCTGCCAAATTTCATTTTTTACATAAATATTTGGCTGACAATGTAAAATAATATTCTTGGTTCTCTTTGTTTATTCTGAGTTTACCCTTGTGAAAAGTGAATCTTTTGTTCTCTTTGCCTCCTTGGGGTTAAAACTTTGGTTAACAATAACTTAACTATCCCTTCTTAGCACTTCACTAGATTGCGAGGACAGTATTAACTCTCTTTGGTCTACTTTTGAATTAACCAACAAAAAGCAAATATACCCATACTTAACCCTAAAGTAAGGGAAGTACACAAACTCTTACAGGAGTTTACACCTCCAAAAGGAAGATACCCCTACTTAACCTTAAGTGGGGGGGGAGGAGATCACATGCTAAACTGGGTGATAACTCAGAAACTTGTGAATCCAAGTTGGGTGACAACACAGAAACATGTGAATCCTAGGAGGAGAGTTAGCACCTTTAAAGGTGAGAAGCCAATCCCACAGATGCTGCCCCAGGTCAGTGCTGGACAATTTGGAAACTGTGATTGGCCCCTGTGAAGAGCAGAAGAGACAGGAAACCACTATAACACAAAATCTTTCAGCTGGGGTATTCTCCTGAAGTTGAGTCACTGGGGGAGTGTCTCCTGGAGATAGTCTTTGAGGGAAATTCATTGGATATTGCAGCTTGGATTGTGACTTCATTTTAGACTCTCACTCCTAGACTACTTTGTTGGGTTAATGAAAAGGCTGACTCCCTTCCTAGTTTACTAAGACATTACCTTCTATCTTGGAGAAGCCTGGTTGGTTACTCACTACTGACCCACGTAGCTGAGGACCAGTATAGATATTTTCTCTAACTTCTTTCACATTTCTCTACATTATTGTTTTCCATCTATTGTGGTAAATAAACTTCTGACTTGAGATATAATAATTTTGGTGACCATGTTATTTTATATAATTTAAGTTCAACCATAAAATTTAAAATTTACATACCTAAAACAGGAAGAACAAAAACAGAGAAATAAAATTATAGACGTATCTCCCTAATGAATATTAATGCAAAAATATAAAGAAAATTCTGGCAAGAATGTTATAACAACACATCACAAGAATCATAAAATATGACCAGGTAGGATTTTATACAAGTAATTCAGGGATGCTTCAATGTTAAGAAAATGACCAGTAAAGCTGATTATTACAATAACCAAACCAGCAAAAATCATATAATTATTTCACTAGATACAGAAAAAAGCTTTTGACTTAATATAGCACCAATTCTTATTTAAAAAAGAGAACTAGAGAGCACAGGAATAGAGATTTCCTTAAAATTATTAGTATTTTTCTAAAGCCATCTACAAACATTTTCTATAATGGGAATAAGCCAGAAGTTTTTCTCATGAGATAAGGAGTGAATAAAGTTTACTTTCCTCTATTATTCAATATAGATCTATGAATGTGAATTATATTAATACAAGAAGAAAAATACCTTGAAAGAATTAGGATAGTCAATGAAGAAATTAAATTATTATTTTCAGCAGTGGTATGGTACAATACTTAGAGGATGATAGGAAATTAATTAATATTGGTTGAAATAATTAACTTAAACTATAAATTAACCCACATGAATCCCTATCACTTCTATGTATTACCAATAAAGCCCAACAGTAAGAGATAAAGAAATTCTATTTAAATGATAGATATCATTTAATTATCTAATGATAGATAATATAAACTATTTGGGAATCTTCTTGCCAAGACAAATGGAGGAATTGTATAAATCACTTACCAAACCCTTTGATAAAAATGAAATTGGATCTAAGCAATCGGATAATCTTAATTTATCATTGGGAAGCTAAGTAAATAAAATAAAGTGACAATTTTACCTAAATGAATCTACTTATTCAGTGCCATGTCAAATTGCCTCCAAATTATTTTATATGACTAGCAAAATAAAAACAGCATTCATATGAAAGAACAAAATGTCAAGAATATCAAAGAAATTAAGGGGAAAATATGAAGTCAAGTGAACTAGTAGTCCCATATATCAAACTATATTACAAAGTAGTAATCATCAAAACAATCTGGTACTGGCTACAAAATATAATGGCAAATCAGAGAGAGAGAATAGTTACTCAAAATCTACTAATAAGTGACCACAGCAACTTAATGTTTGATAAATCAAAAGATTCAAGCTTTTGGAACATGAACTCACTATTTGAAAAAAAAAGTGAGAAAACTGGAAAATAATTTGGCAGAGTTTGATTACATTAAATTATAAAGGTTTTGTACAAATAAAACAAATATAATCAAGATTAGAAGGGGAGCAGGAAGTTAAGGGAAAATGTAGCAAATATCTCTGTAGAAGGTCTAATTTCTCAAATATATAGAGAAATAAATCAAATGTATTAAGAAAATGATCAATAGTCAAAGGATAGGAACAGGAAATCTTCAGATGAAGAAATAAAGTCATGTATAGTGATTTGAAAAAATCCTCTAAATGTCTTTTGTGAATTTTACATTTACTCCACCCTGCTTAGTCTAACAAAATAGGAATGTCTAAACCCCTACTTAAGGATTACATGTTGAGAAGGATGGGCTATGACAGACATGTGCTAGCAAATGACAAATGAGAAACTGACAGATTCCCTGGGCTATCCTAAGTCAAGCTTAAGCTACCATTGGTACATGTGAGATACAGGAAGTGATGTAAAAACAGTCTATATATTTCGCGTCACTTCCTCTCTCCAGGCTTTTCTCATGGAGAGGTGACTCTGGCTCTTTTGCCAGAGAGGTGGCTGGTGGCAGTATGCTGGGCATCTTGGCATCTTTGTGTGCCTGCTGCTATTGTCCGGGTTTGGCAGTAAGCGTCCTTGATACAATACTGAGTGAACCTTAGTAGTGCAGTTCATGTGAGGCTTCTTCACTGAGCTCTCTCATAGTTTAGACTGATTCCCTTTCTTTTACCTTTCCTAAAAACACCATCCTCCTAGGAGGCACCTCATCTTGGAGGAGGCCTCATGGCTGGAAGGTCTCTGAAATCCCCTTGGCTCAGGCTAGGCCTGAGAAATCTTATACCATTTTCCCTCTCTTTTCTTCTTAATTCCTTCTCTCTATATTAATTAAATCATCATAAAATTCCCAAACTGAATTGAGTATTTTTATTGGGATTTGAATTAATCCCTGGCAACCAACTAAATTTATATTTCACTCAAAACCCCCTAAATTTACCCATTATACTCTTAAAAAAGTTTAATTAATGAAGAATATTTTTCCATGGCAACATGATTCATGTTCTTTCCCCTCCCCTGCTCCCATCCCACCTCCCATAGCCAATAAGCAATTACACTGGGTTTTACTTGTGTCATTGATCAAGACCTATTTCCATATTAATAATATTTGTCCCAGGGTGATCACTTACAGTCTACATCCCCAATCATATAACCATTGAACTATGTGATCAGAAAGTTGTTTTTCTTCTGTGTTTCTACTACCACAGTTCTTTCTCTGGATGTGGATGGCATTTTTTCTTATACCCTTAGAATTGTCCTGTATCATTGCATTGCTGCTAGTAAAGAAGTCCATTACATTTGATTGTGACACAGTGTATCCCTCTCTGTGTACAATGTACTCCTGGTTCTGCTCCTCTTGCTCTGCATCAGTTCCTGGAGGTTGTTCCAGTTCCCATGGAATTCCTCTAGTTCATTATTCATTTTAGCACAATAGTATTCCATCACCAAAAGATACCACAATTTGTTCAGTCATTCCCCAATCCAAGGGTATACCCTAATTTTCCAATATTTTTCCACCACAAAGATTGCAGCTATAAATATTTTTGTAGAAGTATTTTTCCTTATTATCTTCTTTGAGATATGAGCCAGCAGTGGGGGAGCAGTGATCAGCCCGCAATTTGTTAGATGTAATTTTATCACCTTATAGCATGGAAATGCCCAAGCCTTGCCTACATTCAACCTTGCCCTACAGTAGAGCCCTTTATTCATCTGATTTTGATGTTTGTCCTTTCGAGGTGCTTTATATTGGTTGATGGTGAGGAGGACTTTTGCTTCTACTCTTTGGCCATCTTAGCCTGGAAATCTCTAAATGACTCTTGGTTAGAGAATTTCAAACTGAAACGCCTATGAGCTACCACCTACCATATATTATAGTCTAATATGACACAAAAAGAAGATATATTTCAGATTCAGAAAAATTGGGCACTAGGAAACTGTTGGGTAAATTGCAAGCTAAATAATCCTTTCTGGATACCAATTTGGAACTCCTCTCAAAGAAATGTAAAACTGTACATTTCTTTCTCTTCATTGATACATTTTTGAGATTTGTGTTTCAAAGAGATTTTTAAAAGGGGAAAGGACCTATTTGTATAAAATATTTGTTGTAGCTTTATATGGTCACAAAAAATTGAAAATTGAGGAACTGTTGTTCATTAATTGGCGTTGACCAAATCAATTGTATCATATAATTGTAGTGAAATATCATCATGCTATAAGAAATGACAAGCAGGATGATTTCAGAAAATTCTGGGCTCACCTCAACTGAGGTAAAGCAATTACACAGTAAGAGCAAATTTCCTTTTTTTTTTTAATTTTAATTTATTTTCCCATTATGTGTAAAAACAATTTTCAATATTAAAAAAGTCTTAAATTATACTCACCAGTTCCTTTCCACCCCAGTGAGATGTTAAGCAATTTCATATAGATGTCATATGTGTAATCATGTAAAATATGTACCCATATTAATCCTTTTGTGGAAGGAAACTTGAACAACAACAAAAGAATAAGAAAATGAATAAAAAGTTTGCTTTGATATGTATTCAGATTCCATTAGTTCTTTCTCTGGAAACAAATTGTAGTTTTTGTTGTGAATCCTTTGGAATACTTTTTAATCATTGTATTGTTGAAAATAGCTAAATTATTTACAATTATTCACTGTATAGTGTTCCTTTCACTCTGTACACTATTCTATTAATTCTGCTTATTTCACTCTCCCTCAGTTCCTATAAGTCCTTCCAGGTTTTTCTGAGGTCTTTTTGTTTGTCATTTCTTACAACAGAATAGTATTCTATTACAATCATATAGTATAATTTGCTTGGCCATTCCGCAAGTGATGGATATCCCTTCAATTTCATTGTCCCCACAAAAATAACTGTTTTCAATATTTTGTACATGTAGATCCTTCCCCCATTCATGTTTTATTTATTTATTTTTGTAATCTCTTTAGAATACAAACCTAATGATAGAATTTCTGGGGGAAAGAATTTGTATTGTTTTATAGCCCTTTGGTCATGAATCTGAATTGCTCTCCAGAGTGGTTGAATCAGTCCACAATTCATCCAAATTTTTCCATACCCCCTCCAAGTTGTGTCATTTTTCTATTCTGTCAAAGTAACTTCTGATAATTATAGGGTAGTACCTCAGAGTTGTTTTAATTTGTATTTCTCTAATCAACAGTGATTTAGACAATTTTTGCATGACTATTGATAGTTTTAATACTTTGAGAATGGCCTATTCATATTCTCTCAAAATTTATCAATTGGGCAATGACTTGGATTTTTATACATTCAACTCATTTCACAATGTATTTGAGAAACTAGACCTTTATTAGAGAGACTTGCAAAAAAAATACACCATTATGATTACTGTGTATTCCTCTCCATTCTATTTTCTCCATTTAGTTTCTGACCATCATCTCCTCCAACTTACCCTCTTTTGCATCAATCACACCTCCCCTTTTCTTATTCTCTTCCTTTCTTTCATTACTACATGATAAAATAGATTTCTATATAAAATGATTGTCTATGCTCTTCCCTCATTGTGTCAATTCTAATGAGAATTAGGATCTTGTGTTCCCATTCAGTCCCTCATTTTCCTCTCAACTCTGAATTTTTTTTCATGGTTTTTATGTACAATAATGTATTCATTCTATTTTTCCCATCCCCCTTCTTCCAATGCATTCCTCTTTCTCAGGCCTTAATTTAATTATTTTTAAAAAATTTTAAACATTATTTTATTTGGTCATTTCCAAACATTATTCACTGGAAACAAAGATCATTTTCTTTTCCTCCCTGCCCCTCCCCCCCACCACCTTTCCCTCTCCCATAGCCAACGCACGATTCCACTGGTTATCACATGTGTTCTTGACTCAAACCCATTTCCGTGTTGTTGGTATTTGCATTAGGATGTTCATTTAGAGTCTCTCCTCAGCTATATCCCCTCAACCCCTGTAGTCAAGCAGTTGCTTTTCCTCGGTGTTTTTACTCCCACAGTTTATCCTCTGCTTGTGGATAGTATTTTTTTAGATCCCTGCAGATTGTTCAGGGACATTGCATTGACATTAATGGAGAAGTCCATTACCTTCGATTGTACCACAGTGTATCAGTCTCTGTGTACAATGTTTTCCTGATTCTGCTCCTTTCACTCTGCATCACTTCCTGGAAGTAGTTCCAGTCTCCATGGAATTCCTCCACTTTATTATTCCTTTTAACACAATAGTATTCCATCACCAACATATACCACAATTTGTTCAGCCATTCCCCAATTGATGGGCATCCCCTCATTTTCCAATTTTTGGCCAACACAAAGCATGCAGCTATGAATATTCTTGTACAAGTCTTTTTCCTTATTATCTCTTTGGGGTACAAACAGTGCTATAGCTGGATCAAAGGGCAGACAGTTTTTTATCACCCTTTGGGCTTAGTTCCAAATTGCCCTCCAGAATGGCTGGATCAATTCACAACTCCACCAGCAATGAATTAGTGTCCCCACTTTGCCACATCCCCTCCAGCATTCATTACTTTCCATAGCTGTCATGTTAGCCAATCTGCTAGGTGTGAGGTGATACCTCAGAGTTGTTTTTATTTGCATCTCTCTGATTATAAGAGATGTAGAGCACTTTTTCATGTGCTTATTAATAGTTTTGATTTCTTTATCTGAGAACTGCCTGTTCATGTCCCTTGCCCATTTATCAATTGGAGAATGGCTTGATTTTTTGAACAATTGATTTAGTTCTTTGTAATTTTGAGTAATTAAACCTTTGTCAGAGGTTTTTTTTTTCTCTTTCTTTTTTTATTATATTTTATTTGATCATTTCCAAGCATTATTCATTAAAGACATAGATCATTTTCTTTTCCTCCCCCCCACCCCCCCATAGCCGACGCATAAATCCACTGGGCATTACATGTTTTCTTGATTTGAACCCATTGCTATGTTGATAATATTTGCATTAGAGTGTTCATTTAGAGTCTCCTCTGTCATGTCCCCTCAACCGCTGTTTTCAGGCAGTTGCTTTTCCTCGGTGTTTCCACTCCCATAGTTTATCCTTTGCTTATGAATAGTGTTTTTTTCTCCTAGATCCCTGCAGATGGTTCAGGGACATTACACCGCCACTAATGGAGAAATCCATTATGTTCGATTATACCACAGTGAATTAGTCTCTGTGTACAATGTTCTCCTGGTTCTGCTCCTCTCGCTCTGCATCACTTCCTGGAGGTTGTTCCAGTCTCCATGGAACTCCTCCACTTTATTATTCCTTTTAGCACAATAGTATTCCATCACCAACATATACCACAATTTGCTCAGCCATTCCCCAATTGATGGGCATCCCCTCATTTTCCAGTTTTTAGCCACCACAAAGAGTGCAGCTATGAATATTTTTGTACAAATCTTTTTGTCCATTATCTCTTTGGGGTACAGACCCAGCAGTGCTATGGCTGGATCAAAGGGTAGATATTCTTTTGTCGCCTTTTGGGCATAGTTCCAAATTGCCCTCCAGAATGGTTGGATCAGTTCACAACTCCACCAGCAATGAATTAATGTCCCTACTTTGCCACATCCCCTCCAGCATTCATTACTTTCCTTTGCTGTTATGTTAGCCAATCTGCTAGGTGTGAGGTGATACCTCAGAGTTGTTTTTATTTGCATCTCTCTGATTATAAGAGATGTAGAGCACTTTTTCATGTGCTTATTAATAGTTTTGATTTCTTTATCTGAGAACTGCCTGTTCATGTCCCTTGCCCATTTATCAATTGGAGAATGACTTGATTTTTTGTACAATTGATTTAGCTCTTTATAAATAAGAGTAATTAAACCTTTGTCAGAGGTTTCTATGAAGATTTTTCCCAATTTGTTGTTTCCCTTCTGATTTTAGTAACATTGGTTTTGTTTGTACAAAAGCTTTTTAGTTTGATGTAGTCAAAATTATTAATTTTACATTTTGTGATTCTTTCTATGTCTTGCTTGGTTTTAAAGCCTTTCCCCTCCCAAAGGTCTGACATGTATACTATTCTGTGTTTACCCAATTTACTTATGGTTTCATTCTTTATGTTTAAGTCACTCACCCATTTTGAATTTATCTTGGTGTAGGGTGTGAGGTGTTGATCTATTCCAATTTTCCCAGCAGTTTTTATCGAATAGTGGATTTTTGTCCCAAAAGCTGGTATCTTTGGGTTTATCGTATACTGTCTTGCTGAGGTCGCTTTCCCCCAGTCTATTCTATTGATCTTCCTTTCTGTTTCTTAGCCAGTACCAAATTGTTTTGATGACTGTTGCTTTGTAATATAGTTTAAGGTCAGGGACTGCAAGGCCCCCATCATATGTGTTTTTTTCATTATTTCCCTTGATATCCTTGATCTTTTGTTCTTCCAAATGAACTTTGTTATGTTTTTTTCTAAATCAGTGAAGAAGTATTTTGGTAGTTCAATGGGTATGGCACTAAATAGATAAATAAGTTTGGGTAGGATGGTCATTTTTATTATATTGGCTCGTCCTATCCATGAGCAGTTAATGTTTTTCCATTTGCTCAAGTCTAGTTTTAGTTGTGTGTAGAGTGTTTTGTAGTTGTGTTCATATAGTTCCTGTGTTTGTCTCGTATTTACACCTAGGTATTTTATTTTGTCTAAGGTGATTTTGAATGGGATTTCTCTTTCTAGTTCTTGCTGCTGAGCTGTGTTGGAGATATATAGAAAAGCTGATGATTTATGTGGGTTTATTTTGTATCCTGCAACTTTGCTAAAGTTGTTGATTATTTCAATTAGCTTTTTGGTTGAATCTCTAGGATTCTTTAAGTAGACCATCATGTCATCTGCAATGAATGATAACTTGGTCTCCTCCTTGCCTATTTTGATGCCTTCAATTTCTTTTTCTTCTCTAATTGCTACTGCTGGTGTTTCTAGTACAATGTCAAATAGTAGAGGTGATAATGGGCATCCTTGTTTCACTCCTGATCTTATTGGGAATGCATCTAGTTTATCCCCATTGCAGATGATATTAGCTGATGGTTTTAGATATATACTGTTTATTATTTTTAGGAATGACCCTTCTATTCCTATGCTTTCTAGTGTTTTTAATAGAAATGGGTGTTGTATTTTATCAAATGCTTTTTCTGCATCTATTGAGATAATCATGTGATTCTTGCTAGTTTGCTTGTTGATGTGGTCAATTATGTGGATGGTTTTCCTAATGTTGAACCAGCCCTGCATCCCTGGTATAAATCCTACTTGATCATGGTGAATGATCCTTCTGATAACTTGCTGGAGTTTTTTTGCTAGTATTCTATTTAAGATTTTTGCATCTATATTCATTAGGGAGATTGGTCTATAGTTTTCTTTCTCTGTTTTTGACCTGCCTGGTTTTGGAATCAATACCATGTTTGTGTCGTAAAAGGAGTTTGGTAGAACTCCCTCTTTGCTTATTATATCAAATAGTTTGTATAGTATTGGGATTAACTGTTCTCTGAATGTTTGATAGAATTCACTGGTGAATCCATCAGGCCCTGGGGATTTTTCCTTAGGAAGTTCTTTGATGGCTTGTTGGTGTCAGAGGTTTTTATGAAGATTGTTTAACAATTTGTTGCTACCCTTCTGATTTTGGTTACATTGGTTTTGTTTGTACAAAAACTTTTTAATTTGATGTATTCCAGATTATTTATTTTGCATTTTGTAACTCTTTTTAAGTCTTGCTTGGTTTTGAAGTCATTCCCTTCCCAAAGGTCTGACATGTATGCTATTCTGTGTTCACCTAATTTTCTTATAGTTTCCTTCTTTATGTTTAAGTCATTCACCCATTTTGAATTTATCTTGGTGTAGGGTGTGAGGTGTTGATCTAAACCTAATCTTTCCCACACTGTCCTCCAATTTTCCCAGCAGTTTTTATGAAATAGTTGATTTTTGTCCCAAAAGCTGGTATCTTTGGGTTTGTCATATACTGTCTTGCTGAGGTCGCTTGCCCCAGTCTATTCCACTGATCCTCCTTTCTGTCTCTTAGCCAGTACTAAGAGACAGGGTGGAAGGGCGGCTCAGTTCAAGTTTCTGTGCAAGCTTTCCCTCCTTCTTATTATAGTGTGGAAATGTTCAAACCCCATGTACCTTTGCCTCTGTGGGGTACTGAGGAGTACTGGGGAGTCCTTCTGTTCTTCCAAAGGTGATTTTTATGCTCCTTTGATGTAGTCTATTTCCTTTGGTGCCGGGGAGAGGAAGTGTGTAGAGTCTAGATTGCAGCCATGATTACCCGGAAGTCCCCAATTTAATTATGTTTAAAGATATAAGATATCATTCCATCATATTTAACTCACACCTTTACCTTGTCTATGTGTACTCCTTCTACCTGCCCTTAAAATGATAAAATTCTCAGTAGTTACAAGAATCATCTTCTCTTATAGGTATGTACACAATTTAACCTTATTGAACATCGTTTGATTTGTCCTCCCTCCTTGTCTTTTTATGCTTCACTTGAGTCTTGTACCATCTGGCTCTAAAATATCAGGGCAGTTTTCCTTAGAATTTCTTGAAAGAGGAAGTCTATGCTCTTTTTAATCATGGCTTTTAGATAGTCCAATAATTCTTACATTATTTCTTCTAGTTTTATTTTCCAGGTCTTTTGTTTTTATATATGGTTGTGAGAAACTAAAATTTTATTTAAAAACAAAAACAAAAGACCTTTAACATGTTCCTCATTTTCTTTAAAAATTTTTTTTGGTTGCATTGAGATGTCTGATTCATTATGTCTAAAGATCTCCTTGATCTTCATTTCTGCCATCCCACATAATCCATATCTCCCTACCCCAACCCCAACCAGGGTAAGAGGTATATGTTACTTCAAAAAATTCACACAATAATAGGTCTGTACATCTTGATTTTCAAATATATTTATATTAGTATTTGCCTGTATTATGTTGATTCTGTAGATTCTATTTCTCTTCAAAACTTCATAGCATCTGCACTGTTTACTATTTTGCTCAAAGAAATCATTGTTCCATACCAAAATAACAGATATTGACAGTGTTTTTTAAACCCTTACCATCTGTGTTAGAATTAATACTGTGCATTGGTTCCAAGGCAAAAGAATGGTTAGGGCTAGGCATTGGGGGTCAAGTGACTTGTCTAGGGTTGCACAACTAGGAAGTGTTTGAGGCCAGATTTAAACCCAGGACCTCCCATCTCTTGGCCTGGCTATCAATCCACTGAACCAACCCAGCTGTCCCCATTGACAGTCTTAAAAAAAAAAACTTGAAATCTAGACTTATAGTTTCTTATAATGTTAAAGATGAAGCATACCTAAGTCTCATTTAGTCCAATGACTTTTTATTAAAAATGAGAAAATTTGAGGCTCAGAGAGGGGAACTTATTTCTCCATAGTCACAAAGCTAGCTAGGCAGCAATAGACTCTGGACCAAAATGCAGATGGTCTTCTAAAACAGTCTCCTTCCAGCAATCATGTTTGGAATTTTACAATAGACATGATTTTCTACTGGAGAACTTTCATAATCAGGAATTTTTGTCAGAAGTATAATCAAACTGAACTTGTTTTTGAGAAGAAAAGTCATAGCTGCAATGTTGATAACTTATATATGGAGAAAGGAGGTGGAACTTTTCTTAATTTTTTTAATGAGCATACCCAGATCCAAGTGTATGGTAGAAAGTGTGCTGGTTTTGGAAATCACAGGTTCTAGGCTTGGGAACCTGCCTATTATAGTTATGACCTTTGTATTTTTTGTCAAATCACCTATCTTTCTGTGTTTCAACTTCTTTATCTTTACGTTTTTAAAAATTGCAAAAAGAGATTGGGGTTTAAGTTCCATCTCGTGTTCTAGCTGGTTGTACTCTGAGAAAAATCACAGCTTCTGTAGAACTCAGTTTCCTCCTCTGTGAAATGGGTATACTACTAAAAATAATAGTGATAATATTTTAATTTAAATAATTCCAATGGACATTTATTAAGCACCTCCTATATACCAGACACTATGCTTGAGATAAAGTTTTATGAGTTCCTTTCTAGGTGTAGATTTATGATTCTATGCTACAAAGTTACAAAGATGATTTTTGTGATGGTATATGACAGAACAGGATGCATAGGGACTTCCTAGTGACAAAAGAACTTCATGAAGATATTGAATGCCTGTTGGAGAGGAAATTTCAGTTCCAAAGTTTGGAAAAGTAAGAGTCAGCATGGCATAGCCGAATCAATGATTAACTTGGAGCCAGAGGATCTTGCTCTGATTCTTCCTAAATCTATCACCTTGGGAAACAACTCATTTTTAAATGTTTTGGGTCATATTTTACTTTCAGTAAATATTTATAAAGATTTATTATGTGGTAGTCACTGTGGTGAGCATTAGAGATATACATAAGAAAAAAGAAAAAAAAAGGTTCCTGTCCTCAAGGAAATTGCCCTCTAATGCATGAAGAAAATAGGAAAAAAAAAGAAGCTGGAAAAGAAGGTTCAGGAGTTGCCAATTTTGGAGCATGGTGTCCCACAGCTGCTCAAAGAAAGAAAAAAATAGATGGAAAGTTTAGATCACTTCCCTCTTAAGGGAAAACTTTTGAAGGAGTTTATTGTTCCATTATTCAGTCTTCCAATCAGAGTTGAGAGAAGGTTGAAGGAATATAAATGATGTTGAATGTCCAACTCTAAGTCAAAAATAGGATATGAAATGCCTAGAATCCCCAACTATCTTCATTGAGTAACACACAATCTATATCAAATGCATATACATCAATTGTTCTGGTTCCAGTATCCCTGAGAAAAGTATGGAAACTGACACCGGAAATGACACTTCCCAATCAATCCTTTTTTCTCTCTTAAAATATATAGCAACTTATAGTCTTGGCTGCAAATGGGTTTGTTTGCTATTATAATTAACTAGGATATTGCAAATCTTGGGGATGTTGGTATGTCTTGAATGTGCAATATCTACTGTATTACTGTTTTATTCTGAAATTCATTTGCACCCACACAGTAAATTTAAAAAGAAATCTCAACGGATAAAAAAATGAATGTTAAAGAGACTGGAGATTATGTTTTTGAGATTTTTCAGACTCCAATGTTTTATAAAAGCCTCTGCATTTTTTGTATTTTGCTGATTGTTTTGTTTAAGATTTTTTTTTATTTTAAGTTCATATTTTAATTTATTCAATACTATTCTGTTACACTGAATCATTTTAATGTACTATGTTTTAACTACTGTTATATTCTGTTGATTTCCCCTATAACTATATTGAATAAATATTATTGAATATGCCCATATAAAAACAGCTATTTTTTTCTATTTTGACTTTGTAAATTGTCACATAGAAGATGATAGATTGATTTCAACAAAAATGGTTAAATTGTGTGCATTGGGGAATTTAATGAGATAAGAATTTAAATCGTAATTCTAAGGGGTCTTCAGAAATAATTTTAGTCACTAGTAGTTATTGAATGGATGATTTTTAAAAAATATGTATATCTTTTTAAAGAATGCTGTATTAATGGTAGAGAAACAAAGAAATGTTCCTACCAAGGTGTTTCTATGAGTCAGGAAGCTGAAAAAAAAAGATCTCCTGAAAAACCTCTAACCTCTTCAAGTTAATTTACTTCCTCCAGAACAATCTAGATTTATTGGTCATGTTCTAGACCTAAATAAGTTTTACTTTGTTTAAAAATGTATTTGCCAAAGTTGAAAGATTTGCTATGTCTATAAAAATTGTGACAAATATCCATCAGTTCATAGGTTTATTTTATCATACACAATTTATGTGAAATATGATAATGGGTTTGTTTGCTAGTGTAATTAACTGGGCTATTGTGAATTTGGGGGATTTTGATACTTTTTGAATGTGCATTACATGTTGTACTATTGTTCTTTATTAAAAAAACTGTTACTTGGTGAAAATCATTTGCTTTACACTCACAGTGGATCATGGCCATGTATGAAGAGGAAATAGATCTTATTTTTGGTGGGAAACCTTGTATTCTACATTTCCCCAGCTGAAACAGTGTGTCAATGATTATAAGTTATATATTTTTATTTTAAAAACTCTTTTATTATTGTTTTTGCTTGCATGTGTAATATACTATTTAAGTTTTTTTTTATTTTTTCTCTCCATTTTGTATTTGAAGCAGATGTCACCAATATTAAGATTTTCTTTAACTTTTTTGATTTTGCAGTAATATAAGCTTAAAATGGATTTGCTACAATGTCAATGCATATCCTAAAAGCTTGAGACTATAAAATGATGCCAATGATTGTTTAAAAAAATTATGGGACTTTGCTCAATGATTCTGTCTGATTCCAGGACAAGAGAATACAAAACGAGCCATTGCACAGTGCTAAAGAAGAACAAAGCTAAACTGCATAGTGCCAATTGAGCACAAGGTCAAAGAGACCAATCAATCCTGATGGGATTGATAAAAAAAATTTGAGCCAAAACAAGAGGACTTAAACTTTTTTGAGGTTCAATGTTGTGGCTGTTTAACATCTGTTAAAGGCAGGTCTTCCTTGACCCACATTCTACCAAGTATCTCAAATTTGGCTCCAACAGCATCCCTTTTCTTTTTTATGATGTGGCAAACTTTCTGTGGTCCTGGCTACTGATTGAGTAAATGCATAATTGCTTAGATAATTTTAATTGGGCCCTGATTCAAGGACCTGTTATAGATTTATTTTTTCTTTACTAGAATTTTTACACATATGACTTTGATAGTCTATATTTCATCCATAAATCTTCTTTTTTTAATTTGTTTTTTTTTTTTGTTTTTCATCTCCCTTGCCAAATGATTCATACACCTCATAATTCAGCCATGCATTCCTAAGTGATCCCTGTGTTTTTTAACACCCTCTTCAGGAAGGAATACATACTTATTCTAAATTGCAAAGTTTCAATTCTTTTTTAGAGTAATTTTAGGTTAAGAAATATGGCACCTCTCTGAATCCAGAAAGTGAACTGTTTGGGGAAGGCACCATGAAGATGCCTCTACAGACTACAAGCTGCACCAGAAGATCCAGAGTGAATTTTGAGATGTGGTGATTTGAACTGTGTGAGGTTGAATGTATTTGTTTTATATGTATACTCTTATACTGAAGAGGATTGCCCCCAACTGGCTTTTTGTCAATGTACATAGCAATCATTAGTTTTGTTCTCTTTTCCTCTTATCCTCAAATTATTGTAATTTCAAAGTTGGTTATGTCCATTAAAGAGACTAGTTTTCCATGGATCTCAGGGGGAATGTATAATTGAAAATCTGTTCCCCTAAAAAGAGAACTCTATTTCCCAGAACCCCACTGACTTCCTGTAATCATATACTTACTGTAGGCAAGGCCATGAAGGGTCTCATCTTGACTTTCTGTCTCGATCTTGGTGGTGGTAAGGTGGATGTTTGAACTGGCTGATCAGTCATGGGCACATGGTCTTTATTTTGTATCTTCTTTAATCCTTGCTTTCTAATGATCATTAATAAATCTCTCAAAATATAATATTTTTATTAGAGGTTAATTTTTACTATAGCCTACTGCTGGGTGTCTTTTCCTTATGTCTTTATCCACTTCAGACCATCTGCTATTTAATCACTAAAGTGATTGACCTAAAGTATACTTCTGATCACATTTACCAATACACATAATTTCAGGGTTTTCTAGTGTCTCCCTATTGTCTCCAGGATTGATCAAAATATATTCAGGATTCAGAATCCTTCATAACATAGTATAGTATCTAGTTAACCTCCATTAGAGATAAAGCTCTCTATTGGTTTTAGATTGTTTAATATTTATCACTTCATGGAATGTTCCATTTATTCCTATATTCTCTAGTGTTTTAAAAAAGGAATAAAGGTTATATTTTACCCAAAGCTTTTTTCTGCATCTAATGAGAAAGTCATATAATTTCTATTTATTTTGTTTACATTGTAATCTATTAGTCTGGTGATTTTCTTAATATTGAATGATTATTATTTCTGTTATAAACTCTCTCAGGTCAAAATGTGTGATCTTTGTATATATTGAGGTGAACTCCTTGCTAATATTTTATTTAAAAATCTTGCATCAATATTCATCAGAGAGATTGGTCTATAGTTTTCTTTCTCTGTTTTTGCTCTTCCTGGTTTAGGTATCAATGACACATTTTTACTGTAAAAGGAGGTTGGTAGGACATTTTCTTCAGGAACCTTTTAAAATAGCTTTTATGGTATTTAGATTAATTGTCCCAGAAATATTTGGTGGAATTATTTTGTGAATCAATCTGGTCCTGGGAATTTTTTCTTAGGGAGTTCATTGATGGATTATTCAATTTATTTTTCTGAGATGGATTGGCCAAGTATTCTCTTTCCTTTTTTAATCTAAGTAATTTATATTTTTGTAAATATCCATCATCTCACTTATACTGCCAAATTTTTGTCATATAAGTGGTTAAAAATAATTGCTTTAATAACCTCTTCATTGGTGGTACATTTATTATTTGAATTTTTTATATTGGTAATTTGGTTTTCTTATTTCCTTTAAAAATCAAATGAAATAATGGTTTATCTGTCTTATTGTGTTTTCTTTAATTTTATAAAACCAGCTTTTAGTTTTATTTATTAGTTCAATTGTTTTCTTGCTGTCAGGTTTGTTATCACCTTTGATTTCCAATTTAATATTTAATAGGGAATTTTAATTTGTTCTTTTTATAGTTTTTTAATTGTATGTTCAATTCATTAATCTGTTCTTTCTATAGTTTATTGATATAAGTAGAGATATAAATTTTCCTCTTAGAACTGCTTTAGCTATGCACCATAAATTTTGACATGTTGTCTCATTGTTGTAATTTTCCTTAATAACATTATTGATCATTTCAATTTTCCAAAGAACATTCTTCTTTGACCCACTCATTCTTTAGGATTATATTACTGAATTTTCAATTAATTCTTAATCTCTTTTTTCCATGGACACTAACTGAGCATCATTTTTATTGCATTATGATCTGAAAAATGGTTTTAATATTTCAGTTTTTCTGCATTTGATTGTAAGGGTTTTATGTCATAATACACAATCAATTTTTGAATATGTACTATTTCTTGCTGAAAGAAAGTTTGTTTTCTTTTCTATTGCCAATTAACTTTTTTCAAAATATTGGTCATCCAACTTTTTGAAAATTCTAACAACTCCTTAACAACTTTCTTGCTTAGATTTTGGTTAAATTTATCTATTTCTGATAGAAGAAAGTTGAGGTTCCCCACTTGTATAATATAATATCTATTTCCTCCTGTAATTCATTTAACTTCTTCCAATATATGGATATTTTTCCATGGTGCATATATGTTTATTTTTGATATTACTTCATTGTTTATAGTAACTTTTAGCAAGATATAATTTCCTTCTTCATTCCTTTTAATTTGATATAATTTTACTTTATCTTTTTCTGAGTTCATGATTGCTACCCTTTTTTACTTCAGATTAATCATAATAGATTCTATTCTAGCCCTTTACCGTAATTCTCTGTGTGTGTTTGTGCTTCTGTTGTGTTTCTTGTAAACAGCATTTTACATAATTCTGCTTTTTAATACGTTCTGTCATACACCTCTATTTAATAGGTGATTCATCCCATTTACATTCATAGTTATGGTAATTAAATATGCATTTCATTTACATTCAACCTTTCCTCTATTTATTATTTTCTTTCTTTTTACCTTTTCCCTTTTCACGAGTGTTTTATTTCTGATCACTATCTCCCTGAATCCATCTTCTCTTCTCTATATCCCTCCTCCTTTGCTTTTCCCCATTGTCATTCCTCCTTTGATCCAAATCTGATGAAATTAAAGCTAAGTATCCCCTATCCCCCTTATATATTATGGTTTTGAGAATTTTTATTTGAAAAAATCATTTATTTTATTTATTTCTTCCCTCTTCTTCCAGGGGATTCTTATTTATTCTCCCTTATTTTTTGATACTTCCCTGTTACAGATAATTCGAAATCATGCCATCTATCTATGCATATTATTCCTAATTTCCCTAATGTTGATAAAGATCAAATTAGTCATAAATATGATATTTTCATATAAGAATGCATATCTTAAAATTTTAAACTCATTGAAACTTTATATTTTATCTTTTTCTAGTAACATTCCTATGATCCTCTAGAGTCTTCAGTTCGAATGTCAAATTTCTATGAAACTGCTCTTTTCATTAGGGATTCTTGAAAGTTCTTAATGCTATTAACTATCCTTTATTGCTTTTTGAAATATTATACTGAGTTTCATTGAGTAGGTGATTCTAGGTTGAAATCATACTTATTTTGCTGTCTAGAGTGTCATATTTTGTGAGCTTTGTGATCTTTTGATGTGAAACCTACTATATCCTGTGTAGTTCTGATTGTAGCCCCATGATTTTTGAATTTTTTCTTTTTAATTGCTTGAAGAATGTTTTTGCCCCCAGGGAGGTTTGGAATTTGGCCTTAATATTTCTGATATTTTTTCCCTTTATGTGGCTCTTTCAAGAGGAGAATGGTGGATTCTTTCCATTTTTATTTCACCATTTAATTCTAAGTTGTCAGGGAAGTCTTCCTAGATAATTTCTCTCAATATTGTGTCTAGTTTCTTTTTCTACTCTTGGTTTTTCAGTCAATCCAATAATTACTAATTTCTTTCTGATCTGTTTTCCAAGTCAGTTTTTTTTCCCTTTAGAAATGTTGATTATATATATATATATATATATGCATATATATTTTTTACTTTTCTTTCTTAAAGTTTCATTAAGTTACATGAACACCCAAATATACTTACATGTACATGGCATGTAAGACAGTTTTACATATGTAGAGATTTGCATAAACATATATACATACACATGTACACACACTTCATATGAATAATGTAATATAGAAATGATTAATAAGAAGAGATTGCATTGATTGTGCTTATGAAATTCTCATGGCTTTGACTAATCTAAAATTTTCCTCACCCTAAAAAAGTAAATAAGCATTTTTTTAAATAAGAGGGGGAAAAAGATATAGATGTATTGATAGATATAGATATATATGTGTTCTTTTTTCTTTTTAGAGAAAAAATTTTAATACATGTTTAAATGTGTTTAGACTTTTTTTCAATGAAGATTTTTTAAAACTTATATAGTTAGGTAAGCATGACGGGAGAGAAAGACAGACAGAGACAGAGATGCAAAGAACATTTATCTTTGTTTTCTATTTTTTCTTTCTTTTTACCCCTTTTTCTTTCTTTTTCTCTCTTTCTTTGTCTCTTTTTCTGACTTCTTTGGCATAAAATAAAAAATTGTTTTCAAATTTTTTATTCCAATTAATAGCTTATTTAAGAATGTGTTATTATGATTATATTCCCACAAATCTCTATAAGAATGATAATTTAAATATTTTATATCTTTGCACTAAGATGATGAATATTGAAGCAGAGTATATTGTTTTAAATTATATTTTTTTCTAAGGAATTTGAAACTTTTTTATATGGTTAAAGATAGTTTGAATTTCTTTTTTTTAAATCTTAAAACTTAAATAATCTTTAAAAATAAATAATGTTCTAAAGATGTTTCATGATTGAATATCATACATAACGAATGTTTCAGCAATCAGGCAACAGTAAGATATGGCAAGAATATTTAGGAGGTATACTAATGACAATGACCTATGACCAATAGGTGCTTAATCAGTAAATCAAATGCTTATTGAATATATAGTATGTGCCCAAATAATGCATATCATAGAGAAACTATATAATCACAAGAGGAAGGGCACAAGTCATGCAATGTGAGGGAGTTTTGGATGGCCTTTACCCCCAAAATATAAATTTATCTAGAGTAAATGTTGATTTTTGTTTCCTTGTCCCTTCTGAAAATGTGATAAAACACATAGACCATTTTCAGAATAACATTTTTGAATAAAAAATATGTTAAATGAAATGAAATACAGGGGATAAGAAAGAAAAGTAATTATACTGAAATGCAGTTTTTGAAATAAAAATAAAAGAACTTTTAAACCTACATATGATTTTTGACAGCCTTAGAATCATATTAACTGGTACATAGACACTTAATAAGTGTTTCTTCATTCTCTCACCTATACCTGTAATCTTTCCTGCTTCACAAGATAGATTCTAGCATGTTAAATATAGATGGAAAAATTGCAAGAGGACATGATCCAGAACTTTATAGGGTGTAAAAAGCCGGGATAGTGTTGGTATCACTTAGGGTGATAGAGGAAATACTCAAATTAATGGAAAACATCTCAGGAAGTAATTTAGACCAAAAATAATCTTTTCTGAAATTGTTAGTGGTTGAACATGTATCTAATTTTTGGAACAAAGAAAAGAGAATAATTGTGCCAATATAATTTCTTTAAAAATATGCATCTGTTTGTTTGTTACTTTAATAACCCAACTATAACACAGATCCTAGAAAAAATATCATTTCAAATATGTCTAATAAGCTTATTCTAGGGTGCTAGGGGATTGTTGATATGACTTTGTTGTTTTCATATTGAGACATGAAAACAGAACAAATAGAATATCAAGCTAAGAAAAAAGAAGTAATTTTCCATCTGGACTCAACATTTCATTGGCTGTGTCACTCTGAGCAAGTCATTTCTGCTTTTGCTATCCTAGTTTCCTTTTTGTAAACTGAACAGATTATATTAGTTAATATTTATGGTCCATTCTGGCTATACTAGTATATATTTCTGTGGTTGTGCTATTGGGAATATATGATATGTGTCTTCTCTGGAAATTAAAAGTGTTTGATAATAAAAGCCAACTTTAATATACCCTAAGTTTTAAAAAAATGCTTAAAATAAATTCTCTCAACTGAATCTCATAAAAATCCTATGTGATTAGGAATGTAAGCATTATTATGTGTACATGACAGATGAAGAAATTGATATTTGAAGGAGAGATGACCTATGTACATTTATATAGATTATAATCAATATACCTAGGAATTAAATCCAGGTATTTGCTCTTTATATCTACTGCGTAGTATTCAACATTCTGTCCTTCATTATGAATGTTTCCTTTTCCACATTAATATTCCTTTTCCATATTAATTTTAAATATGACATCAGAATAAGCACATGAAGGAAAATTTTCTTTTCTGCATTAGAATGAGTAGCCTCCATTTATTTTCTTTTCCCCCAGTGATATTACCATTTTTCCTCCTTGAAATTCCCTATATTTGAGAATACTTCGCATCAAATCTGACTTTGGACTCCTACTAGATATGTGATCTTGGAGAAGTCACTTAAATCTAATTGTGTAGCCCTTCCTGATTTTATGCCTTGGAACCTATATTTAGTATCAATTTAAAGACACAAGGAAAAGGTTTAAAAAAGGTATGGGGAAAGGACCGTGGGAAGATGGCAATGTAAGATATTAAATTTCCTTTCTCATCCAATGCTCCCAACAACCAAAAAATAAACAGAATCAGTGCTAAAAATGGCAAAAGCTAATGATTTAGGAATGAATCTGAATAGCCAAATATAGCTAGGCAGGAAGGTCTCTGACTTCCTGACCCTCAGTCAATCCAGATAATGCAAACATTCTAGAACAATTATAAGAGAATCAATAAATGGCAAACCCTGCTTGGCTGCTGGACCTGTAGCCTCACTTGCCTTCTAGACCTAGGAACTTGCATTGTAGTGGCATATTCCAGTGGAATTTATAGTCTGTAAACCTTTGAAGTAGATATGTGAGCTGTAGCCTAGACCTGAGAGAACCTTACTCACCCACAGCAGGGAAGTAACTACCGATCATGGGATCATGGAAAGGTTGTTAGGACATGGGAACACAAAATACATACCTTCCCTAACATAGGTTGTGATTGAGAGAAGAGGTGTAGGGAGGGAGTACACACACCAGTTTAGTGGAGTTGTTCAGATGCTGTAGGATCATGCTGGTGAACCTTAGGCACATGTGCCAGAGGGTACACTCAGAGCCCTCTTTGTGGGCAATACCATTATCTCCCCAGCACAGAATTTACCAGAGTTTGTCACAAGAAAGCCAGAGGGACATGGGGCCAGGCTGTTCCCTTCTCCCTATCCATGTACTCCTGAGGACATTCCACAATATTCTAAAAGTTTCATCATCACTGCTATAGGGTATAGCCACCCTCATAAGAGCGGATTCTTTGTCACCACAGGGGAGAAGTGTGCTGCCTGACTACTGTAGTGGAAATAAAGGGATAATGTCTTTGTTGGAGCACTTGAGATAAATAACAGATTAGGGCTTGGGTGAGGAATCAAGGATTATTTCACCTCCTTAATTAGAAACTGTAATAACTAAATGGGGCCAAAAACTAAATAGGGCCCCAAATGCACAAAATCACCAACACCCTAAGAATCTTGGAACAATAGCATAAAGCTAATAATAAAGTCTATTAGCTGGTTGTTCTTTTTTAAATGAGTAAGCAAAAGAGAAAAGAACCAACCATTGATACAAAATATAGTGGTAGAGAAGATAGTTCAAACTCACTGGAAAATGAAGTAAAAATGCCTATTTCTAAATCAGCAAAATAATAATAATAATAAATGGCAATTATCTAAAAATGGGTTTTGGAAGAACTTTAAAATGATCCTTAAAAATTAGAGAGTTTGAGGAAAAATTTAAAAAAAGAACAATGGAAAAAAATCAAGAAAATTATTAAAGAAAGAACACCCAAAGGGGAACAGACAGATAGACAGACAGACAGACCCATACACACACACACACTCAGAAAGAGAGAGATAAAGACAAAGAGAGAGAGAGATTTAGAATCTAATGGAAGATAATAATTCATTAAGAAATAAAATTGGTGGGGTGATTATATGCTGGGAACTAAGATGGTGGAAAAAAGACACTCTACTCCCTCAATTCCTACACACACACACACACACACACACACACACACACACAGAC
Source organism: Monodelphis domestica (assembly GCF_027887165.1). Taxonomy (NCBI): domain Eukaryota; kingdom Metazoa; phylum Chordata; class Mammalia; order Didelphimorphia; family Didelphidae; genus Monodelphis; species Monodelphis domestica. The sequence goes on along the minus strand of NC_077227.1, from coordinate 689,262,111 downwards.
ACACACAAACACACACAGAGCGAGAGAGAGACAAAGAGAGAGAGAGAGAGAACATATTGCCTCAAAATAAAGCTAGAGGAAAACATTTCACTAAGAAAAGAGAACAGTCCAGGTAATGCAGCATTTTTGGGAACAGAATTTGGAGCAGCCCAACATAGTTCTGTACATGGGGGAAATTCATATATATAAATGATTGCATCAATTAAATAAAGAGTAGATCAATGAATGAGCCAGACACCAAAAAAAAAATTAAATGTAAAAAAATTAAAATCCTTAATTAAATACCAAGTTGGAAATCCTGAAAATCATGTCAGAGATTAATATAATTGAAAGAAAGAAAAAAAAAACATTGAATCATTAAAACAAGAAGTACATTTTATAAAAAAAAAGAATGAACAAAATAGATAAACCATTGGTTGACTTTATTTCAAAATATGGGAGAAAACACAAATTACACATATCTAACATAAAAAAGGCAAAATCACGAACAAACAAGAAGAAATAAAAGCAATTATTACAAATTATTTTGCCCAATTATGTGCCAATAAATCTGAAATCTATGTGACATAGATTAATATTTACCAAAATGTAAACTATCAAGATAAAAAGAGGAGAAATATCATAAAGAATTCCATCAGAGAAAACCAAACTGAGCACATATTCAAACACCTTCCTAGTAAAATGGTTCCCAGGCCAGATGGATTTACAAGTGAATTCTATCACACAATCAAGGAACAAGTAAAGAGTACTATATAAATTATTAAATAATAATAAGAAGAACAAAAAGAAGAATAGCAGTGGACTTTAAATTTTCCCTCACAAAACTATACAAATCTAACCAAAAACTCAATTAGAAAGATATTAAGGAGATTAATAGAACTTTCAATAAGTTAAATAAAGTACATATCTGTAGAGTTCTTACATACCTACATTAGATAAATACTAAATATAAATGTGAACATAATTCAAACACAATTGCTGGTGGAATAACAATGGCTTAGACAACACAAATATTCTGAAAAATCTTACTTTAACAATCATCATATTACTAGAAATAACAGAAATGCAATGAATGGAAGAGATGGCTGAATAAAATGTGATATTTGTTTCTTTATTTTGAAATTTTCATTTAATTAATTTAAAATATTTTTCCAAGATTACAAGATTCATGTTCTTTTCCTATCCTCACCCAAACTCCCTCCCCTAACCAACATGCAATCCCTCTGGGTTTTACATGTGCCATTGATCAAGACCCATTTCTAGACTATTAATATTTGCACTAGTATGATCATTTAGGGTCTATATCCCCAATCATATCCTCGTTGACCCTTATGATTGAGCAGTTGTTTTTCTTCAATGTTTCTATTACCACAGTTATTACTCTGACTGTACATATCATCCTTTCTCATAATTCCTTCCAAATTGTCCTTCATCATTGCATTACTGATAGTAGAGAAGTCCATTATACCAAAGTGTATCTCAGTCTCTATGTATATTGTTCTCCTGGTTCTGCTCCTTTCACTCTGCATCAATTCTTAGAGGTCATTCCAGGTGACATGGAATTTCTCCAGTTCATTATTTCTTTGAGCAAAATAAAAAACAAAGTTCCATGACCAATAGATACCATAATTTGTTTAGCCATTCCCCAGTTGAAGGGCATCCCCTCATTTTCTAAATTTTTTGCCACCACAAAGAATGTAGCTATTAATATTTTTGTACAAAACTTTTTTCCTTATAATCTCTTTAGGGTACAAACTCAGCAGTGCTATGGCTGGATGAAAGGGTAAGCAGTCTTTTAGGGCCCTTTTGGCATAGTTCCAAATTGCCTCCCCTAATGGCTGGATCAACTTCACCACCAATGTATTAATGTCCCAATTTTGCCACATCCCCTCTAATAGTTATTACTTTCCTTTGCTATCATGTTAGCCAATCTGTTAGGTGTGAGGTGGTACCTGAGTTGTTTTGATTTGCATTTCTCTAATAATGAGATTTAGAACACTTTTTCATGTGCTTATTGATAGTTTTGATTTCTTTATCTGAAAATAGCCTATTCACATCCCTTGCCCATTTATCAACTGGGGAATGGCTTTATTTTAATTTTTTTTACAATTGATTTAGCTCTATAAATTTGAGTATTTAGACCTTTGTCAGAGTTTTTGGTTATGAAGATCTCCCCCCCCCCAATTTGTTGCTTCCCTTCTAATTTTGGTTGCATTGGCTTTGCTTGTACAAACCCTTTTTAATTTAATGTAATCAAAATTATTTCTTTTACATTTTGTACTTTTTCTAATTCTTGCTTGGTCTTAAAATCTTTCCTTTCCCAAAGATCTGACAAGTATATTCTTCTGTGTTCACCTAATTTACTTATAGTTTCCTTCTTTATATTCAAGTCATTCACCCATTCTGAGTTTATCTTGGTGTAGGGTGTAAGCTGTTGATCTAAACCTAATCTCCCCCATACTGTTTTCCAATTTCCCCAGCAGTTTTGTCAAATGGTGTATTTTTGTCCCCAAAGCTGAGATCTTTCAGTTTATCATAAACTGTCTTGCTGAGGTCACTTACCCCAAGTCTATTCCACTGATCCTCCTTTCTGTCTTTTAGTCAATGCCATATTATTTTTATGACCACTGCTTTATAGTATAGTTTGAGATCTGGTACTGCTAGGCCACCTTCCTTCATATTTTTTTTCATTATTTCCCTTGATATTCTTGATCTTTTGTTCTTCCAAATGAACTATGTTATAGTTTTTTTTTTTCCTAAATCAGTAAAAATGTTCCTTGGTAGTTTGATGGGTATGGCACTAAACAAGTAAATTAGTTTGGGTAGGATGTTCATTTTTATTATGTTAGCTCAGCCATGAGCAATTAAAGTTTTTTCTAATCATTAAGATCTAGTTTTAATTGTGTGTGGTACATGTGAGATGCAGGAAAGTGATGTAAAAACCATCTATATATTTTGCATCACTTCCTCCGGGCTCTTTGGCAGCAGAGAGGTGACTGGCGGCTACATGCTGAGCATTTCAGCATCTTGGCGTGGCAGCTACTATTCTCTGGGTTTAGCAGTGAGTTTTGTAGTTATGTTCAAATAGTTCCTGTCTTTGTCGAAGCAGATAGATTCCTAAGTATTTTATATTGTCTAGGGTGATTTAAAATGGAATTTCTCTTTCTAACTCTTGCTGCTGAGATGTGTTAGAAATATATAGAAGGGGGCAGCTGGGTAGCTCAGTGGATTGAGAGCCAGGCCTAAAGATTGGAGGTCCTAGGTTCAAATCTGGCCTCAGCCACTTCCCAGCTGTGTGACCCTGGGCAAGTCACTTGACCCCCATTGCCTAGCCCTTACCACTCTTCTGCCTTGGAGCCAATACACAGTATTGACTCCAAGATGGAAGGTAAGGGTTTAAAAAAAAAAGAAATATATAGAAATGCTAATGATTTATGTGGATTTATTTTATATCCTTCAACTTTACTAAAGTTGTTGATTATTTCCACTTGCTTTTTAGTTGATTCTGTAGGATTCTTTAAGTAGACCAACATATCCTCTGCAAAGTGTGATAGCTTGATCTCCTTGGTAGAAGACCACATTCTCTTGCCTTTCTGAATATCATATTACAAGCCTTGTGGTTCTTTAGTGTGGAATCTGCCAGATCTAGTGTAATCCTGATTGTTGCTCCTTGATATCTGAATTGTCTCTTTTTGGCTTCTTGTAAAAATTTCTCTTTTCCTTGGAAGCTCTTGCATTTGGCAATTAGATTCCTGGGGGTTGTTTTTCGAGGATTTAGTGTAGCAGGTGATCTATTGTGAACTTTAGATTCCACCCTACTTAGTCTAACAAAAACAGTAATGTCTACACCTCTACTTAAGGACTGAGTATTTAGGAGGATGGCCTATGTCAGACATGTGCTAGCAAATGACAAATCAGAAACAACTGACAGACCCCCGGGCTCTCCTAAGTCAAGCTTAAGCTACCATTGGTACATGTGAGATGCAGGAAAGTGATGTAAAAGCCATCTATATAATTCGCATCACTTCCTCTCTCCAGGCTCTTTGGCAGCAGAGAAGTGGCTGGTGGCTGCATGCTGAGAGTGCTGAGCTTTTCGGCATCTTGGTGTGGCAACTGCTATTGTCCAGGTTTAGCTGTGAGTTTTCCTTGATACCATACTAGAAGAAGCTGAGTAGCCTAGTTCAGGTGAGGCATATTTACTGAGCTCTCTCAGAATTTAGACTGATTCTTTCTCCTTTACTTTCCAAACACTATCCTCTTAGAATGCTACTAGTCTTCTTCAGAGACCTTGTGGCAGGGGAGTTTGAACTCCCCCTGGCACAGGCCAGGTGGGAGAAATCCTACACTTTTTTCCTCTCTCTTCACCTTAATTTCTTCCCTCAATATTAGTTAAACCACCATAAATCTCCAAACTGACTTGGGTATTTTATTTGGGATATTCCCTAGCAACCAAAATTAATTTAGATTAGGTCATAACCCAAAAATTATCCTTACACTATGGACTCTTGCAATGTCTATTATCTATCTATCTCTATGCCCAAGGTCCTTGCTCTTCAGCTTGCTGGGGTCTCAAGTCTAGTTGCTCTCAGGAGTAGGTCCTTAGGGTCTTAGTCAGCTGTGAAGCACCTAGAGGTGCCCCTCACTCACTCACTGGTTCTAGCATGCTGCCTCTCAGGCTATCTCTGTAGGTGGGGTGGGGGAGGGTTGATCAGTTCATGTTTTGATAGAAGCTACTTCACCCCCATAAGGTGTAGAAATGCCCAAATCCCACATACCTTCAATGTTGTGCCTTACTGTGGAGTCCCTTTGTTTATATGAATTTGGTATTTTTTGGTCTTTTGAGGAATCGGTAGATGATGAGGAGAGGAAGAGTCTTGCATCTACACTGTAAGCATGTTGACCTGGAAGTTGAGAATGTGATATTTGAATGGAATGGATTGTTTATGTTATTATAAATAGAACATGTTTGAAATACAAAGAAAATAATGGAAACATATGAAGTGATAAAAAAAGAGAATAATAATAATACATATTAGGATTACAGTAAAACAGTCCAAAAGTCAAGAGAAAAAAATATACAAGTAAAATAAATCCAAAGATATTGCAAAGCAGAGGATATTTGTGTAAGTATGCATACATACACACACACACACACACATATATATATATATGCATATATATATATATAAATTGTAATAATATGAAATCTGTGGTTTTACATGTTTTGTAGTTATTTTTTGGTTATTTGTGGTTATTAAATATTAAATGAAATAAATTTAAAAAAAGAAAAAGAATATAGGGGAAGAAGGAATTTTTACAAATATTTTTATAATGCAAATACTGTATTAATAGATAATTCAGGAAGGTCTAAAACAGAAAACAAAAAAATATATATATATAGAGAGAGCAATTTCCTTAATATTAAAACACTTGGAAGGAGATTATAACATTATATCAAAATAAACATATACTACAGTCAGGTACAATTTATGCTAGGAATTTAGGGTCAGTTCAATATTAGGAAAATCTTTAGTATGATTGACCATATTAATAACAAAACCAACAAAATCCACATGATTATTTCAATAGATGCAGAAAAGACATTTGACAAAATACAATATGCTTTCCTTGTAAAAAAAAAAAGAGTTGAATAAAGATGGCAGCTTAGGAGTACCTAAAGCCATAACCTCTCTGAACAATTCTTCCAAACCAATATTCATATTGCACTTCAAAGCAAACAGAAATTCAAACCCAACTACAAGAAGTCATCAGACTCTCCTACTGAAAAGAATTTGAAAGGTAGGCACAGTCATTTTATTTTCTTGGAAAAAGGGAAAGGTACCCTCTTCCTCCCAGCATGCTAAGACCTCAGCTACTCTGCTGACTGTGTGATCCCCCACCCAGAGACAGCAGCCAGAGGATTTGTCTCTGGCCTACCACACATGACCCTGGGCTCTGATAAAGGTTAGCAAGGAGGAATTTGGGGGAGCACCAGGGGTCCACTATTCCCCCACCCTCCCACTCATCTTGCTGAAACCTAGTTGTCTATGTAAGACCTGGGCTGAAAATGTAGTTGTGAGGTTTCTTCTCCCACCTACCACATATGCTACAGGGCCATAGCTAGGACTGGCAGGGAGAAAGGGGGTGGCACTTGACTGGACATCCTCAGTCCCCTGGCTACAGTGAAAAATTTGTCCCAGGGGAGGCCAGATCAACAGATTAGTGCAACCAGCTGAATCCAATTTAACTGAAAAGGATTGAGAAAAGAGATTTAACCTCAGGATAGAAAAGCTCAAACCTTCTGGTAAAGTAAATCAACAAACTGACAAGTCTATATAGTCCATTGGATTGGAGAAAATAAAAGTAAATAAAATGAGTAAACAAAAGAGAGAAATCAAGCTACAATGGAAAGTTTCATTGAGGGTTAAGACCAAAGAGTTTAACCAGTGGATGAGAATAAGATCTAGGAAATAACAAGCAAAGCCTCAAAAAAACCCAAAACAGAACAGAGAACTGGATGCAGGCTATGGAAGAATTTAAAAAGGAATTTAAAAGTCAAATAAGACTGAAGAAAAATGGCAAAAGGAAGATAGTAGTCTGAAAAGCAAAATAGGTCATCTGGAAACAGAGGCACAGCTATTGAAAACCATAATTGACCTGCCAGAAAAGGACACAAAAAAACTGGAAGAGAAGAATGACTTGAAAGGAAGAATGAACCAAAAGGAAAAGGAGAATTAAAAGGTGGTGGAAGAAATTCAGTCTTTAAAAATTAGAATTGGGAAAAAAAAGAAAGAAATTATTGTAACAAATATATCTTTCCTTTAAGTGATAAATGGCATCTATCTAAAATCATCAGCAAGCATTTTTTGTAATGAAAATAAACTAAAACACTCCTCAATAAGATAAGGGGTAAAGGAAGGATGTTGATTTTCATCACTATTTAATATTGTACTGGAAATGCTCACTATGAAAATCAGAGCAGAAAAAGGAAATGAAGGAAATAGAATAAGCAATGAGGAAACAAAGTTAACACTCTTTTTAGATGATATGATGGTATACTTAAAGAATCCTAGATAATCAACCAAAAATCTAATAGAAATAATTAATAGTTTTAGCAAATTCACAGGATATAAAATAAACTTACATAAGTCATCAATATTTCTATTTATCAACAACAAAATTTGGTAACAAGAGATGGAAATTATGAGATAGAAAAGGAAATTCCATTCAAAATAACTCTAGACAGTATAAAATATGTGAGGATATATCTAACAAAGCAAACCCAGCAACTATATGAACACAATTATAAAACACTTCACACAAATAAAGTCAGACCAATACAATTGAAAAAACTTTATTAATTCATGTATAGGTCAAGTCATTATAGTGAAAATGATAATCCTATTTCAATTTATTTATCACTTCAGCACATACCAATCAAACAAACCAAAATATTTTTCATATTGCTAGTGAAAAGAGCAGCTAGAAAGAAAAAATATGAAAGAAAATATGAAAGAAAAAAGCCTAGAATTTTAAGGGAATCCGTGAATAAAATAGTAGTAGTAGTAGTCTCTCAGTGATCGAGAATGACTATTGTCTTTGTGCAGTTTCATCTATGGTGTACCCTCATGTGGCTTTGGAATGTGAATAAAATATATTAAGGAAGAAAGCATGGCTATAACAAATATGAAATTACATTACAAAGAACTAATCATGAACACAATCTATTAATGGCTACAAAATAGAATGGTGGATCAATGAAAAAGATGAGACCACACATCATATAAGGTTCATAGCAACTTTGTATTGGTTAAATCAAAATATTCAAACTTGAAAAAATATCTCTGTATGTGTCAAAATTTGTAAAAAAACTGCTTAGAAAACTAGAAAGCAGCATGGCAGAGAACAAGCATGGACAAACAACTCAAATCATAAAGTCAACAGGGATATATATGATTTAGAAATAAAGGCTTATACCATAAAGAAATTAAGGAATCATGGAATAGTTTATCTGTCAGACCTATGGATAAGGGAAGAATTTATGATGAAAAAGTCATACAGAACATTACAAAAAAATGAAACAGATAATTTTTATTATGTTAAAATTTTAAAAGATTTTACACATTAAATCAATGCAACCAAGAATAGAAGGGAATCAATAAACTGGAAAAAATATTACAATTGTCTCTGAAAAAATCTAATTTCTCAGTTATATTGAGAAATGAATTAAATTTGTAAGAATGCAAAGCATTACCAGATTGAAAAATGATCAGAGGATATGGACAGAGAGTTCTCAATGGAATAAATTAAAACTTTTTATACTTTCATGAAAAAAAGGCCACACCATTATTGATTAGAGAAATGCAAATTAAAAGAACACTGGCTAACATGGCAAAAAATTAAAATGACAAATATTGGTGGAAATATGGGAAAATTGGAACAGTAATACTCTCTTGGTGAAAATGTGAACCAATACAACCTTTCTGGAGAGTAATATGGTATAGGGCTAAATAGGCTACAAAATCATGCCTACATTTTGGCCCAGCAATATGACTGATGAGTCTATATCTCCAAAAGATGAGAGACAAGGGGAAAAGATATCACTGTCCCAAAATATTTTGAGAAGCTCTTTTTATTTTTCTAGTGGCAAAGAATTAGAAACTATCCATGAATTGGGGGATATATGAACAGTTTGTGGAATTTGGTTGTAATGGAATACTATTGTGCCTTAAAAATGATGAACAAGATGATGTCAGAAAAATGTAAAAAGACATATAAACTGATATACTATGCAGTTTGGCACTATATAAAGTAACAGAAATATACAGTGATCAACTGAGAAGAAATAAACCATTATCATCAAAGGAGGTTTCCAACAAGGGACACATGATAAAAATACCTTCTGTAGCCAAAGAAGGAACTATTGGAAACTGACTGGAATGCAGATGAAAGCATGTCATATTCCATTACATTTACTTTATGAGATTTCTACTGTATTTTATATGTTTTCTGTCACAATATGACCAATTTTGAAATATATATTAAATGAAAGTCCTAGTATAGCCTACAATAAAGTATTCACTATTGGGGAAGGGGGAAGTTAGGGAGAGATTAAATCTGAATTTTAAAATGTCAAAAAATTGTCAAAAAGTGTTTTTACATATAACTGAAAGTTAATTAATTTAAAAAATGAAAAGAAAGAAAATTGGACAAAATCAAGATAAAGATATTTTAATGCAATAAGAAGAATAAAACAAAATAAAACAAAACTGACCTGGAAGACAGCTTGAAGAGAAATAATGTAAGAATTATTGAATTTTCAGAAAGTTAAGATTTAAAAATGTTTAGGATAAAAAATCCTGGAAAACTGCCCAGTTATTAAAAATGGAAATTATTTATCAATAACCACCACAAAGAGAGTCTGGGATAAAAATGCATAGGGCATCATTTAATAAGTTCCATAACTCCCAGGTTAAGGAGAAATCTTGGAAATAAAAGATGAGATTAATAAAATTGAATGTAAAAATACCACTGACTTAATAAATCTTGGAATTAGTTTTAAGAAAAAAACCAACAAAATAGACAAACTATTGTAAATATGATTTTAAAAAGAGAATAAAACAAAATCACTAGCATTAAAGATGAAAATATGGATATACTATGAGTGAAGAAGAAATTTCAAAAAATTATGAGAAGTTATTTTGCTCAATTATATAAAAACACATTTAATAGTATAAGTGAAAAGGAAAAACATTACTAACAATAAAGTACCTAGATTGCTAGAGGAGAGAATAGTATACCTAAATAAGCCTGTTTCAGAAAGAGAAATTGAACAGGTCATAAATTAACTTCCTAAAAGGGGAAACATGAGAACTTATGAGTTTACAAAAGAATTATACCCAAACTTCAAAGACAAACTAATTTCAATATTAACTAAATTATTTTATTTTTTTCCTCTTATTTTAATTATTTTTCCTTGTTTCCATGATCCTTTTTCTTTCCCTCCCCTCTTCTCTCCCTCCTCCTGGAACTGACAAGTGAATCTACCTGGTCATACAAATGCTATCACTTGATACCTATTTCCAAAATATTCATTTTTGTAATAGAGTAATCTTTTAAAACCAAAACCCCAAATCATATACCATACAAACAAGTGATGAATCAAATATTTTCCTTCTGAGTTTCTACATCAACAGTCCTCTATGTGAATAGCTGAATAAATTATTTTAAATTATCGGTAGAGAAGTTTTCCTGCTAATACCCAAACAAGGAAAAGCAAAAACAGAAAAAGAAAAGTTTAGACCAATGTCATTAATAAATATGCATGCAAAAATCCTAAATAAATTCTAGCGAGGAGACTAAACAATATAATAAAATGATTATACATAGTGACCAAACAAGATTCATGCCAGAAATGCAGAGATGGTTTAATTTAAGGAAAAATAAGAAAAGTTATTAGAAAACCACATGATTATGCCAACTGTTTCAAAAAAGTCTGAAAAAAATATGGCATTTATTCCAATTAAAACACTTTCATATATAACTGGTATAACTGGATTTTTTCTTAAAATGATACAAACCACCTACCTAAAACTATCAGCAAGTATTATTTGTAATGGAGATATATTAGAAGTCTTCCCAATAATATTAAGTAAAAAAAGAATGAAACATGGCCATTATCACAAAAAAAGACATTATTTAAAAGTCTTAGAAATTAAAGCATTAGAAATGAGAAGAAAAGAGAAAATGAAGAGATCAGCATTGACAGAAGGGTAATAAGCTATCTTTCTTTGCAAATAACATCATGGTACCTGTGGATAATCCTAGAGATTCAACTAAAAAGTAAGTTGAAACTATAAATAATTTTACCAAAGTAACAGGATATAAACTAAACCCATAAAAATCATCAGCACTTTAAAAAAGTATTACTAACAAAGTCCTGTAAGAATTCATAGAAAGATACTCTATTTAAAATGGTCACAAATTTAGAATAAAATATCTGGGGTATACCTGTCAAAACAAACTCAGGAACTACATGAACATAATTATAAACACTTTTTACAAAAATAAAATCAGATCTAAATAATTGGAGAAATGCACATTGTTTATGGATAGGTAGAACCAAGATAATTAAAATGACACCCCTTTCTAAATCAATCTATTTATTCCATTCCATCCTAATTATGCTACAAATATTATTTCATTGTGCTAGAAAAAATGGCAAAAATTCATTTGGAAGAAAGATCAAGAATATCAAAATAATCAATTTTTTTAAATGTAAGGGAAGGAAGTCTAGTAACACTGAATTTTAAATTGTTTTATCAAGCAGAAATTATAATAAAAACTATCAGTTACTAAGAAATGGGTAGATTAGTGGAAGAGTATAGACATAAAACAATTACTAGTAAAATATTATAGTAATCTTGTTACTGATAAAAGCATAGATCCAGGTTCTTTGGCATAAGAAATTATTACTTGGTAAAATCTACTGAGAAAACTGGAAAGATTTTTGGCAGAAACTATATATAGACCAATATCCTACACTACTTACTAAGATAAGATCAAAATGGACATATGATCTAGATATAAATGGAGATATTAAAAATAAATTAGAAGAACAGGGAACATATTGCCTATCAGATTTATGAATTGGAGGATAATTCATGGGTCAACAAGAGATGGAGAGCATTGTAAGATATAAAATGGATAATTTTAGTACAACAAATTGAAAAGAAATACAAATAAAACAAATATTGCCAACATTAGACTTGAATAAAAAAGAGAGATTTAAATAAATTTAAATATATATATATATATATATATATATACAGTCTCTTGGATAGAGATCTCATACTAAAATTATATAGAGAACTTTATCAAATTCATAAAAAAAAGCATCACCCTATTTTTAAATTATCAAAGGTTATAAACAGATAATTTTTGGATAAAGAAATAAAATCCATTTATAGGTATAATGAAAACCAAAATAATTCTGAGATATCTCACATTCATCAGATTGGCTGAAATGACAAAAGGGTAAAATGACAAATGTTAAAGGGGATGTGGAAAATTGAGGAAAATAATAGTCTGTTGGTGGTGTTGTGAACTTATCTAATCATTTTGGAGAGCATGTGTAATTATATCTAGAGAATTAAAAAAAAAAAACAACTATGGATACCTTTAGACCCAGAAATACCATTGCTGGGTCTGTTTCCTGAGGAGATCAGGAAAAAGGCAAAGAATCTGTGTGCTCCAAAATAGTTATAGCAGCTCCCTCTCTTTACAGCAAAGAAGTGGAACCTGAAGTAATACTCACCAACTGGGGAATGGTTAAGCATTTTAATAAAAAAAAAACATCAAAATGAGCAGAACTAAGAAAACATCATACACAATTACAGATTTAATACTTGAAGAGTAATTTATGAATTCTACATTGAAAATGAATTGAAAAATGGAAATGTGAAAGGCATTACTCAAATATCTACCACATAATGCTGTATGAGCCAGTAGTGGATGGAGGCCTGAGAAACTTGTAAGTAAAATGTATTTAGAAAAGATAAGATAAATAACTGAAGATACCTTAGAGAGAGTATGATCACTCTCTATAAAAAATATTACTTTTCTTGCCTGATCAACATTCCCTGTATTGGAGAAATCAGGGGAGGTAGATACATTGAAAAACAACAACATAAGATTTAGTTACAGCATCAAGGTTCACATACAGAATCTAGATCTACTACCTATTTGATCTTCAGCAACTTACTTGACTTCCTTGTCCTCAGTTTCTTTAGCTATAAAGGAGAAGGCAGGTGCCTACTGACTCTAAATCCATTCTCAGCCTGATGTTGAGAAGAAAGAAAAGGCTTTGTACATAAGAATACTCAAGTTCTAGTCCTGTCTCTTAAACCTAATGCTGTATCATCCTGAGCAAGTCAATTAAATCTTTAATGATCTTGGGAATTATCTGAGACTGTTATTAATAGGGAAGATGCCAACATGCATTGAGAGAGGGAGCTTCCTTCCCAGAGCTGTCCACATATGTGTGAGATCATAGATTTAGTTATGGCTTACTTCAAATAGTTGAGGTGGAAAGTCACCTGTGTCAAGTATGATGATGGCTATTCTGAAAGTTATACTCCTTTCATCTCCAGCCACTCTTGAACATGTTAAGTTCTGGTGATTGATCTTTCCATTGAATTGAATTCCATTGAAACCCACTTTATTCAACCTTGTTACTATTCACTTCAATACTATCTTTGCTTGAAAATACCCTTCAATTTCTGTACCTTCGTGTCCTTGGGCACAGATTTTAATTATAGAACTTGAGCTCTCCCTTGTGTGAGTTAAAGTGAATCATAAGGCAGGTTTCATATATTGCTTCATATATTGATTAATTTGTGAAACCCCTCTAAGTCCTTTAAATGTTGATATGGATTGGGACAGTTTCCAAAAAGGAGAGAGTTAATGAGGAGTTTCTATTCATCATGTAGCACTAATCTAGGTAACTGTGTATAATGAAGATTCATCCCTATCCACCTGAACTAGGGAGATGACACTCTTCCAACAAAATACTTAAATACAGTTCTGTTCCCATGGCAATTTTTCACAAAAAAGTATATTAAATGTAATGACATGGCTAATTTCCAACTTGGCTTCTTCCACCACCCTGAACTTCTTGTTGAAGTTTGAACAGATTAAATTATGATATGAGGGAATCCTCTCTTTCCTGTGTACAGAACAACTCAGAGTCTATTGATTTTTTTGAAAAGTTGTTACATAAAACTCATTTTCTCTCAAGAAAATATAATATTAAGTGAGATAATATGAGGGATAACAGTGGATTTAATGGAGCTCTTTATTCAAGGAAAATATGGAGAAGGAAGAGGAATGGGAGAATCAAAAAGAACATAGAGGAAGAGGACATTGACTAGTGTTGGGTCAGAACAAGAGTAAGGGCTAATAGAAGGATTAGGAGATTGTATCAGTTGAAGGATTCTACAGTTTAGCTAGAATATTATTATCAGATTTATCTACTATCATCATATTATTTAATGAAGAAGTAAAATATTTTTAGTACATTGTCAGATATATATAAATACATATATATTTAAATTTATATACTAATTATTTTCTTTCTTTAGAAAATATATAAAACTAGTGATACCAAGGAAACAAGCATATGTTGGCCATAGTGTTACACAATGTTTTCCCTGATATTGTAACTTTGTACTGTGGCTAAAAATAGCTATATAAATGGGTCCTTGTTGAAAGTCAAGGATTAGTTCTAGCTTCAGTGTAGTTAATTTTGTAGAATACTAGATTTGAAGACTTGTTACAATAATCTGAGGAGGCACCATGATGGAGTAAAGTCAGGGACTCTCCTGAGCTCTCTCAAATTCCTCTTCAAACCACATTAAAATAACTTTTCCAAATTAATTCTGGGATGACAGAACCAAAAAAGAGGGTGAAATAATTTTTCACCAGAAGATAATTCAGAAAGTCAGCAGGAAAGGTCTATATGACTCTGGTGAGAGTAGCATTCAGTGTATCAAAGACCTCACCACACCAGGCCCTACCTCAGTGAGCCAGAATAAGAATCTAGGGGCTACTGAATTTCTAACAAAAGTAATGCATTCCTAAAACTGGTAAGAAGGAGATTGCAAGGGATTCTGCTGACACAAAGAGCAGGACTGTGAAGGACTTAACTATTATTAACAAGGCAAGGATTCAGGAAAACTTCAAGAGACTCATGATGGAAAAGGTTATCCATTGCTATAGAAGTATAGAAGGAACTGATAGAATCTAAATGCAAATTGAAGCATGCGATTTTCACTTTAGTTCCTCCATGAATTTCTCACTACTATAAGTGATATGTGTCTTCTTTCACAGTATGATAAATATGGAAATATGTATTGTATAATAACACATGTACAACCTATATTATGTTACCTGCTGTCTTGGGGAATCATCTCCATAGATAATTGAGTTTATGGGAGATTATGAAAACAACAATTTAAATTGTAAAGAGAGTAAAGACAAGAGGCCTCAAGAAGAGTCTTATAGTCACCCAGAGTTAGTAGAAGTTGTATGAATGAAAATCTGACAAAAAGACTGAAAAAAGGTGATCAGACAGATAAGTACTGAGACAGAGCAGTGTTGCAAAAACCTAATGGAAAGATTCTCTAGGAAGTGAATGTTATTCATAGTAATAAATACCATGATGAATTTTCCAAGGGTGAGGATGGACAAAGAACTATTAAATTCAATTTCAATTAAATTCTACAAATCTGAAGTATGATCTTGAGCTAACTAGTAAAACTGAACATATTGGTGGGGACATATGATAAGAAGTTCACATGGGGATGTAGATTCCCAGAGAAACCTGTGGCAATATTTCTGGGAACGTTAATTGGATCCCCTATAAGTCTATCTGTGTGTGTGTGTGTGTGTGTGTGTGTGTGTGTGTGTGTGAGTGAGAGAGAGACAGAGAGAGAGACAGAGAGACAGAGAGAGAGACAGAGAGAGAGAGAGAAAGAGAGAGACACACACACAGAGACACAGAGAGACAGACAGAGGCAGAGGCAGAGACAGAGAACTATTATCAACTGGGCCCTGCCTAAAGCAAGGTTATTGTTCTAGTCTCAAACTAAATTATGAAACCATTCTCCATTTCCTTTAGTACTTCCTCAAGGAAATTTTTCTGCTATTGCACAAATAATCAAGGGGAAGATTACACTCTCTTTGGCACTTTTGGAGATGAAAATACTTGAAAGATACAAATTTTGGGGCCACAGTTGTGGAAGGGCAAGTCACATGTATGCCTTTCAGAGGCTATGTCTTTTTGGTTTTGGCCATTATAATGCTCATACTAAAAATGCTCCCCCTTAGTTTTATGCTGTATGTATTCTTTGATGGTCGATGCTCCATTTTTTATATGATCAATGTTATATTTTTCACCCGCCTCATGACTGGACATTTTCTTTGTTTCCAGTTTGTAAATTCAACTAAGTTCCTCAGCTGAGTTGGTATATTTTTTCCCCAAAAAGAGGAATGAGGGGACGGCCATATTTCTTTTAAAATAGAGATATATGCTTAATCTTATTATTCTCTTAAAGTGTGAGCATAGTCTGCTAAAATTTCTAGTATCAGGATAAGTTAAAACCTTGTCCTTTTTCTCTTTCTGAAGATAATAAGATGTTACTTTTTGGAAGTTTATGTGTCGAAGCTTTTCTGTCCAAGAAATTCTAACCTACAGATGCCAAGCTCCTTTGGAGGGCCAGAAGAAGCTAGGTGAATAATATGATAAATGTGTGAGTCTCAAACTTCAGGGTTTTTCTCATCCATCCCTTTTTGCCCTTTCCCACACATGCATCTTTTGCATCAAAGAAAAGGAAATTAGTAAAGGGAAAAAATATAGAACCTTATTAGAGTAACACTAATGTATTGCCCCTTGCTTCTATCCTTCTTTCAGATTCCTGCTTTTATTACATATAAATGGCCAGAAACAGAGCCTCTCTAGCTCTGGGCTATTTCCTATAGATGTTTCAGGGAGGAAAGTAGAATATGTGGGTAAAGGGTGCTGATCTAAGTTGGTCAGGTTCCCAGAAGTGATGACCCCTAATGAGAACTGGCCTCAGATTAATTTGGTATGACTCATATCTCAGAATGTCTCTTAAGCCCTACCTGTCTCTAATAGTCAGTGAGAATTACTCAGAAAGAGGTAGTCCCTCATAGATTGGTTCTGACCTTTCAATAATAGAACATATAACCCATACATCCCTTCTTTCTCTGGAGAAATGGTTCAGTACAACATCCTTGATTCTTTCTGTGGCCTCACTAGCCAAGGGGTTATGATCAGAGTGAATGTGGAAGGATAGAGGGGCATTTCATAAATACAGAGATAACATCAGTCAGTGTACACCTGTTCAGTAAATGTTCACCTAAGACCTCTGTGTAAAAGGAATGATTGGGAAGCTTCTGCCCCCAAACAGCACTCTCCTTTCCAATTGATTTGATTGCCATGGTGATTCAGGTGAAAACAGCCCTTGTAAAAGCTGGCTCTGAGAAACACTGTGACTTTCCTATTAAATAGTGAAGTCTTGGGGAAAAAAAAACCTGCCTGGTGCCAATTCCCTTTCCTGCAATCAGCAATTGTTTGTAAGACTGGAAGGCTATTTTCTTCCACAAAATTTCTTTTGACCTTTCAGGGGCAGAGGTAAGCTCTTTGATTGAAAAAACCCAACTCTGTTTAATTTATCCTTTCCAAGCCATTGTTTTGATTCAAACCCAAAAGGTGGTTAGTCTTTTGTGATGCATAATTCTTATTTCAGAAGAATTAATTCTAAAAGTTTAATGGATCAACAAATATTTAATGAACACTGTCATTTGACTGGCATGGCATAGTCATAGAGAATCAGACATGGAATGAACCTTTAAGTTTATCTAGTGCCAAGGATCCATAACTTATTCTTATTTATTTCTTTATATTAGGTATATGTCATAGACTATTTTTGCAATCTAATGAAATGTAAAAAAGGTGAATTATTTTAAATAAATATATAAATTTGCAAACCCTCCTCCCCCTAAATATAACTATAGTTTCCTTATAGGTCTATGAATCTCTAGGTATCAACCTGTGACTTTGTCCATCCTTCCTAAATTTAGAAGTGAAGAAATTGTTCCTCAGGGAGATTGTATGGCTTAATGTTGGTCACACACCAAATAAGTAATAAAACTGGATCTTGAATCCAACTCTTCAGACCTTTTATTCAGGAAACTAAATTATATTGTTCATCAATCACTAGGTAATAATATAGTGATTCCAAAGGGATTGGAGTCCAAAATGTAACTCTTGTCCTCTAGTGAGATATAATTAACACATGTGAAAATTCAAATCATAAAGCCAAGTGCCTTGTCAATATGTGCTAAAATATAAATGATGGCTTGATAGAGTTACCAGCACATTTGATTTACAGTCAGAAAATCCGGATTTGCATTCTCTCTCTGATTTATTAGCTGTATGACCTTGGACAATTGAAACTGGCTCTACATCTCTCAGTTTTCTCATCTGTAAAATGAGGTGATTGAACTTTCATTAAATTTAAATAATCTCCAAAAGGCAGGTTTTTTGTTTTCTTTTTGCCTCCACCCAGTCATATTTCAAGTAGAATTTCAGAGAGGACAATCAGCAAGACTTAGAGAAATCAGGGGGAGGAGGTAACGTCCAGGAAATTCATTATGAAATGTGAATTGAGAATAGACAAAATAAAAATATATATATATATATATATATAAGAGGGGAATTAAAAAAGAGAGAAATGCAAAGTCTAGAGTTTGTCACAAAAATTAGCGGAAATATTAGAAAAAAGAAATATGGCACTTTAAAGATGTAGTAATCTCTTAATTCATTTCAAGTCAACTCTATGATACTGTAGAATGGGGAAGGAAATAAATAGGATTTAAGAATTTACAAGTTGAAGTTCTTTGTCATATGACAGGGAGAAGAAAATGAACAAATGGCAAATAGTATAAATATTAATTATCTTTAAATGCAAAGGAGTTTAGCTATGTTTTCTGTGTCAAACTAAGTTCATAAGTTGATTTTTTTTGTTCCCTGCATCTCATTTTAAGTAAGATATAAACAAAGTGGAATACAACAATATGGGGGTAACCAGGAATATGATAGTATTGACAAACATACAATTTGAGAACCAATTGAAGGAACTACTTGAAGGTTATGTTATCAATGACTTGGAAAGCAAGAATTATTCTTCAAATACTTTGTAAGGTGATGGAAAAGGGAATAAATTTATTTTTATTTTCTCTTGCCCTCAGGGACAAAGGAGGGAGTTGATATTATATGGAAATTAATTTTTGATAACAATTAGCAATAAAAGCATAAACATTTGAGATATAAAAACTTAGCATAAGATATCTATAAGAAAAATAATTCATCAGTAATGAGGGCAGCCAAAAATAAATTGGACCATAAATATTGGCAAGGTACTAGGCCATTTGCCATATATATTATAAAGGAATTTTCCATGCAGGCACTAGTTAGGCTAGTTAAATCAATCAGCAATTATTTATTGAGAACTTATTATGTGCCAAGTAATGTGCAAAGGACTGGGTAAACAAAAATAAATCCTAGAATGACAAAATTTTATATTGCAATGCATTACAGCCTGTATAAATGTAAGGGATTGTAGCTTTAAAGCACTAAGCTTTCATATGGATGAGTTTGGTGTTAAAAAGAGCAGAAAATAATTTACATAAAAATGAATCAACTGATAATGGATGTAAGTATTGTCTCTTGCATAGGTGAATAATTTTATCTTATGAAGGAGCAGGAATAGAATTTTGATTTAATTCAAACTGCTAAAACCTAGATGTAAAAGCATAGTTCTCAGATTTTTTACAAGTAATTTTAGACATAAAATCCAAAGTAGGATTAGTATAAAGTTCTGAATTATCTTGCAAAAGATATCAGTAGATATATATTTCATATGTGAACAGTTTGATGTTCTACAAGATAGAAAGATAATACTTGAATTAAAAATAATTGAAAAGTTAAATGTGAAACGTTTTCAAGTGCATAGACGAACATCCAAAAATACCTGTAGTTGTAAGGAGTTGTGGCAGTTTGATTCATTTCCATGTAAAGACATAGGAAAAATGCACAAATGAAAAAAATTATCAATATTTAGAAATTTTAAAAAATGATCACTATTACTGACTTTGTGTAGGTGATTTGATAGACTTCTTTTTGTTTGTCATTTGATTGTTTGTCCTTATAGATGATGACCAGGAAAAAAAACAAACAAGTGGAGTCACTAAAAACTCAAAAGATCTGCAGGATATTTTTAATCATCAACGGTCTTTAGAAAATACTCAGCTAGTATGTAGAAAAAAGATTTCTATGATTAGGAATGTGAAAATAAAATTTTAAAAAGCAATACATTTTTATAAGAAGATTTGAGATACTCTTTTGTGATTGACTGAATAAGACTGAAGCTCATTGTAAGATAACTTCATTGCCAGCTATTGCTCTTCATCAGCACCTAGAGATTGAGAGAAGCAAAATTTTTCTAAAATTCCTATTACTATTTTCTGCTGCACTTACTTGTTTGAAAAGGAAAAAGAATAAAAGAGAAAGATTTTGCAATTTCTTTCACTGTATAATAAAAGATGTTGAGATCTAATTAAGTTAATCAGTAACCTGGTATATGAAAAGTTATATTGAGTTGTCTATATTGGCTAGGGAAAGTCATCATGAAGACCTTTTTATTTCTCTAGCTCAAAGGAAATTGCTTTGCAAATTAAAAGGAATAACTTTTTAAATGTGATTATAAGTTGAAAAAAACTTAGAAATGCTTCATTGATTTCAGATTAAAGAAAAGAAAAGAAAACGTTCCCAGAAGTGAAGAACAAATTAAAACAGTTAGAAGAAAAGTAGCTAGAGGGCAACTAGGTGACTTGATGTATTGAGATCCAGGCCTAGAGACAGGACATTTAGGGTTCAAATCTGGCCTCAGAGACTCCTTAGCTGTGTGACCCTAAGCAAGTCATTTAACTACCCTTTCCTAGCCCTAACCTCAATACAACTTTGGAACCAATACACAGTATTGATGCTAAAACAGAAGGTAAAAGTTTATTTTTTTAAGTAGCTTACCATAATGTAATTATTCCTGAATGAATCAATGCAGTTTCTATAGTTCACACTTCTGAGTTATTGTGAACACATGGATTTTTCTTACTCTTACCCTGAGGGATTTCTATAACTATGTGCCCAGCTGCCCCTCCTTGATAATGAACATTGAATTAATATAGTTGAATTTTATATGAAGATTGTGTTGCACTTATTATTTTTAGGTTTGCTTCAGTATATAAGTTCTTTCTGTGGTGTTGTAATTATTTCCCCTTCTTGCTCAAAAAATGGTTATATTTACCATCAAAATACATCATCATTGTCAGTAGCTTATTTTGTGCAAATGGAAATCCATCGGTAGGGGTTTGATTTATAAAATTATTTATATATGTATATGTTTATATACATACACATATATGCATACACATACTTGTACACATCTGTGTATGCATGTGGTGTTATTCCTCCCTAGTAGAGTTTCTCCTAGTACCATAACAGCATTTGAATGTAACTGTGGTAATTTATTTTCTGGAAATATAGATCTTTAAATAAAAGAGTATGTTAAAAGAAAGGAGCTAGTTCAGAGAGTAAGTATATACACATTTTGTGATATGTGTGAGCTGTTCTATTGGTAGCTAAAACAAAATATTTCCTGGGGAGCACACTATGAGATATTAATTTCCAATTTGAAATTTCTCTTACCTTGCTTCTGTTTTGCTCCAGAACTTAATGGTATGGAGGAATGTATTTGTATTTAGGGATATCTATGTAAGTCTAATGATTTTTAAAATTTAATTTGCATCAAAGGACTCTGAGTTTTCTCAGTTGTAGACCAATTATTAGACTAAAAACAAATTAGGTAATTGGTGGCATATTATCATGTAGCAAAAGCCAATAGATTGTTGGACATTTTCCCTTTACCTTAAAATAATGGCTTTTTTGCTAATTCTAGTCTAAACAAATTATTTACTGGTCGACAACTAAAATGTGGAATTCCACATTTTATTTAATGATTCTCCCTTTTATTTTCCATATCACTAATCTTAAAGTTTCAATTAGTTTCAAGGGGAGCAAGCCTTGAAGAAGTAATTATTTGATCTTTTCCAGGCACATTTTTTTCTCATTTACTATGGTGATAATGTCTTATAAAATCTGAAACTTGACCACAATTACTTTTGTCATACTCTCTTTGAAGAACAAAATGGACCAATGATTTTGCTCATTATAATAAAGACAAAGCATAGGGAGAGGGCGAGCTCCAGGTGGAAAATTGCTTGAATAATAAAAAGATGGGATCACAGATTCTGTAACTTTAAAACAAAGAGTAATGATTATAATATCAAAAGTTCATATACTTATATGAACCATTAGTATTAGTTATTATGCATTTACATATATAAATACTTATAATGCATTATTATTTGGACATTTTGAAAGATATGATTAAATGTGAATTCACTGTAGCATATCATATGCATGTAACCTTTTATGAGTCATAGAAACATGAAAGTGATAGGAAACAGAGACTATCACTCTAGCCCATAACTGCATGTGAATTTGTTCTTCAAATTGATGGTGATCCAGCCTTTATTCATAAATATGTGGTGAAAAGAATCTTACTAATCCTGAAATATAAGATGGGATAGTTAAAATTATAAGGAAGTTTTTATTTATGTTGAACACAACCTCTTCTATATACTTTTTAACTATTCTCATGTATTACTCTAGAGCTGTATTGGTGAGCCTGGAGAAATGCTGCTGGAGTTTGCTAGAGGGGGCTGCTCCCTTTCATTTCTTCATGTATGCCTGAGGACATTTCTCACATCACATACCCCTCTGTCCAGCAGCCACTTCCTCCCTCCCCTGTCTGGGGTAAGGTGGGGGGGGGGGCGGCTCACAAGTGGTATAAGGGATGAAGTTTGGCACTCAGACTCTAAAAGTTTAACCATCACTACTCTTGAGCAAAGTAAGACAAGTCTTACTCTTCTTTCAGATATATATTTTGACAACAGCCTATAGTTATACTTTACCATCTCTAAGACTTATGCACATCAAGTTAAATATATAATAATGTCATTCAATTGATCTTATATAGAATAGCATCTAGTTCATATACTATATTATTTATCTTATTTTGTTTACATTCCAATTTGTAAGCATCCCAAATACATAGTAGTCAGGATAGACTATAACTCAGATATTGTTTGAACAGATCAGCAGACAAAAAGACTTCACCTCCATTATTCTGCATGTTATTATAATTTAAGTTCCTTAAATTATCTGAGTGTCAGTTTCATCACATTGTTAGCGTTGCGTGCTGGGAGCTAAGATGGTAAAATAAGGGCACTTACTTCACTCAAACCCTCCAAGCATACAAAATAGAAGAGTAGGGGAGACATGTCTCACTGGAATGAGAGGGGTGTGTAGTCCAGTGAGTGCTACATTGGGGGGACCTTATAGAGCACACACAAGTAGAGTCTATGAGTGTACACAGGTGGTGATTTCAGAGTGTACACTGGGCAAGAGAGCTTTCATATAGCCTGAGGCAACAAACTTGAGACAATGAAAATGCATATGAGGAGACACACCACATTAAAAATAAGTGGCTAAAACACAATCTATTATGTTTGGTCAGCTACAAAAAAAAAAAGAAAAGAAAAGAAAGCAGGGGTAGTAATCATGATCCTCAACAAAGCAAAAGTATAAATAGATCTAATCAAAAGAAATAAGGAAGGAAATTGCATCTTGATAAAAGATGGCATAGGCAATCAAATACTATCAAGATTAAATGTATAGGCACCAAATGGCATAGCATTTAGATTTCAAAAGGAGATATTATATGACTTACAGGAGGAAACAGACACTAAAACTTTATTAATGGGGAACCTCAAACTTTCCTTCTCAGAAGTAGATAAATCCAACTAAAACGTAAATAATAAGGGAGTTAAGGGTATACATAACATTTTAGAAAAGTTAAATATGAAAAACATGTGGAGAAAAATGAATAGGGATACAAAGGAATATACATGCTTTCATCTGTACATGAGTTTCTTTTTTGTTTCATCTCAATGTATAGAAGTAGAACACAAGGTAGGATATTTCAAAGGAGTTCTTTAACTGAAGCCAGTGTTCTTTCTACTACTCAAATCTTCTGCTTTTGGGATGATTACTTAAAGCTTTATTTAAAAAATCCAGGAGGAAAAATTAGTAAATTAATTATATATATGAGAGAGAGTGATAGAGAAAGAGAGAGAGAGAGAGTAATAGACTTCTTTACTAGCAGCAATGCAATGATCCAGGACAATTCTGAGGGACTTATGAGAAAGAGTACTATCCATATCCAGAGGAAGAACTGTGGGAGTAGAAATGCAGAAGAAAAACAATTGCTTGATCACATGGGTTGATGATGATATGTTTGGAGATATAGACTTTAAATGATCACCCTATTACAAATATCAATAATATGGAAATAGGTCTTGATCAATGACATGTTTAAAACCCAGTGGAATTGCTCATCAGCTATGGGAGGGGGATAGGGAAAGGGAAGGGAAAGAACATGAATCTTGTAACCATGGAAAAATAGTCTAAATTAATTAAATACAATTTTCCAAATTAAAAAAATAAAATTAAAATTAAAAAATCAAGTTCAGGTTCTCAGAATAGAAAGCTATTCTTATCTCTACCATCCCATTTTTCTGTACTTGACTTGATGACTTAAAGTTTTACAAAAAAAATCATAAAATCAGGACACAACATTTGGAAAACAAAGTATTACCACAATAAAGCAAGGCATAAAACTGATAGATATTGGGCTTCCCCACAAGTTGTTATTGTGATAAATAGCCAAATAAACTTTTCAGAGAAGCAATTAAGTTATGGGAGGCCAATTTATTCTTAGAAATCTTTTGTGCCATGCATATATAATCATCAAAGCTTTCGGGGCCCCGATTAGAAATTTTATTTTTGATATACAATTGTGCAGCTCAGGCAGAAGTGAATGTCTCTCCCATAGGTAAACAGCTATGGTAAGTAAAAGTGAAACTCTCTGGTTCATTGAAACTACACAGAGAATTAATTTGGAAGAGCTCTCTTGAGAAAACTATAGACATCAAGGTAAAAGAACATTCTTCATCTGCTTCACAGGATATGTTCACAGTCAAATAGAGACTGAATAGAAGTAAATGAATCTTTCAAAAGAGGGCCTGGAAACAGCCTGGAATGGGTGAAATTCATCTATGTATTCCACTAGTGTGCATTTAAAAATGTTTATCCAGTATTCTGCCCTTCGAGAAAACAAGTCTATATTAAGCACATACTTTGTGTCATGCACCATGCTACATTTTGCATACAAAGATAAAAATCCTTGTGGCCTCGAGGAATTTACACTCTGTTAGAGGAAAATAAAATTATACTGATTGATAAATATATAAAAATAAATAAAATAGGACTAATGAGAATACTTTATAAGGTAATCCTCAAATATAGGACATATGTTTTGTAAGTCTTAAAGCATTATGTGATTTGTTTCATAAAGTTTTCATTGCTATACTAAGTTTTGGGGGATACACATTGTAAATATGAGCCATTACTCCTAAGTCAAATCCTGTGTTCTATACTCCTTATCTATGTCATAATGGTAAGTCACAATCTGTCCATGCCTTAGTTTTCTCAAGCATAAAATCAAATTGTTGAGTTTAAATGGCCATTATAGTCCCTTCCAGCTTTAAATCTGTGACCCTATAAATAAGTCACCATTGTTTAAAAAACAGTTTTAGTGGAAGTGATAACACGTATAAGTGTATTTATTTAACATATTAATTCAAGTACTACAAGGCATTAAAGTAATATTTATGAGAAGGCACTCACTTCTGTGGTTTGAGGAAAGTGATTAGGAGAGGTCTTGTGTAAGAGATACTCCTGTAAATACTTTGGTACTTACTATATCTAATTCGTGGATTAAATGATCCTATTAACATTAATTTCAAACAATACTATCAAACTTCTTCAATGAGATTGTGAATCTTGAAATTTCTCAGACTTGTGAATATTAAAAAATTCCCTACTGGGAACACTCCCCATTTTGACAGTGAGAACTCTGCTTGGATCAGAAATGGGAAGACCTCTACTCCACCTGTACTTAAGACTGCTTTAGGGGAGAAAACTCCTTGCTAAACAATGAAAGTACTTAGACCCATGCTTATGATGAGGCAGGGAGTTCTTTAAGCCATGTACCTATAAAGGTCGGACAACTTGTAAACTTGCCAGGAGCAAAGAGGTGAAAACTTATTCAGAAGGTTTTTTTTCTGGTACAAACTTACTAAAGGGATTAGTTGACCCAGCAGTGTTTTTAGAATGGGTTGTCCTTTGGAAAACGTTTACTGTGATTGGTAGATGTAAGGACTTAGGGGAGGTGACATAGGAGAAAACCCCCTATATAAGAAAAAGCAGAATCTCTCGAAAGGATCCTTTTGGAGATCTTTTGAGGAGAGGCTCTGGAAAAGGGAAGCTCTTGAAGGACAATCTCTAAGGAGGTCTCGCTGGAGCTCCTCTGAGGGCACTCTGTCCCTCTGGAGGCTCTTGAGAGAGGCCCTTTGAAACAGTCTCTGGCTGGAAAGCTCTTTGAGGAGGACTCTGGCTGGAACTCTCTCTGAGGAGACTCTGTCACTAGAATCCTTGCTTAGACAGACCTTGTGGTGAGTGATAAAAGACTGACTGACTGATCTCTCTCTCTTAAGACTCAGGTCTAGGCCATGTTGGCTTAAGGCCCTTCATACTTATATACTTTTTGTCTCTTTCTCTCTTTTCTTTAATTCCTCATTGTATTATTAATTAAATTCTCTATAAAACCCAGTTGACTTGGGTATTTGAATAATTGGGAATATTTCCCTGGTGACCACCTTATATTCGATTTAAAACCAAGACACTGGAGTGAAACACATTTTCTGCGGTCACAAATTTACTCACCCACTCTTATATCTAGCATAATTTGTATCTTCCACCATTTTTACTCACTACAGTTTACAACATCAACAATTTAAATTATAACAAGATTCATACTGCCAGAAATGAAAAAAAATGCTTTCAGATAGACTAAATATTTGGATGTATAACTCATTAACTTAGTACATAGTAAATATGTATTGATAACTAAATAGAGAACAATGACAACAAAAAAAGAAAAATGTTCCCTGATTGGATAGAAGGAAGAGAGCAGACTGAGTTACATTTGAGAAATTGAGCAGGAATGTTCATTAGTGTTATCTGTGCCCTTATATAAAAATCCAGACTTTTAAAGCTAATATTATTTTGATCCTGGCATAAAATTATGGAGAATAAATATGCCAGTCTCTATAGTTTTAAAGTTACAGGGACCCCAAAAATATATACTGATAATGAATTATAACTTGTTTCAGGACAAAATCCCCACAACACATGTATTACCCACTCACTTGTTTGTTTTTTAAATTTTTTTCTCTATTTTTCTTTAGCACAATGTCAATACCCGGCAAAGAATAAGCACTTAATACATGTTTATTAATTCGTTGATATATGGTAATAAGTCTTGAATCCATGTCTTTTGATTTCAATTCTACACCTCTGTCTCATAGACTATGAAAATTCAAGTGGTTATTGGCATACTGATATTTATTTCTAATAAAAATTGAAAAGAAAGAGTAGCATTTTAAAATGTCATTTCATCATTAAAAAGAATTCTAGCTTTAGCTCTTTCTTCTACAAAATATTTACCTTTTACAATGCTCACTCCATGGAACATCTAAGTAGAGTAGAAGATTAAATGTTGTTAGGACACCAGGAAAACTTGAGTTCAGGCTTCATCTGGACTGAAATTCAGGAGGAAACTGATTTCAAAAGACACGTTAGATTCTAAATATGTCACTGTGGCCATGTGAATTTTTTCATCTGTGATATAATTTTAAATGTGTTTATATAAAAGTGGGTTACTATTGGTAACTAACAATACTAACAATGGCTAACTTCCAATATTGTAAGGAATGTTTCATATAAATCTGAAAGTCCTGAAGAAACGTGTTTGCTCTTTTTCTTATTACTAGTACAGACCACAAACCATTTATACTTTCTTAATCTATGAGATCATTTTTTCTTTCGTATAAATTCCCCATTGATTACTTATCCAATATTCCCATTTTCTACTGTGATGCAAATAGAGTTGTCTATAATGCACAAGTACACATATTAAGTTAATTTGTAACATCTGAAGGGGTAGGCCTACAAAACTATGAAAATCTCCTCAAGAATGTGATTTCTAAGGAAAATTATAAGGAAACAAGTCCCTGGACAAGATCTCAGACAATGAATTCTGTCTGGGCAGATACATAGGTACCTTGTCTCTTCATTGTCAACAAGCTATATTTAGTGTCTATAGTGGAGCTGACTGCTAATTTTGTAAAAGGTTTTTCTAAAATTACACACAAAAGTCTTTAAAATATACACATCATAATGGAATGAACTGTTTATCTCTTATTCTTCATTGATAAATTATAGGATTTAGACTAGCTGATCTCTAAGATTCC
The DNA here is from genome assembly GCF_027887165.1 of Monodelphis domestica. Lineage (NCBI taxonomy): Eukaryota > Metazoa > Chordata > Mammalia > Didelphimorphia > Didelphidae > Monodelphis > Monodelphis domestica. The sequence continues at coordinate 689,233,911 of NC_077227.1, read as the reverse complement.
TTCTCCTTATAAGATTCTACTCATCTACTGATTTACTTTTAGAAATCTAAAAAACCTTAATGGCATTTAGTATAATTATAGCTCCTTGTCTCTTCAAAATATAGCTTTCCTTTTACCTCTACTCTGAGAATGGCACTTAACCTCTCCCAATACAGTGCCATACCCCCTTTATTTGCTTGGATTCAGCAGAATATCTAATTATAATTATCTAGGAGAAACTGTGTTCCTGGAGTCCCAAGTTGGAACTTTTGAAGTCAAATTAGGTTACCTAGCACTTAAAAGATCTTGAAAGAATTTTAAAGATCATCTTCCAGGATTATTTAGCTTTAGATATGTGGAGGGAGGGGAAGAGTGGAGGAGGGAAAGAAGGAGGGAGAGAGCCAGAGCCAGAGCCAGAGCCAGAAGCAGAGATAGAGAGACAGAGACAGAGAGAAACAGAGAAACAAAGAGACAGGTAGAGATAAATACAGAGACAGAGAGCTATAGAGAGAATTATATGTATATATATATGTATATATTTATCATGATGGAATAATATGTACATACATACATACATAAAACTGCATTTCAAATGGTTTCCTTTATGACCTTGTGTAATCTATTTAATGTTTTATATATTTTTTTTTATTCTTAAGAGTCCATATTCATGACCAGACTTCAAAAGGGGCCCATAACACAAGGAAATGTTAACAATTGGTTCTTGTCCAAAGTCTACATTTTTTACAGAGAAACTTAAGGTAAAAAGATGGGGAAATGGTGACTCAAATTCACATTGTTAATAAGTAATAGAGATTGCTAATTTGAAATTCCATTATTATTATTATTATTAATATTCTACACTTCTACCTGTGTTTCTTTCCCTTTAAGGAACCATCATTTTATTTGTATGGTCACAATTTCTACTGGCAAATATAAAAATACTGCCCACAACCAAGTTGTGACCTCATTGTTATTTCCTTTACTTCTCGGAACATCAATTTCTGCAACATTAAAAATAATATTTTGGTCTAATATCAGAGTGTATTAACCTGAGGTCTATGAATTTTAAAATATTTTGATAATTGATTTTACACATAATTAATTTCCTTTGCTGGATTTTCTTTTGTAAATTTAAGTAAATTATTTTGAGAAGGGGTCCATTGGTTTCACCAAAGTGTCAAAGGAGTCCATTATAGAAAATATAAAGAACAGAAACTCCTGCACTATCCTAAAGCATGATAGAATTTTAAGATTTGTTTTGTCATTCACTCAGGGATGTGCTGGCAAGTGTTTAGCCATCAAATCTCCAAAAAATGGACAGATTCACACTTTTTGTTTTAATTTTCATTGTTCACATTTTCTATGTATCTTTATTTAATCTAGACATTGAACCAAATAGATAAAATCTCAATTTTAATGTTTGACTTCCCAATTCTAAATGCTCATTTTCAAGATATAAAAATTGGTCCTAGTAAGGTTTGAGAACACCTGTAAATTTACTTACTCCACCAAAAGAAAAACACCAAACAAAGTCTAGTGCCCTCTTCTCAAGTTACTGATTCTCTCCAGAAGTAGCTAGGCTTCTCTTAGGTTGACAGGCACATAGTCTGTTGTTGGGCAAGCAGTGAAAACCTTCTCAGATGGCTAATACTTCCCATAGCTCTCACTTTACTCATGTTGCATTCCAGAGCCTAAAGACCACTTTCTACCCTTAAAAACTATTATGGAATTATTGTAATACAGGACTATTGACATCATTTCTACAATATTGTGGATTAAGGGCATTTAAGTGGTTGGGGGTATAGAGCACAATCACTGAGATCTGAAAGACCTGAATTCAAATCCATCCTTAGACATTTACTATCTATATAAGGTGCCTGGGCAAGTGGTCAAACCTTATTTGCCCCAATTTCCTTATCTCAAAATTAGCTGAAGAAGGATACAATAAACCATTCTAGGATCTTTGCCAATAAAATCCTGAACAGGGACATAAAGAGTAACATATTTAGTCAAAATGACTGATGAGCAAAACTTGTGAATTAAGAGGTTCATGTAGGAAACTGTTTACCCAATTTCTAAACCACTCATGCATGAGGTATTGTTTAGAAAGGAAGATTTGGGTAAAATGGGGTCTACTTGTATAGGGTTAATAAAGAAAAGGCTAGTCTACTGGTAGCCAGAGAAATTGTAAGCTTATGCTTTATAATGTCCACTAAGAAATCTAATTTTCGATAGAAGCTTAATTATCAAGATGGTCAGTATTGATGTCATTATGGTAGGCATTTGTTAAAAGGGTGCCTCTGAGTTTCTTCTTCCCATTGCAAACTAGCAAGGTAGCTGGCAGAGCTATTCTTCACTGTCACACATGTCACATACACTAGAATCTTCTGGCAGGTTTAGATAAGTAATATCTGCTGGAACAGATTCAAAGATGTAAATCCTTTCAGTGTCTTGCATACCGTGGACATATTCAGCAAGAAGTGTGTATTCTGGAAATGTAGATGTCCTCCAAATGACCTACATACCCAGCAATGAATGTGGGGGTAGGAGAGGGGGAATAAAAACATGATAAGATTACTTACTCAACGGAAGGAGTGTTGAGGATAAATGAGGTGATGAGTATTAGAGTTATGAGCTGTAGAAAGACTTACTAGGAACTGTGAGATTGAGATCTTCACTTTTTAGATGTGTGATGAATAAAAAATTTGATGTTTTTGGCCTCAGTTTCTTTCACTGAAAAATGAGAGATTTGAACTTAAGCATTTTAATGGTCCTAACACAAATGTCCTATGATTACTCCTTAGTGCAAAATTCTTCTTTTTTGTAATCTTCCATTGATTGTCTACATATGTATATCTTTGTATGTGTATGTTTGTATGTGTATGCTTATATGTAATATTATATCTATCTATCAATCTATGGATAGAACTATCTATTTGTTTGGTTTGTATATTGCTGCTTTCATATTATTTTCCCCTAAAGGCTAAGGGGCAGACTTTTGCCTATCTTTGTATCCCTAGAATTTAGCATAGTACATAAACCTTACAGGTACTTAATAAATACTTATTGACTGACTGCATGATCTAACATTCTTTTGAATTCATTTTCTGTCTCTGACATTTGTTGTTTATCTGTTTAGTCAAGTCTGATTACACATGACCCCATGAAATTTTATTCATGGAAATTTCTTGGCAAAGACACTGCAGTTTGCTACTTCTTTCTCAAGTGTGGCCCAATTTTACAGATGACCAACTGAGGCATATATAGAGCAAGTGATTTACTCCAGATCACAAAACTAGCAAGTATCTGAAAACAGATTTGAGATCAAATTTTCCTTACTTCAAGCCTGGTGCTCTATCCACTATACCAGTGATGGCAAACCTTTTAGAGATGGAGTGCTGGGCCTCAACCTCACCCCACCCCCTCAGACCAAGTGCTATGCCCACCCCACTCCAGACCATGTGCCCCATCCCTTCCCCTCACCGAGTATAAGGTATGCCCTACCCCCCATTACCCCACACAGGGGATGGAGAAAGTGCTTCCATGGGGCTGCTAGAAAGAGGGGTGGGTGAAGTGAGGAATGTCTTCAGTGAATGTAGAGAGAGGGAGCAGAGATGCCTGAGCACTCTACTCCCCTCCAGCTCTGCTGCTTGTGAGCCACCCACCTTAAATCTCTCTGCACTCCCATTGGGCTGCTGGGCAGAGGTGCAGATGAAATGAAAAAAAAATGTCATCAAAGAAAATATAGAGGGAGAAGGGAGCAACACTGCCTGAATTCTTCTACTTTTCTAACATTGAACTCTGGGAGGAAGTGGAGAGGAAGGGTGGCTGAATGCCCACAGAGAGGTCACTGCCTGCCATCTTTGTCACCTGTGCCATAGTTTCACCATCACTGAACTATACCACCTAGCTGCCGTGATCTCTGGTATATTGTATTCTAAAAGTCTCTGCTCTAAATATGATTTCTTCTAGTCCTTCAATTTTATTTTCTAAAGGTACTTTTAGCATTAATAATTCTTATTTCTTTATATGTACAATGGGTATATTAGAGTAGAGTAGAAACCATTATACAACGACTAACAAAGAGTAAACACAATAAATTTTATTAAATAATTTGTTGATGGCAGAGATCATGTTTTTAGGCTTTCTTTGTTTTTTTTTTCCCAGAGTTTAGCAGAGTGCCTGGAAAATAGAAAGCACTTGATATTTGCTTGTTTATTGTTTATCTAATCTAAAATTCTATAATCTATGGCCCTTTTTAGCTATATTTTTAGCATCCTATGTTTAAGTTCCTTTTAGCTTCTAATTGTATTATTCATGAACTTGGTTCTGATTTTCCCAGCTTTTTAAGAGAGTATGAGCCACATAAAATATCAGCTATCCAGGATATGAAACACTTCATCTGCATCAGACAGATAGTCCTAAGGCTTAGAAACTCCTTATCATTCCATTAAATTATTAAAAATACATGTCTATAATTCTATGAGCAAATACATTTTCCCTATTTTTACAAATTTTTAAAAAATGATACTTCAAAAGTTGAAGGACTGGAGGTAGAGTTTTCTCATACCACTATGATCTTTCTATTATATTCTGCTCCATTTACATTTACTGTAAAAAAAAATTCAAAATGTCATCAGTCAGTCTACTACCCTTCATCAAGATTATTGGTCAATTCTTTTGTAGCCTGATCATTTATTTTTGGAAGCCTAGGACAATTTGTGCTTAAAAAGGATGAGTAAAGATAACTGTTCTGTATCTCTTTTCCCCTTGCATTGTCATGACAGTAAATCCTTGTACTTAGTATCTGAAGATTTGGCTTTTAGTTTTAGCTTTGCCACTTACTATCTATGAGTCTGGGAGCAAAGGATTTGACTTTTTTCTCTAGATATCAAATCCTTTATAGATTACATGGTGATAATAATCCATGACCAACTAACTCATAGGTCTATTAAGGAATCACATGTGAAAAATATATTAAATTATATATATATATAATTCATTTTTGAAAACTGTATAAATATGTATGGTTTTTGCTATTCATACATTAGTCAATCTTATAAAGAGTGTTTAACTAGGAATTCACATGGTTGAAATATCTCCTATGTATGATCAGATGGTACTGTTTTTAGATGACATATGGTAGTGATTCTTGTAACATTGGAATAACCAAAATTCTAAAATTGGAAATGGCAGAAATGGAAACAGAAGGCCACATGTTAGATATAAGAGAACTATAGCATTTGATAACTTCTATGAAAGAAGGGACAACTACACAATATATACACAAAGAAATATTTAAATGAAATATGAATTGAAAAGAAATTTTGCTAACCATATAAATGACAAAAGAATGTAAAGAAAAACCAAATGCTATAGGGGCTTCATTAATGATAGCAGACCAAGTAGATGTCCTTCAGTAAGTTTAGATGGATCCCTAAAAGGATTTTTGGGAAGGGCAGCATGAGTGGTGTCTATGCTTTGCAATCTATTTCATTTAGAAGATTATATTGATGAAATTACATATTTATCAAAATACTGTTGTCATCATTTTAAATATTCTAACAGAAATCTCACAAATAGACAATAAATTCCTGGCCTTCAATGTTAGTTCTTAATATACATATTGTCTCCATTTCCTGATTCAGGAAGACTTAAGGAAATAAGTTCTTATCTTGCTTCTATCAAAATAACAGTAAGATCATAGGGAAATCTATCCATTTTCCTAGAGATTTCTTGACTACCCTCTAAATAAAATAATTGGATCTAGTAGATCTTTGTAGAGACTTTGATGTTCATGTAACTTTGTAGACATAATTATGTTCAGGTAACAAGGTAAACCAGAAGATGTCTGAAGTCCTTTCCAAATATAAAACTCAGTGATTCTATCAGTAGATAACAAGGACCATTTAAATTTTCTTTATATTCTCAGACTCATTCTATATACTAATAATGTATATTTCAGAATTTCTCTACCTATGGCCTAACTTTAATACATACTTTATATATCATATATGTACATACATATAAGCACTTGCATGTATGTATATAAAAATAAAAAATATAATCCATAGATACATGAATTTTTAAATAGGTATGTTAATGTATATGTAAAAGCAAAAAAGTATGTGTATGTATGTATATATATATATATATAGAGAGAGAGAGAGAGAGAGAGAGAAAGAGAGAGAGAGAGAGAGTCTATCCAACATTTGTTTCTTCCATTTTTTTTTGTCAAATTAACCAATCTGTCGGGTGTCAGATGTTAATACAGATTTTTTTAAATTTACATTTCTCTAATTATTAAAGATTTAGAGCATATTTATGTAGATTTTAATTCCTTAATTTCTTCCACCAGAGACATGTTATTCATATCACCATATAATTTATCAATTGGCAAATGACTTTCAAATATGTATATATATATATATGTATATATGTATATATATACATATATAGTCAATTTTAGTCAATTTAGAACATTATTCCTTGGATTCAAGAATCATATTCTATCCCTCCCTCCCCTAGCCCTATCCTTCCCAAACCCCATACATAATTCTACTGGGTATTAAATGTGTCCTTGATCAGAACCTGTTTCCATGTTGTTGATGATTGCACTAAGATGTTCATTTAGAATCTATATCTTGTGAATCTTAAAATTGCTCAGACTCTACCTTAGAACATTTGGTTAAGGCTATTCCCCATTTTAAATAATGGAGGTACTTAGTCAGGAATGTTTTTGAGAACTTTACATTACTCCACCCATACTTAGGCATACTTTAGGGGAAGATAAATTTAAAAAACTCCTTACTAAACAATGAAATGGTACTTTACTCATACTTATAGTGAGGCAAAAGCCCTTAAGCTAGGTCTATTTTTAGATCTAATACAAAAGGGTGCTAAGTACCTATGAAGGAAAAATTAATCACTAAAAGATCAAGCAACTTACAAAGGGCAATACTCAAGAAAATATAATCTACCCAGAGAAGGTGAGAAGTAAAGAGCAGTGAAAACTAGGAATGGGCAGTCCTAGGAAAAGTGTCTACTGTGATTGGTAGACGTGAAAATTTAGGGGAGGTGACACAAGAGAAAATTTTCTTTAAAAGGAAGGAATTTGAGGCCTCTGTAATTAGTTCAGCTTTGGAAACTAAATTGGAGGTCAGGAGTCAGAGCTGGGTCTCTGAACTCAGTTCAAGAGTTGAGAATTTCAGTGAAGAATTGGATTTTTGCTTGGGACAAAATCTTGTGGTGAGTGATTAAAGACTGACTAGTCTCTCTTAAGGCTTAGGTATAGGCCATTGGCCTAGGTATTTTCCTACTATTTCCTCTGACTCTGTCTCTCTCCCTTCCCTTAATTCCTTCAATTGTATTAATTAAAATCTCCATAAAACCCAGTTGATTTGGGTATTTCATATTTGGGAATTTTTCCCATGTTGACCACATATTTTTGATTTAACTCAAGACACTAAAAATTATCTTTACAGTTTTGGCAACTCAAAGTTTTGAAAAACCACATTTTTGTGGTCACAGTATTAAATGTGTCCTTAATCAGAAACTGTTTCCATGTTGTTGATGGTTCCACTATGATGTTCATTTAGAGTCTATATCCCCAATCATATCCCCCTCAACCCATGTAGTCAATCAGTTGTTTTTCTTCAGTGTTTCTGCTCCCACAGTTTTTCCTCTGAGTGTGGATAGTGTTCTTTCTCATAGATCCCTCTGGGTTGTTCAGGATCACTGCATTACTGCTAGTAGAGAAGCCCATCACATTTGATTGTACCATAGTGTATCAGTCTCTGTGTACAGTGTTTTCCTGGTTCTGATCCTTTCACTCTGCATCAATTCCTGGAGGTTATTCCAGTTCACATGGAATTCCTCCACTTTATTATTCCTTTTAGCACAATAGTATTCCATCACCAACATATACCTCAATTTGTTCAGCCATTCCCCAATTGAAGGACATCCCCTCATTTTCCAATTTTTTACCACAACACATAATGCAGCTATGAATATTTTTGTACATATATTTTTCCTTATTATCTCTTTGGTGTACAAACCCAGCAGTGCTATGGCTTGATCAAAGGGCTGGCAGTTTTTTAGCACCCTTTGGGCATAGTTCCAAATCCCCCCCCCCAGAATGGTTGGATTAATTCACAACTCCACCAGCAATGCATTAATGTCCCAACTTTGCCACATCCCCTCCAGCATTCATTGGTTTTTGTTTGTACAAAAATTCTTTAATTTGATGTAATCAAAATTATTTATTTTACATTTTGTGATTTTTTTCAAACTCTTGTTTGGTTTTAAAATCTTTCCTTTCCCACAGGTCTGACGTATACTCTTCTGTGTTCACCTAATTTACTTATAGTTTCTTTCTTTACATTCAAGTCATTCACCAATTCTGAGTTTATCTTGGTGTAGAGTGTGAGATGTTGATCTATACCTAATCTGTCCCATACTGTTTTCCAATTTTTCCAGCAGTTTTTATAAAATAGTGGAATTTGGTTCCAAAATCTGGGAACTTTGGGCTTGTCATATACTATCTTGCTGAGGTTACTTACCCCAAGTCTATTCCACTGATCATCCTTTCTGTCTCTTAGCCAGTACCATATTGTTTTCATGACCACTGCTTTCTAATATAGTTTGAGATCTGGGACTGCTAGGCCATCTTCCTTCACATTTTTTTTCATTATTTTCCTTGACATCCTTGATCTTTTGTTTTTCCAAATAAATTATTTTATTTTTTTTTATTCCAATTCAGTAAAAAAGTTTTTGGGTAGTTTAATGGATATGGCACTAAATAATTAAATAAGTTTGGGTAGGATGGTCATTTTTATTATGTTAGATCATTCACGAGCAGTTAATGTTTTTCCAATTGTTTAGATCTAGTTTTAATTTTGTGGAAAGTGTTTTGTAGTTGTGTTCATATAGTTCCTGTATTTATCTCTCAGTAGATAGATTCCCAAGTATTTTATGTTGTATAGGGTAATTTTAAATGGAATTTCTCTTTCTAATTCTTGCTGCTGGGATGTGTTGGAGATATATAGAAATGCTGATGACTTATGTGGGTATATTTTATATCCTGCAACTTTGCTAAAGTTGTTGATTATTTCCACTAGCTTTTTAGTTGATTCTCTACTATTCTTTAAGTAGATCATAATACCATCTGCAAATAGTGATAGCTTGGTCTCATCGTTGCCAATTTTAATACATTCAATTTCTTTTTCTTCTCTAATTGCTACTGCTAGTGTTTATAGTACAATGTTAAATAATTGATGTGAGAACGAGCATCTTTGTTTCACTCCTAATCGTATTGGGAATGCATCTAGTTTATCCCCATTGCAGATGATGTTTGCTGATGGTTTTAGATAACTGCTGTTTATTATTATTAGGAAAACCTTTCTATTCTTATAATTTCTAGTATTTTCAATAGGAATGGATGTATTTTGTCAAAGGTTTTTCTGCTTCTATTGAGATAATCATGTGATTTTTGTTGGTTTGCTTGTTGATATGGTCAATTATGTGGATGATTTTCCAATATGGAACCATCCTTTCATTCCTGGTATAAATCCTACCTGATCATAATGAATAACCCTCATGATCTATTGCTGGAGTCTTTTTGCTAGTATTCTACTTAAGATTTTTGCATCTATGTTCATTAAGGAGATTGATATATCACTTTCTTTCTCTGTTTTTGACCTGACTGGCTTTGGAAATTGTACCATATTTGTTTCATTAAAGGAATTTGGTAGAACTCCCTCTTTGTTTATTATGACAAAGAGTTTTTATAGTATCGAGATTAGTTATTCTTTGAATGTTTGATAGAATTCATTTGTGAATCCATCTGTTCCTGTGGATTTTTTCTTAGGGAGTTCTTTGATGACTTGTTCAATTTCTTTTTCTGATATGGGATTATTTAAGAATTCTATTTCTTCTTCTGTTAATCTAGGCAATTTATATTTTTTTGTAAATATTCATCCATATCACCTAGATTGCCATATTGGTTTCATATAATTAGGCAAAATAGCTTTTAATGACTGCCTTACTTTTCTCTTCATTGGAGTTGAGGTCTCCTTTTTCATGTGTGATACTCTTAATTTGGTTTTCTTCTTTCCTTTTTTTTATTAGATTGAGCAATACTTGTCTATTTTGTTTGTTTTTTCAAAATACCAGGTTCTAGTCTGTTTATTAGTTCAATAGTTCTTTCACTTTTGATTTTATTAATTTGTCCTTTAATTTTTGTGATCTCTAATTTAGTTTTCATCTGGGGATTTTTGATTTGTTCACTTTCCAATTTTTTGATTTGCATGTCCAATTTATTGACCTTGGCCCTCCCTAATTTGTTAATACATGAACTCAAGGATATAAATTCTCCTGGAGTACTGCTTTGACTGCATCCCATAGATTTTGAAAGGATGTCTCATCATTGTCATTTTTATCAATGAAATTATTAATTGTCTCTATGATTTGTTCTCTAACTAACTGATTTTTCAAATGTATATATTTGAATCCCTAGACATGAGAATTTTATCAGAGAAATTTGTTGCAAAGATTGCTTTTTTATTTACCTACTTTTTCTAAATGTTTAATAACTAACATTATAGTTAACATTTAGCACTGCCAAATATTCTCCTTTGATATAAAGATCAACCTTGTCAGGTATGTGCTACTAACATCTTCATTTTTCAGATGCAGAAATTAAGATCTTTATAAAAGCTAAGGTCAATAATGAAATACATTATATCATACAGTTAGGGCCAAAGATCAATGGTAAAAATTAATAAACAAATAAAAATTGAAAACAGGTATCTCTGACTCAAGTTTAAATGAACTGGCTTAATTGTGCAAAAGCTTTTTAATTTTTATGTTGTCTAAATTGTTCATTTTACCTCCTGTGACTCTATCTTTTGCTTTATCCAAAGATCTGAAAGGTAATTTCTTCTAAACTTCTTTAAAATCTTTATATCTCAATTTAAATCTGTAGTCAATTAATATTGAATTGAGTTTTTTAAAAAAATAATTTTCTCTTAACCCTCTCCCCATATCTCACCAAGAGCTATCTGATTCTATGGTCATACTGAAAGTTTCTCCCTCAGGCTATAAAACTGTCTTGGATAACCCTTCCTTCTTTTGTTTAGATATTAAATGGATAAAAGCTTGATGATAAAGTGGGCAAGCCATTATTCCTTGAACTCACTTACTCCTTTGAAAGATTAGAGAAGTCAGCAAACTCTGCAGTCATGTTGGACTGATCTAACCATATAGTAAGGAGGAAAGTACATGTTGTCATCCTTTTTGTGATACTGAGGGGAAGGACTGATTAATGAGGTTACAAGGAGTACATAAATATTAGCTAGAGGAGTCAGACTCTTTTGCTCTTGGTCATCATTTCAGATTGTGGAGGACATCTATGGACCAGTTTAAAATGTTTTGAGCAGTTAATCAATAAATTATTTTAAAATTAAAAATACTGTATCTTGAGAATTTCAAGCATTACATATATAGATCATGTTGCCTTTTTATTTTCTCTTTCATTATATTACTTTTCCCCAATTATATTTAAAATATTTTCAACATTAGTATTAAAAAGTTTTGAGTTCTACATTTTTGCCCTCCTTCCTTTCGCTCCCCTTTCTGAGATGGTTAGTAATTTGATAAAGTTAATGCATGTGATGTCATTCATAAAATATTTCCATATTCATCATGCTGTGGAAGAAAATACATATAAAATGAAGAAAGTAATGTGAAACATAGTATTTTTTTTTGCATTTATTACCCATCAGTTATTTTTCTGGAAGTGAAAAGAATTTTTATGGATCCTTTGGAACTGTATTGGATAGCTAAAAATAGTTAAATCACTCACAGTTAATATTACGATATTTATGTTACTATGGAATGTGTTCTGGTTCTTTTCACTTCACTTTGCATCATTTTATGTAAGTCGTTCCAGATTTTTTCTCAAATCATCATGCTTGTGATTTCTTATGGCATAATAGTATTAAATTATAATTATGTACCACAGCAATTTAGTTGTTCCCCAATTGATGAACATATCCTTACTTTTCAATTTTTCTACCACCACAAAAAAAGAATTATTATATTTTTGTACAAAGTGTGTATTTTTTATTTATTTGAGATACAAATCTGGTAGTGGTATTGGTGAATCAAAAGGCATGCATAATTTTATAACTCCTTGTACATAGTTCAAAATTACTCTCTTTAATGGTTGAATGTGGCTTTTTGAAGCTATTTTTCCTATATGGTGTGATATGGTTCTATGTCTATGTCTCCCAAACTACTAAACTGTTTTGCTAACATTTTTATTATAATTGTTACATGAGTTCTTGCACTAAAAAATGAATCCTTCAGATTTATCAAGCACTAGATTAGTATTGTTGTTGGTTTGTTGACTTTTGTACATTGTTCCAAATTTTCCTCTCATCTGCCTCTCTGTTTCTTACACAGTACCAAATAATTTGATGATTACTACACTGCAATTTAGTTTGACATCTAATAATAGTAGACTTCTTTGGTCACTTTTTATCATTAATTCACAACATTCCTAAACTTTTTTTGTTCTGGATTAATTTTATCATTATTCTTTTCATTCTCTATTATTTTGTTAGTTTGATTGGCATGGTATTAAAATAAGTTGGCATGGTACTAAAGTACACTGCTTAAGCCATTTTTGTATAATTAGTTTAGCCTATCTTTGACAAATTGATTCTAATTATTGAGATCTGTCCTTATTCATGTAAATAGTAAATTGTAAAGGTGTCCATATAATTCTAGTGTGTGTCTTAGAAAGTACATTACCTGGTATATTATGCCATATCTAATTACTTTGAATTGAATTTTCTTTATACCTTTTTACATTGATTTTTAATATAAAGAAATTCCAATGATTGTTACAGACATTTTATATCCTGCAAGTATGATAAAATTATTGATTTTTAGATATTTTAGTTGACTTAAGTATTTCTAAAAGAACTATCACATCATCAAAAGTGATAATTTTGTTTCCCGTTTTCTCTATGTATTCCTTAAATCTTGTATCCTCATCTTATTGATATAATCAACATTTCTAATTTTAAATATAATAGAATGGGTGCTAATGGACATCTTTGCTTTTCTTCTCAACTTATTGAAAATTCCTCTAATTAATAACCATTACAGTTAATACCCACTTATGATATTAAAGAAAGCTCTGAATATCTCTGCATTTTCTCCTTAAAAATTAGCAAACAAACAAGAATGAATATTGTATATTGTAAAATATTTTCTGTACCTATTGGTATTTTAATAACATTTTTAGATTTTCTTTTTAGATTATCAAACATATTTGTGTTTTCCCTAATGTTAAGTATACCTTAATTCTTGGTATATATTTAGCCTTATCACATAGTATAATCTTTTTTCTATTTCCATGTTTTCTTTACTAAAATCATATTTAAATTTTTCTATCTATTTTCATTATGGACATTAGTCTTATTTTTTTATCAGTGTTTTAGATATCAAGGTATGTTTGTGTCATAGAAGGAGTTTGGTAGGATCATTTTTTTTAACAGTTTGTATATTTTTGAATCAGTTTTTCTTTAAAAGATTGATAGAATTCACTTGTAAGTCTCACTGATCGGGGGACCCCACCCCCAATCCTAATCTGAGAATTCACTTATAATTGTTCATTGTCTTTTTTGAAGATTGTGTTATGTAAATCCTCTCTTTACTGGTCTATTACTGTCCACACTTTATATTATCTGTAATATTCATCAATTTCATTTAGAACCTCAATTTTATTAGCATGTAATCAAGTGAAATAGTTCTTAATTTCTTTTCTGTGTGATTAAATCTTTTTTTTCATTTTGTATGCTAGTAATTTGGTTTCATTCATTTAAAATTAGTTTAGAAAGTAGTTTATACAATTTGTTGGCAAATAATTATCTTCTGTTCATTTTGCAAAGCAGTGAGAATCACAATGACTTTTATAATCAAAGAACCTGAGTTCAAATCCCACTTCCAATATGTATTACCTGTGTGGCCTTAGATAATTCACTTAGCCTATACAAACATCACTTCCTTTTTAATAAAATAAAAAGAGTTGAACTAGATGGCTTCTAAGGTAAAACTATTCCTGAGCTAAGATATGAAGATCCATGTTCTTCCTTCCAATACTCTCCTTGAGGTTAAGGACAGCTTTAACTTTTTATTTGAAGCTTCTGTCAACATGAAATCTGGACACCTCATTTTACCTCTGCCTTTTGAGAGCAGGAATGCCTGTTGTTGGTTGAACTATAGACCTGAAACTGTTTAGGAACCCTAATGTGGGTGGGATCTGTGCACATAGTCAAAATGTGGAGTGACTTTATTTGTTTAAGAAGCTTCTCTGATTGTATTAAATTCCTCCCTCCAGAAGCCCAGCTTGTAGTTTGGCCCTTTACTTTTTAATTGTTATAGTTGACTGCTCTCTGATACCCCTGAGTCTGACTGCAGATCTCTTTGCTTACAATTTGTCTATGTGGGCTTGCCATACCAAGTTTTCTAGAGGGGATAAAAGACCCCCAAATTCTGTCCTTCTTTGGAGTTGGCATCAAGCGTGGTGACTTCTCCCAGGGGTACGTCTCCAGAGCCCCCAGGTTGTGGATCCTGTGTAGATCTTGGCACTGGGCCCTGTATGGCAGCCGAAATAAAGACTTGGATTTTTATGACTATCTAATAGTTCTGTGGGTTTTTTCCAAGTTAACATTTAAATGTGTTTGACCTGGTTCTGATTTCCCAAATTAGGAGGCACACCAGATAATGTAAAAGCAAAAGGTACTGCTTTATTGCAAGCTTGAGCTTGGGTCCCACAGCCTCCAAGGCAGATGGAACCCTGAACAAAGGGGAGAGGAGGATTATATAGGGTAGTTTTGAGTTGAATAACAGGATATCTTATTGGAACACTGGTTAGGGTTAGGTGTTGGCTTGTGATGTCTATTTCTGTTTATTTTCTTCTGAACAGTTGGGGAACTCTGAGTGGTGTTTTGTCATGGATCAAGAGTCTTGGGGGGGGGGGATGAGTACCTTGGTTGTTCAGGCCTTACAAATGCCTGAAGTAGAGCTTAAAATATAGTGGGTGCTTAATAAATGCTTGCTCATTGATTGGTTACTTTCATTATATCATTTACATAAATTGTTGTATTTTAATGGGAAATTATAGAGATAAATGAAGTCATAACTCATTCTTTACCAACCTAAAAACAACTGCAATAGTAATAGTGTCTGGTATGTTGGTGCAATTAAGCCAGTGTTTTCCTGACAGCTGTCTTCTGTATTATGCTAATAAATGGCTCACAGGGATTGAGTACTACTCAGTTTTTGAAGCAATTTTCTCTCAAAATTTGTGTTGTAGGAAATTATACTGAGAATTTTTTAATGACTATTAAATTGTTGGAAATCTAGTAAGTATTATAGCTAGGATTTGAATCCAGGTCCCTAGATTAAAATGGCTGGTATTCATTCACTTCATACCGTTTTTCACTCACAGAAGAAAAGACAAATTCCATATACACCACATGGTCTCCTCAGATAAGACTACGACCATTTGTACATTTGGACTTCCATGGCTGGAGTGCCAGATATTAAACAAGATCACTTCCATAATCATTCATGTAAATTCCTATGGGCTTAGGTACTTCCTCCCACCACCACCATAATTTTGCTCCTCATTTCTAAGTTTAAAAATGTTCACTGAATTTTAGTTGTTGATTTAAAAAATAATTAAAATTATTTAGGTTTTAGTTTTTTTTTAGATTAATGAATAAGAATGTCATTTATGATCAAATATTCAATAAATGTTCACCTTAAAATATAAAATTCCTTGAATGTTTATCCAATTGAAATGTGTTATGTATGTTTAGGAATAATTCTGATTTTTAGAACACTGTCAGAAGGAGAGGATTTTCATCTCCAAATGAGAAATTCTAATGGTTAGATTTTGCTGACTTGTTTTATATAAAATATTGGTATGTGGGTAATATTCTACTTTGAAGCAGCAAATGATGAGTCCTGGGTTTAGTCTAAATCTCATTTGGATTGAATAACCTTTCCTAGCATCCTCCCATCACCCCCTGCAAATACGCACTGCAAGGACTGTTCATTTTCTACTTTGCTTTGAAGGTTTAAATGTCAAATTTGCATTTCCCTCAAAGTTGAAAATACAAGGAGTTGAAAATGAAATGAAGCAATAGGACAGAACCTTTTAGAAACTGGAAAACAATAGTCATAATCCCCCATTATAGGTATTATGAATTGTAAAGCCTTTTCATCTCACATTAATGTAAGAAAATGTTTGAGTTCTCATCAGTTCACACTCACATTTCCTAATGAACTCCATAGATGACCAGACAGTTCTTAGCCCAGCTGCAAGTTTTGTCTTAAAAAATAAGATTTATAGAACAAAATACACATCCTTAAACAACATTTGTTTTACATTATTACTTTCATTCATTGAATTTAATGTACTGGATTTGAATACTAGGATCTTTTTTTGGAGGAGAGATAAAGGTTTGAGACTGATTTGTCCAAGTCTTTATTATAAACTGCCTATTTCTTTATTTTTTCCTATTTCTTTTTGCTATTCCATTCTCATTCATAATCACAGAATTTGGATAAGAAAGGAACAACAAAAATCATCTTATCCTGTCTCTTTCAAGACTCGACTTTATTCTTATGCTGTCCAAGAAATATTTCCCAGTGTCTTTTCTCTACCATTACCTTTGAGATTGCTTTCAATTTGCAAATAGAGTGCCAGGTGTGGAGTCAGGAAGACTCATCTTTCTGAGTTCAATTCTGGCCTCAGACACTTACTAGGTGTTTGTTTCTGGGGAAGTTACTTAATTTTATTTGCCTTAGTTTCCTCATCTGCAAAATGATCTAGTGAAGGAAATTACAAACAACTCCTTTAAATTTGCCAAGAAAACTCAAATGGGATCATGAAAAGTCAGATATAACTCACATTCTTTTAGTCTTCACTGCTTAGCACAGTATCTGACCCTAAGCAAGTGTCTAATGTTTGAGTATTCATTTTTTTAAAAGGAGGAAACTAAGGTAAATGGCATACTTACATACATACAAACAATTAAAATTGTGTAGTCTTTTTTAAAATTCACTGAAATTATATGACTAAATGACTCAATGGATGATGGGGTCCGAGGTGTGGAATCAGGAAGACCTCAGGTCAAATTTGTCCTCAGATGCTTTCTAACTGTGTGACCCTAAGCAAGACAAGATTTTTGTATGCCTGTTTCCTAATCTATAAAAAGAAGATAATACTCCCTATTTGAAAGTATTATTAAGAGGATCAAATGAAGGAATGTTTATATGGAGCTTAGCACAGTGCCTGACATATAGTAGGAGCTATATAAATATGTTATTGAATTCAATATTCTTTTAACATGTATTTATGTATTCTATTTACCCTTCTTATCAATTTTTAAGGGAAACACTCTTATTTTTCTTTCTTTTTCTCTAACCTTGAGTCCATGGCTCTATCCAGAGGAAGCATGGGAATGAATGATTTTTGAATGAATGATACATACATATACAATCTATTAAAACAGAATTTTAGTATTGTTATATAGTTGAAAAAGCACTGGATATCAAAAGTCCTCCTGCATTATAGTCCAAGAAATTCTATTTCCTCTTAGAGGCAGCTGATGGTATAGTAATGGACTTGTCAGAAAATCCTAAATTCAAACTGGCTGAAAATACTAATCCTTTAACACTGGGTTCAATTTAATTCCATCTGATGAATATTTATTAAGGTCATACTCTGAATGAGGGACTGTGATCAGTAGTCAGCTCTGGGCAAACCACTTCTATATGCCTCAGTGTCTTTATCTGTAAGGTGGATAATAGTATCTATTTCAAAGAACTGACAAAAGAATCAAATGGAATAATGATTAAAAAATGCCTAGCCAGTGCCTGGCATATAGTAAGCTATTAAATTCTATATTTTTCACAAATATCAAAATCAATTACTTATCCTTCTTATAAACCCTTGTATGTGTTTATAGTGAAAATCACCTTTAAAGATTGATATAATATTAATTTATGGTTGCCAAGGAATTTACCTATGAAATTCCTAAAATGAAACACTCAAGTCAGAATGGAGTTTATGGTGGTTTAATCACAATGGGAGTAAGAAAAAGGAGAGGGAGAGAAGGAGAGAGGGGGAAAGGGAAAAAGGTTAACTCAACCTTATGGCAGAGCCAGAGGGAGTTTAAGCCCAAAGGCCAAGGTAGAGAAGAGAATCAGTCCTTAACTCACGTGACCAATCTGAAGGAAAACTGTCTGCAGGACTCCTGGCTCAAGCTCCTAGCACAAACTGCTGCCTAGCCCAGTCCACAGGAAGTGAGTGAATTCAAGAGGCTGTTCCCTACCTCACTTCCCGTGCCTCACAAGTGCCAATGGTGGCTCAAGGTTGGCTTAGGATAGCCCAGGTGGGCAGTTATTTATGTCTGATTTGTCATTGACTAACACATACCCATGTAGTGTGGGTGTGCACAAATTTGGGTGCTAGACCAAGCAAGATGGAGATTTTAAAATTCACAATACCCCCTGATGATGATTGGGGGACTAGTCTTCCCAATTGATCACTAAACATAAGGGTCCTGCACCTCTAACTTCTAACTGCAAGTGTATACAAAATTTTACCCTCTAAGAGGAAAACTACAATAGTTGTAGATTAGGGGAAATAGGAGAGAGAGAGACAGCAAACCAATGTTTTGCTGGGTGCATTGACAAAAGCCAATTAGGAGGCAGTCCCCTTTGGCATAAGAATGTTCAATCAACAACACCTCAAGGTTCATTCTGTATCTTCCTGTAGTGAAAAGGTTTAGATATCTTTCTGCCAACAGTTCATTCTCTGTATTCAGTTAGTTAGCAAGCTTCTTCTCTGAAGATCTATCTTGAACAAAATTAAAATCTTGGATTTTATGAAAATACAATTGCCCCTGAATAAAGTGTTGAAAAAAACACCAAGTCCAGCTGAGGATGCAAGGTTTAGTTGTTGAGGTGTGCAAGTTAATTCAAAAGGAAAACAAAAACAAAAATGAAAACAAAATAAAAAAAAACAACAAAAGAAAAAAGGGAAAAACTTAAGGGGAAAAATATAAACCCTTTATATATACATATATTTATATTAAAGAAGAATTCAAAATCAGTATCAAAATGTCAAAAATCTATGTATACAAAATTTTGAGAAAGCAAGAATAAATTTGCTCACAGGCCCCTGTATTAAGGTCCAGTTAAGTAATTTCTAATCCCACAAGTCTATAGGGAAGAATGCAATAAATTTCACTTACCCATTTTCAGTCAAGGCTGCAGGAAGTTCCCATACTATAGGAGATTAAAAAGGACCAGATTCTTATTTTTATAGGGAAGTGTCATTCCCTCATCTGATTTTGCCTTCATTCTCAGGGATGGAGGGAGCCAGGATGGTAGCCAACCTTTGGTTCTTGTCTGTAGGTATTTTCATGAAAAGTGTGGATACAATGAAGGCCTACATCTTAATGTATGTCAAGTGTCACAACCCCGAGTCTCACATTAGGTTCAGGTCCTTAGTATTGGCTTAGAAGTGCATCAATCCTACCTGGATTGGTTTTTGATTTTTAGAACTGTGAGCTCTTTTGGCATTATTCAGGTTATCTCTGTGCTCCTTTTTTTTTTTTTGATCCCATTCCTAGAATCAGACACAACCATTAATCATAGTCCGACAACAATGATCAATAAATGGCAGGTTCCCATAGTCTAAAGCTGTTTGGGTATGTATTAATAATATAGCAAGTATATATATTTAAATTAATATTATTGTGGAATAAAAATTAATATTGATTGTATGTACCTTAAGTACATAGAAATGAGAAAAAGGGAAAAAATAAAATATTTTAATAAAATAATAATAATAATAAAATAAAGAAAAGAGAAAAAGGAAAAAAATAAATTCAGTAATTCAATGTGTCAAAAACAAAATAAAACAGTTTCACTTGTCAATGGGTAGTTTCCTCCAATGCATGTATAGGATACAGTCAATCAGTCTCAACAGAAGATGCTCTCTTTACATGTGAGCAATGAATCCAAGAGTCCTTTACTCCAACCTTTATAGATATTGGAGTAGTTAACAATATTTGGAATGGTCCTTCCCAGGAAGGCTGGGTAGCTCCTGTACGTTGGATGTTCTTTATCTACACGTTGTCTCCTGGGTTCAGGTTGTGAAGTGAGAAGTCTAGTGGTCTGGCTTGTACTGCAGCTCTGGATTCATGTAGTTCATGCAGTTTGTGCTGTAATTCCTATATATAGGAAGCAATAGTAGTATCTCCTCCTAACAGCGATGTATAAGCCGGGGAGAAAGGCTTAGCCTGTATATGTGGATGTCCAAAAAGCATCTCAAATGGTGAGATGTGTAAATCTCCTCTAGGCCTGTTTCTAAGATAAAATAGGGCCAGAGGGAGAATTTTAGACCATTTTAAATGGGTCTCAGTGCATAATTTTCCAATCATAGTTTTAAGTTCTTTGTTCATCCTCTCAACTTGGCCTGAACTCTGGGGATGATATGGAACATGAAATTGTGGAATTATCCCCAAGCAAGAATATATCTGATTTAGAACAGAATCAGTAAAATGACTTCCCCTATCAGAATCAATATGTGCTGGCAGGCCAAAGGGAGGAATAATTTCTTTTAAAAGCACCTTAGCGACAAAAGCCACTGTGACTCGGGCTGTAGGAAATATCTAGAATCCTTATAAATTGTTGCCCTTTTACCCTTGGCAATTATACAGGCATGTTTCAGAGCTATGAGTTCTGCCCCTTGAGCGCTAATGTTAGAGGGCAGTGAATTTGACCACTCAGTGGCAAATTCTGTGACTATGGCAGCTCCACTGTAGCGTATGCCATCTCTCATAAAAGAAGAACCATCAGTAAATAAGATCAGGTCTGAGTTTTTTAAGGGAGTGTCCAAGAGATCATCCCGATATTTTTCTGCCATGGACACTAGTGTTTCACAACTATGTAATGGTTCTCCTGAAGTTGGTAAATCTGGAAGCAAGGTGGCAGTACTAAGGGTTGTACAGCATTTTAGAGTAATATTTTCATTGTTTAGCAAGGTTTTTCATACCTTGTAATTCGTTGATCAGAAAATGCTTGTGTTCTCTGTTGTAGCAATAATGCTTCTACCTCATTTGGGCACATAATTGTTAATGGGCATCCTAATACTAGATCAATGGTTTTTGTCACCAGTAAAGCTGTAGCAGCCATGCCTCTAAGGCATGGTGGGCTATTAGGTCCAGCTGGGCTGAATAATAAGCAACTGGGTGCTGAGAAGGCCCCAAAGTCTGAGTTAAAACACCTGAAGCTACTCCTCTTCGCTCATGTACATACAAAGTAAATAGCTTGTTGTAATCTTGGGGAGACACAACTGAACTTTATCCTTCGAGATCTTATGACCTCTTTTATACAATTCCAAAAGACGGTCTTTAATATCTTCCTGACATGCTTCTGCATCTATGGAAGCCAAGAGTAGGTCATCTACATATTTTATTAATTTGCTGTTTTTAAATTTTGTATTTTTTGTATCTTGGCTCAAAATTTTTTGCAATTAAGCTCGAGCTCTCTACATAACCCTAGGGCAAATGACTCAATGAATATTGGGAGCCATTCCAGGTGAAAACAAAAATATGCCTGGAGTTCTCATGTATGGATATGGAAAAGAAGACTGAGCAGAATTCCACTACTGTAAAGTATGTAGCTGTATAATAATAACAGTACTGATGTTGGAAATAACAGTATTGATGTTCGAAACTACAGAGTGCCTCTTTATAACATGATGTTCACAGCCATCAAATCCTGTATGAATCTATAGAAGTGTTTGCCATCGGGCCCCCTTTTTGGTTTTTTAACGGGGAGGATGGATGTGTTGTATTCAGATTTACAAGGGAACATTATTCCTTGCTCAATTAATGAGTTTATTAATGTGGTAATGCCCTCTGTTGCCTCCTTAGAGAGAGCATACTGAGGAATGCAAGAAGGTGGACTGGATTTAGTTTTTTTTTGCACAGGAACAGCTGATTTAAGTAAGCCTACATCAGTACATGATGTGGCCCAAAGAGACTCCGGTATATCTGTAGGTATTTCAAAGGTGGGAGGCTCTTTTGCCTCCTGGCTCTCTGAGAAAAGTACAGGGAGTAATTTAAGGATTCCTTGGTCACTTCTAAGGAGAGAGAGCCATCTGGGAAGCACATTATTGTGGCTTGTAATTTGCATAGTAGATCTCTCCCCAGAAAGTTTGTGGGGGATCCAGGCATTAAAAGAAAAGAATGTTCAACAGTTAGGGGTCCCACACATACCATGCAAGGAGAAAGTTTTTGGACCTTTAACGGTTTTCCTGATACACCTACTACATTTAGGGAGCCAATAGAATCACACTTTCCATTTGGTTTGCTTACTAAAACTGACCTAGACGTTCCAGTGTCCAAAAGACAGTCATAGTATGAATTCCTACCTTTAAAGTGACATGAGCTTCCTTAGTATTTGGGGGAAATATATAGGGATTATTGGCATTAAAATATCAGAGTCTGGAAAATCAAAGGTGTCATTCTTTGATTTCAAGGCCCTCACCCCCCCTTCACATCTTCATAAAGATGCTTGGGAAGTTTTTTGGGACCCTCCACACTGTTGGGGGTGTTCACCCTGAGTGTAGTATGGTCAAGTTCCATTTCTTATATATTATTGTTGGGCATTGTGTTGGGTATTATCATTTTCTGCATTTGGAGCACTGCCATTATTTTGATTGGCATTGTGGATCCTATAGTTATTATTCCTAAAGTTGTTATTATTTCCATTTTTCCGTAGCCAGCTCCTACAGATTTTCATTGCATGGTCTCTTTTCCCACAGAAAGAGCATATTAAGGGGTATGTTAATGATTTATCTGTGGATTTCAGCAAAGGGGCCAAGGTCTCTCCCTTAATTTTCAAGTTTTCCTGTATCCTTCCAATTTCTTTCATTAAGTCATTCACTGACTTATTGTGAGTCTCAGGGTTTTCTGCATGGCCCTTATAGACATAGGTTGCTACTTTCCTCAATTCTTCGAGGTCCATAGACCCCCAGTTGGGACGGCTGGTTTCAAATTAGTCTTTTCCTACTGAATAACAATACCTAATGAATTGCTTGCATATATGTTTAATGTCCCTTTCTCTGGTCAAATCAAGGTCCATATATTTATTTCCTATGTCAATAAGTCTGTCCATAAAGTGGGAGGGGGTCTCATCCATTTCCTGTTGGGACCGTTCAAATTTTTCCCATGTTTCAGGTCTATCAGAGCAATCTCTCATGGCTCTTAATAATGCTTCTCTGGCCAGGGCTAGTTTTGTGTGATCATGTGCAACATTGTGGTTCCAGTGTGGATCTACAATTGGCCAATGGTGTGCTCCTCTACCTCTTCTCTGATGAGCTAGAGAGATGACATTATTTTTCTCTCTCTTTGTCAGAAATGTATCTAACCAAGAAGGGTCAAAGGTCCTGAATATATTCTCTAATTTTTCTATAACCAATATTGGTTCTGCCTCAAATGATGGGACATTGTGCTTGAATTTTTCTAAATCATCAGGTTTAAAAGGTGTATAGTTTCTTACAGACACTAAGTTCCCTTTCTTTATTAAAGGTGGGTACTTCCCTCAATGGAAATAAACTTCTGTCCAAATGATCTGGTGTTACTGTTTCTAGGCTTCTTGCTCCCTTTTTAATGGGGTAGGTAAGAGAAGGGAAAGGGTTAGGATTATTTGGTGTCTGGGGATGGGGTTTGGGGATGGGAATATGAGCATGGGCAGGGGGAGGGGCTGGGGTGGGATGGGCTGGAACAGGGGGCAGGGCTTAAGGGACAGGGTAGGAGGCATGGGCAGGGGGAGTGGCTGGGTGGTCAGGAGGGGAAGGAGCTAGTTGGTCTGAGGGGGCTGCTATTTGAGAACAAGGAGCCAAATTGTTTTGGGCAGGGTGGGGCAGGGAATCTGATAATGATGGAGAATGGAGAGATAAATCACTCCTATTATGGGATTCCTTTAAGTCTCTTTTAATGTTCTGCAGAAAAGCTTTGATCTCTCCCCCTCTTTGTTCCATAAGCTCATCTTGTTCCACAAATCGTTGATTAATAAAAGCATTCTGTTCTGTAATTTGTTGATTAATAAAAGTATTTTGTTCCATAATTTGTTGAGTAATAGAAGGAACAAGCTCTTGTTCTCTCTTAGAGGAAATTAGGTATATTATTACAACTCCAACAATTACAATCTCAAGGAAGAGGAATGCAAGGGTCATGTATAGACTTGTAGTCTCTGAAAAGAGCCATCCTATAGGAACACGTATTAGGAATCCCATGTATTTGGTTATTGAACTCATAAGCCAATTCTTATGTAAAGCATGTATGGGCTGAAGCCACATTTTTTTAAAGTCAATTACAAAGTTGCCTATAACTTTTCCCTCTTGTCAGTAGGTCGCTCTCTTTACTGCCTGCTGCCAAGGTCCTATTCTGTTGTAAATTCTCCTATCTTTTCACTTAGGCTAGGCTTATTTTAAAGGTTGGGAGGGGTCACAAATAAAGAGGAAGCCAGATAAAATTGTATGCCTGGAGGCAGAGGGTGTATGAAAAGGGGCTGATTACTAGTGAATAGTCTGTAAACAAAGGGTAGGGCTAAAACTCCTTCTTTTTAAAAGTGTGTAAATGGGAGGGTCCCCAGAAATCTTTCTTTAGCCCTCAGGCTAAAACTGCTAGGACAATGTGCTATCTTCCTTGAGCAAAGCCCACTTAAATTTTAAGACTAGAAAGGCCAGGAAACAGGAAAATGGGCATTAAGTTGGGTTCCACTGTTTTTGTTGTGAGGCAAGAACTCTGTTCTCCAGAGTTTCCTCAGTTGATTAGAATTAGCTACCTATCTAGCTATCAGAGTCAACCAGCTGGGAAGTATCTGAGGTCAAATCTGAAGCTTGGATCTTCCTTCTCTAAGCCTGGCCTGGCTCTCAATCCACTGAGCCACCCAGCTGCCCTCTTAAGATTAAAGGGAGGAAAAGAAAAACCCTAGTGACTCCAATTTAAATTAAGGAGAAAAAAGAAGAGAGAAAAAGTGTCTTATACTCACCTGTTCTGGCACCTGTGTCTTTAAGTTGAGTTAGCTGGTAAAAAAGACTGACTGAGTGAGGAGGAAGTAGGGTGAAAAGGCAAGAAAATTCAGGAAATTTATTGAGGGAACTCGATAAACCTTCAAGGTCTCATTGATTGCCAAACTGTTATAGTGAAAATCACCTTTAAAGATTGATATAATATTAATTTATGGTCACCAAGGAATTTACCTATGAAATTCCTAAAATGAAACACTCAAGTAGGAATGGAGTCTATGGTGGTTTAATCACAATGGGAGTAAGAAAAAGGAGAGGGAGAGAAGGAGAGAGGAGGAAAGGGAAAAAGAAGGAAAGGGAAAAAGTTTAACTCAACCTTCTGGCAGAGCCAGAGGGAGTTTAGACCCGAAGGCCAAGGTAGAGAAGAGAATCAGTCCTTGACTCACGTGACAGATCTAAAGGAAAGCTGTCTGCGGGCCTCCTCCCGGCTCAAGCTTCTAGCACAAACTGCCGCCTAGCCCTGTCCACAGGAAGTGAGTGAATTCAAGATGCTGTTCCCTACATCACTTCCTGTTCCTCACAAGTGCCAATAGTGGCTCAAGGTTGGCTTAGGACAGCCCAGGTGGGCAGTTATTTGTTTCTGATTTGTCATTGACTAACACATACCCGTGTAGTGTGGGTGTGCACAAATTTGGGTGCTAGACCAAGTAAGATGGAGATTTTAAAATTCACATATGAAAATCTCTTGAGGAGAAAAGTTACTTTTTTGGTTATTTTTACCCATTTCTTTCTAGACTTTAGCCTAGGGCTCTATACAGAGGAAATATTATAATGATGAGTTGTTCAGCAGATGATTCATATATTCTATGATCTATTAAGATAAAATGCCAAATAATATTGATAGAGTGAAAAAGTCATTGAATATGATTCAGAAGATCTGAATTTTAGTTCAAGAACTTCTATTTCTATTTAGAAGCAGCAGGGGTACTGTCAATGGAATACTGGACCTGGAATCAGAAGATCTAAATTCACAAACTTGCACCAATTACTAGTCCTGTAATCTTGGGAAATTCAAACCAATTCAATGAATATTTCTTTGGGACCTTTGCTGTATCAGATACTACAATTTGCAACAGGAAAGCTAGCCTCTGTATGGCTCAGTTTCCTCAATTATAAAATGATAACAATAGTAGTATCTTCCTCCTAGAGTTATTGTAGGAGTAAAGTGATATAATATTTATAGAGTGCTTAGGACAGGGTGTGGCAAAAAGTAAGTAAATACTAAATATTTATTTTCTTTGTTCCTTTCCTACTGGTTGTGTGACCTTATTCAGTCTCTGAGTCTCAGTTCCATGCTATGGAAAATAAGGAAGCTAGAGTAGATAATTACCAAGCTCTTTTTTTGCTTGAATGTTTGATGATCCCATAACCTACACAAATATAGAGATATTTCTCCAGCCTTTGGACCTTTAATCTCTGAAGCTGCTTTCTTTTCCTCTATCTCCATGTCTTTGTTCATTTTGTTCTTTAAGATTACATTATCTTTTATTCCCTTTTTAGATATTTACCTTACTCTTAAAGCTTAACTCAAACATTACCTCTTTTAGGAGATGTTGCTTGAACTCTAGTGTTGGCAAAGATCTATATCATCAGACCTAAGAAACTTTTTATATTTCTAATATTTTCATATAATAGTGCTTATTATATTTACCAACATTTTTCTTCCTTTTTCTAGTATGTAGGAGGTAATGATTTATATAAACTTTTTATTGCCCTTGCCTGTGAGCCATTAATCTATATTTTATCATTACTCATTAAATGTATATATTCTGATCAACAATAATTTTATTTTTTACATATCTATAATCTCATGGTAATAAAACCCTACTAGTCAAAAGGTAGGAATAACAATAGATTAGAGAATAAGTAAACAATTTTGAAATTGGGTTGGAATCAAACAGATAATCCTATCATTAGAGATTTGGTACTTTGCCACCTACAAATTTACAGGTTTTGATGAAGCTTTGGAGAGAAAGTTCTAATGCCCATTGACCAAGCTGGTATGAACTCCAGAAAATACTATTGAAAACATAATATGAAGGAAGATCACAACCATATTGATGTCTGTCCCAAATTGAGGAGAAGGAGAAGGAGTAGAGAGCGAAACAATTCAGCAATATGCGTGTATATATATATAAACAATATGAAATTTTAAGAAGCCTCATTGATTCCCTATAATCACTAGGTTAAAATATGACCTCCTTAGTCTGGTTCTTAAGACCATTCAGAGTCTGATTTGAACCAATTCTTTCTAGACATAAATATTTTGCAAGTTTCTGAGATTTCTCCAAACATACACTAGGTCTGAGACAAACTGGCCTAAATTTTATTTCCCATATATGACATGCTATGTGCAGAATCTATACTTTTTTAGAACATATTCCATTTTTGGAACATTCTTCATAAAAAAAGTGTGGTAAATTTCAAGAATGGAGTATCAGGGAGGGAGGGTGATAGAGGAGGAAATCTGAATTTCAATCCAGAGGACATGATGATTTAAAATTACAATTCTGAAACTTCCTAATTATGTGACCTTTGGCAAATGTGACCCAGGGACTCTGTTTCCTTTTGTGTTAAATAAAATATTTGGAATATATACTTTCTAATTTCCTTAGAGCTGCAAACCTATGATATTATGATGGTATGTGGATTATATCCTTCTATGAATCAAAACCTAAACAAAACATAAATGTCTTGGACACAGCGTTGGACACAGAATGAAGAAGATTCAAGTTCAAATTCTGCCTCACACACTTACTAGTTATGTGACACTGGGCCAAATTGCACAGGTAATGTCAGCCTCAGTGTCCTCACTTGAAACATGAGGATAATGACAGCATCTTTCTCCCAGGTATTGTAGGAATA
This sequence comes from Monodelphis domestica, assembly GCF_027887165.1. NCBI lineage: Eukaryota > Metazoa > Chordata > Mammalia > Didelphimorphia > Didelphidae > Monodelphis > Monodelphis domestica. Next base: position 689,205,872 of record NC_077227.1, on the reverse strand, counting down.
CAATTCAATAACATGCAAAGTGTTTTGTAAATCATAAAGCATTATATATATATATATATATATGATAGTCATTCTTATTATTAATCATTTGCTTAATGTCCTAGAGCTCTATGACCTCTAAGCTGCTTTCCAGATGAAAATCTCTCCTGTACTCTTTTCACGATTGGACTTCTATCATTGAAGTGAATCGGAATCTCTTCCCATCATTGTCTATTTCTTTTTTCCAGTCCCAGGGGGAGATTCAGTGGTGCTTTTGATTTCAGAGGACAAGAGAATCTTTATCAACAATTCCATTTCCAGCCTTTCTCAGATTCAGAGCTATGAGGACAAAGACAAAATTTAATTGAATAGACCAGCTTAACTCAGACATAAGAGATCCAGTTTGTCTCAAGATAAAGTGTGGTGGTAGACATAAGCTCAGGTACTTCATTTGCTAAAGCTAGGGGTCTGAGAGCAGTTAATAGGGAGGCACTTAAGTCCAAAGACACAATGAAGTCTGCAGAAGCAATGAAGTAGAGAGGGTCCAATTTCATTAGCATATTAGAGCATTCTTTAACTGTCAGGGAGGGACATTCCTATCACTATCTTCTCTTTGCTTGCTTTGATCTCACTTAGCATCATGTCTTTTTTTTCCCCCTTAGCCAAAGGAGTTCTAAATTTAAAAATGGAACTTGAGAATGCAGTAAATCTGAAAAGTAAATGTCCCATGGGACAGCTAGGTGGCTCAATGTCTAGAGAGCCAAGCCTTGACACAGGGGTTCTGCTTTCAAATTTCGTCTCAGATATTTCCTAGCTGTGTGACCCTGAACAAGTCACTTGACCATAATTGCCCAACTCTTCTGCCTTAGAAATGGTACTTAGTATAGATTTTTAAAAGAGAAAGTAATAATTTTCAAAAAAAAAATAACTTTCCCTGAGTTAAAGGATTTATAATCAAGTTAGATAAAATTTGGAAAAAGTACTTAACACAGTGCTAGGCACACAATAGGTACTCTAGAAATATGTAGTCCTTTCCAATCCTTTTTTTCCTTTCCCTTTTTCTGACTAATCTGCTACTATAATAAGATGATAAACTTTGAATCCAAATGCAGTCTGGAAAATGTCAGTTCATAGACGATATCACAGGATTGGTCTGATGGATTAAAAAAAAGTATAAGAAAATGATGCATATGTGTGTATGTGTGTATGTGTAATAATCAAGGTAGACTTCATGTAGGAGATGGTCTATATGAGCTCCTCAATGAAGTGAAGGATTTCAAAGGAAGGAAATTTATAGGAGGAATATTCCAGTTCTGAAAAAAGGGCTGTGTGAATGCTTGGTTAGAAAAGAGGACAGAATGAATTAGAGAGTAGACAGTACTGCAGCCAGACTAGAGGATGCAGGGAGAAAATTTAAGGTTGGATGGTAGTTTGGGTCTATATTATAGAAAAATAGTGAATATTAGGATGAGTCAGAACTATATCCCATACACAGACTTGGATCAATCAACGAGTCCATTAATTCATTATTATTGGCATTGGTACACCACAGGTTTCAGATCTCAGTACTTTCCTTAATATCATACCAGGGAATGTACAATTTCAGTCTACCCAATAATCATTTAACATTTACCTATTCTGAGCAAAGCACTCAATTTGATACAGGGGATAGAAAGACCAGGGCAGCCCTAAGTGGCCCAGAGGATAGATTGCTGGGCCAGAAGTTAATAAGACAGCTTTTTAAATTTAAATCTGGTCTCAGACACTTACTAGCTATATGACCCTGGAATAGTCATTTAATCCTCTTTCCCTCAGTTTAAAAACTTGTATAAAACAAGACATAAAAAGAAATGACAAATGAATCCAGCATCTTTGCCAAGAAAGCTCCAAATGGGGTCTTGATGAGTCAGAAACAGTAGAAATGACTTAAATGACAACAAAATGCTCATCTATATCCTCAAAGAAGGTATATTTTTTAGGAGGGATATTCCATATAAAGAATACACAGAATATTTTGAGTAAAAAAAAGTTTACTAAGTAGAGTATTTTGAAAAAGATTTCCCATTTGAATGCATTACTTGACTTAACCTTAAGAGAAGCCAAGGATTTGAAAATTTGAGAAGGAAGTACATATCACAGAGAAAGAAATAGTTCAACCAATCTTTTGCCTACTTTCTTCTAGGAACAGTACAAATTACTGGGATGACAAAGGCAATAATGGCATAATCTCTGCTTCCAAAGCCTCTAACCTTTTGTTTGAGTTCTAGGAACAGAGAGAAGGTCATTAGTAAATATAGACTATATAAAAGGGAATTGAGTGCAACAAAAATGTAGGCTACAGGCATCCTATGAAAGGACTTAAATGACAAATTGAGCTTTGTCTACAGTAAAAAGGGAGCCACTGATTAATCTTGAGTGAAGAAAGTGATTTACAAGTTTTTTCTTTATGAATTTTTTCTTTTCTTTTTTACCACTTTCTGTGGAATGAATTGGTGATGGGGAAAAAATGAAACCTATGAGTCCAATTACATAATGCAGTGACTGAAAATTTCTGGAGGCTGTATTTTTAGTTTTAAAATATTAATTTGTTAAGCTTTTTGCTGAAGATTTCTAACTGGTCAGTTCACTCCCTCACAATCTAAATAGATGTTACAGAATTGATGCCAGGAAGCCAGGTTTGGAGAGAGAGAGAAAGAGAGAGAGAGAGAGAGAGAGAGAGAGAGAGAGAGAGAGAGAAAAGTCATAATTTTGAGGAAAATTAGCAGCTAGACATGAAAGCTAGGCAAGAAAGAAAGGTCAAAGTAAGCCAGTAGGCAAAAAAAAGGTGACTTGCTATCATGCAAGCCAATATATATTCCTCCTAATGGCATTACTCAACCTCTTCCCAGGACATTTCTTATTGAAGAATATTCACACAGGAAGTAGGGTCAGAACCTGGAACTCCATCACAGTAAGGGGAATATCCCAAGAACACAAAGAGACATCACCAGTTGCCCAGTTCACCCTTTCCAACATGGTGGCTGCTAGCTAACTTCATTATCTAATCAAATATTTATTTAGAGATACAAAATGAGCAGATTTACACTCTGCCTGTAACAAAATCTAGCCCAGTGATATGTCCTTAACACTTTTGGACTCAAACTCAATCCAGTTTCATAGCCTTGGGGAGAGAAACTGTTTACCTAAACTTTAAAATAAAAAAAAAATGTATTTTCGGGGCAAAAAATGAGGGAACCATTTCTCAAAGATTAGAAAATCCCAATTTATTATTAATTTACTCCCAAACCTTTTCCAATAGTTCAGTAAAAAGGGGACAAGAGGCTGAAGATTAGGAAGGTGTTCACCATGGAATCACAGCAAAGAGGATGGATGTGAAATGCAATTTAGGCATTAATCACTAAATCCTGCATGACTTTTCCCACAAGATTTAACTATTAAGGTCTTCTTACCTAGATCTTGAAAATCCCGATGTTAAAACAATTGATCTTTCATTTCTTATCTCTTCCCCTTCCATTCAACCTGCTCATATCTTTTTATCTTAGTCATATATCCCGTAATAATGATTTTTAAACCATTGTTAGATGCAATATGCTATAACCTCCACATACTCATGGTTACCTTCTACTCTACTCCAGGCCATCTGAAATTTTATAGTCATAAATTCTGTAAATTACCTTGTTTTTATTCCTTTCACTCATTCCTCACTCTACCATTTTCCTGTGATAAAATCCCTATCATATGATAATAATATAACAATAGTAAATATTTTTCCAGCATTATATTACAGAATATTAGAAAGTTTGATGTATATTGTCACCATATATATATATATATATATGTGTGTGTGTGTGTGTGTGTGTGTGTGTGTGTGTGTGTGTGTACACAAAGCTTAAAATTACACTGACTTTGAGGACATATTATATTTTTTAAATTTTTGATCCTTGCAACAATCCTGTGAGACTGATAGTATAAATACCATTAACCCATTTTACAGAAGAACAGTTTGATATCTAGTGAGGGGAGATGTTTTATTCAAGGATCTACAATCATGTGATGGCAGAATCAGGTCTAGAATTGCAAATTTCTCCCCCTGTACCCAGATATCTTTCTACCATGTCAACCTTGTTCTCCCCATTTTTTCTTGTGTAGGATTATATAACTCAAGTAGTAAAATTACTTCATTTTATAGATAAGGAAGCCACTTCAGAGAAGAGACATTACTTGTCTAGGATCAGGAAACAAGTAAATAAAAAAGCCAAGTTTCTAACCAAAATCCAAGAAACATAAATGTTCTCTAAATTGTGTTGAGCTGTCTCTATGTAAGCTGTCCCAAACAATGAATTTAATGCTGTTAACAGGGTGAACAGACTACGTAAAGAATAAAGCTTATCCAAGACAATTCAGAGTGAATGTTATTGGAGAAAGGGAATGTTTGCAACCTCAGAATAGTGGCTTTTGAGTTTAAGAACTGGTGCTATTAGATAATCAATGAGTGAAGAATGAAATCAATGGCACATTTTGTCAAAATAAAATGACCCTAGAGCCTTTCATTGAATCCCTTGTCCTTGCAAAAAAAACTCTCTATACCTAAATATAAAGTAGAAACTTTTCATGTAAAAGATATATCTGACCATTTTGTTTAGGTCTGATGGCTGCAGATTTCTGAATATTTGATTGCTTCTGGTGAATCATTATAACCCACCTTTCTATAATCCCTTAAGACACTTTTTTTTCTCTCCCATTAGAGAATATATTGAATAAGCCATCCTCTCTTATTAGGTATCAAGTTGTTCATCTGTAAAATGGGGAATGACATTGGTACTACCAATCTTAGATAATTGTTAAAAGGATCAAAAATTTAATAATATAGCATGTCCCCAAAGTGTTAGTGTTTGAGTTAGGTGCTGCATGCAAGTAGTGTTATACCCATTTTGTACCTGAGGAAACCGAAGCTCAAAGAAAACATTTTCTCAGGTCCATATAACAATAGTAGAATAAGTGTCATGATGGATAAAATCACTAGATTTGTGCTCAGGATGACTTAGATTCAAATCCCATTTGTGATGCTTCATGTCTGCATGACCCTTAGCAAGTCAGTTTACTCTCTGAGTTTCAAGTTTCCTTGCCTGTAAAATGGAGATAGTCAGGTGTGTAGAATCTATATTATCAAAATACAGTTGTGAGGATCAAATAAGAATATTTAACCAAAGAAAATTTCAAAGAAAACTATTTATATGAGTATTAGTTATTATTGTTGTTGCTATTCGCTGTCTGCTCCTGGACTCAAAGTACTAGCGTATATAATTAGAAAAGACTATTTAAAAGTCATCTAGTCTATAGAGATGAGGAAGCTGAGGCCATGAAAAGAATCAATGTCTTACCCAGTCACAAGTACTAAGCATGAAATTTAAGATATAAACCCCAATATTTTGACTCTAAATACACACTTCTTTTCCACACTATCACATAAATCTGAGAGTCTCGGTGTCATAAGTGGTATTCCCTTTGTTTGCTGACTAACTCTGCTGATGGAAAATAACCTTTTTGATCTTAATCAAATTAATTATCTTTACTAGTCTTGATTTTTTTCATCTGTAGAATGTTTGGTTTTTTAAAAATAGTCTCTGGCATTCCTTATATTTCCAGATGCCAGAAGTTCTCAAAGTGGAATGTATGTCCTATCCACCTATCTTGTTTATTTTGTAATTGAAATTTCAACAATTAAAATTTTTCAATGAATATTAATGACTTGCATAGTCATTAAAATTGACATTCCATAAGTATGAATCTCTATGTGAATATGTTTTTACTATAATGATTCAACTAGAAGTGGGTCAAGGTTATCATTACTCCTAAAATGAGGCATTCTTAAAACTAAGAGAGAAATACGTAAATGTGAATTTACAGATGATGAAGTGGCCCAGAGTATTTAAATGATTTGCTCAAAGTCATACAAGTTATGAGTGACAGGAAGCATTTTAAATCAGGGTTCTGACTTGAAATACCATTCTATTGCCCATGAATAAAGTACTTAAAGGCTTACAAAGCTCACCTTACACAGCTCCATGATATGGGCATGATGTCAAATTTATTCTCGTTAGAATAATTATCTTCATCATTCTTAGTTTCATGTATGAGGTAATCAAGGTACTGAAAAATAACTGAGTAATAATTCCACAAAAGCTAGAATCTCAACTGAGACTCTCATATCCTAAATATAAGACCAGAGTTCTTTCCACTATACATTACAGGAATGATTACCAAGAATTTTTGGAGAGTTATTTACTAAAAGGGACATTAAAAGAATCAGTTTGTATTATAATAAAATTTAAGCTACAAAAAATGTAACAGAAGATTGTTTCATCCATTTAATCAATGAACATCACTCAAATTTCTATTATGTATTTAGATACTCAAAAATATTCTTAGCACTATAAAATGGAATAAGTCATTGTCTCAGGTGTGCTCTGAGGAAATGAGACAGAGGTAGAAATGAAGGCTCTTCCTTTGAGTCTTATAAATTTAAACATCAATGGGATAGTTATGAGTGATTTTTTAAAAATCCTCATCAGGGTCAGCTTTTTGCAAAGTAAAGAGTTGGAATTCTCATTGCTATATTCTATGTCTGTAGGCAATACCTAAATTAATGGTTGGATGAAATTCTTTAAGCCAAGAGGTCAAAATAAAGGTCATTCATTTATTTTAATTAAATCAATTCTTTTGATAGAAAGGGGCAATTCTATTTAGGATGCCCTACCCCCACCACATATTCCTGCTGCCAATGGAAAAAGCTACATCAAAGTAAGGGAGGGGACAATTCTTGTATTAAGCTAAAAGCAAATAACTTTTTTATGAAAAAGGTTTCTTAAGCTTGTGCCCAGGAGCCAGGCTTAATTAAAGAGACCACATGAACCAAGAGAATTTTATTCACCATTTCACCAATATATTCTTTGTATGTATCTACCACTGATGTTTTCATACAATCTCAGAGCAGTAGGGATTTCAGAGGTCACCATCCTAACCCCTCCCTGAACAAGAATCATCTCTACAACATGCCGAGTAAATTTTGGAAGATCTGCAGAGAGAGAGCTCATTAATTCTTCAGGCAGACAATTTGACCTTCGAATAACTCCAGGGATTAGTAGTCCCTTGAATTTTCCTTATATTGGTTCAATAAATTACCCTCTCTTTTGTACTTCCACACTTCGGTCCAGGATCTGTTCTTTGAAAACAATAAGAGTAAGAGTAATAAACCTTTTATTGGCAGTTCTTCAAATAGCCACAAGCAAATATATTCCTCCCTGTCTCCTATTTCATATGTTAAATATTCCTGGTTCCTACAATTTACCTTTTGAGGTCAAGAGATTGATCTTGTTCCTTCAGTATCAGTCTTCCTCTTCTGGACATAGTCCAGTTTTCCAAAATTCTTCTCAAAATCTGGTGCTCAGAGCTGAATGGTATAGCTAAGGTGAAGTTTGATGTGAGCACAAAATAGGGGAAATATTGTTTCTCTGATTTCAGGGACTGGAAATATTATTTCCCTGATTTCGGAAGCTTAAAATTACTTTACCTTGTTTAGCTTCCACTTCAATCAACTGGTACACTGTTTTTCAAAATACTTGAAAATGAGAATTAGGCAAGGATCGATAATTTCTGATGTGTTATGGGAAAGTAATTAAAGGTACCCCCAAAGAGGTTAAAGAAAAAAAAGAGTATATTTTTATTTTATTTTGTGGTAGGAAAGAAATGAAAATGAGGGGATATCAAGCAATTGGGGAAAGATCAAACAAATCATGCTATAAAATTGTGATGGAAAACTATTATACTGTATGAAAAGATGGAGTCAAGGGTTTCAAAAGAGTCTGGGAAGACCTATAAGAACATTAAAGAGATAAGTGAGTAGAACTACAAGTACATTGTATTCAATAATAGTATATTGTAATAATAATCAATTGTGAAAGGCAACCACTTTGATTGATGCAAAGAGCCATGCTAATTTCAAAGAGCTCATCATGACACATATTATCCATTTCCAGAGAGAAGTACTATACTCTAAGTGCAGATTGAAGAATACTTTCCCCTCTTTGTTTACTTTTTGTTGCATTGTTTCTCATAGTGCAGGTGTTGTAGACATGTAGACATGTAGACATGGCTTCATGAGTAGAATATAATGAATATTTTTGTCTTCTCAAGAGGTGTAGGAAAAGGGATGAGAGGAAAAGATTTTGGAACCTAAAAAAATAAAGTAAATAAAGAGAAAGTCTAATGGTCTTGAAATCAACAATTGTTCATATATATTTTGCTCCCTAGTAGTGATGATGAATCCACTCTTTTATATATGATAATGCTGTGGGGGGCTTAAGGTGAACCCCCTGCATTTGGGAAGGGGACCCTTTGCTAGTTTGCAAAACTCCTAAACTTAGCTTAAAAATAAAAAGAGAAACTTATTAATTTAGAAACTAATGTTGACTCCTGCCAGGAGGATAGCATAGTTGGAAAGCTTCCTCTAAGGGGACATCAATTTGGGGTCTTTATACTCTTTACAACAGTTGATACGAGAGTATGCACTCAGACACAGTGGGGGGTGTTGGCCATCTTACCGGGGTCTGCCTGAAGACATAGGGGTGACCTTCAGAGTTTAGGGGACTGATGGATGTCTGAGATACAACCCAATAGTATCAAGGCATAGACAGAAGGTGTATCTCTCTGTCCATCTCAAATCTAAAGGACAACCCAAAGAGAATTCTCCTCTCAGGGTCTCATCAGGAGTCACAAGAATGTAATGGATCAAAGGAATTTCCTGTTTACAGATTGGTCTAAAATACTTCTATAATTTGGGTACAATGGCCCATGCCAATATCACTAAAAATAATGTGTTTGGATATGGCTAGGTTTGAGCAAAAACTATAATTGTAGAAGAGAACATTGTCCAAAAGCTTTGGACTCTTGACCTTTGCCTCCAAAGAGCAGAACTGAGAAGTCAAATAAGAATGTTCAAAGTTAAATAAAGTATTCAGCAAATCCTAATATCTTCACTTTAAGTCCAGGGTTTCTAGTATGTCAGTTTGAGGAAATTTGAAAGGGATTTCACTGTTTAACACAGGCATATTTAGAATTTTTTACATGTTTGGTTTTATGCATGACATGGCAGAATGTTCATTGCACTAAACCCTCACATGCTAACAGACTTTCACAATGTTGTTGTGAAGAGATCTGAATAGATAATAACAGTAACAAAATAAAGTGAATGTAAATGCCTATTTTACAAACAATGCTATATTGACAGATGGACATCTTGTTGATTTTGTTATTTAGTACAAATGTCTCAAAAATGAACACAGAAAAGAAAAAAAGGATGCGGAAAATTATATAGGACTTTCAAGTATCACAAGCTATTCAGTGCCAAAAAGCTACATCTTAATACACTAATATTGTCTCAGTGATGTTATACTGAAATCAGAAGCATTAACATTACAAGGAATTCAAAGGAATCCCAGAATCTAGGAGTTGGAAGTGGCAATTTCTTCAAATCCATATACAAAGGAATCTCTATATTAAGATACAAAAAGAAGTAAACATTCAACCTCTTCTTGAGGACTTTTTATAGGAGGACAAACTCACTGACTTTTGAGGTAATACATTCAAATTCTGAAGAATACAAATTGCTAGAAAATTTTTATGTTATTTTTGTTCATCATTGTAGGCATTTTCATCATAGTTCATGTTTGTTTTCATACTTTGCATTGGGTTTAAAATTGTCTGTGTATGCCTTTTAAACATGGCTCCTAGTTCTGCTCTGTGGAGTCAAAGTAATCATTGCTAACTTCTTCTCTACATCTCACCCCCCCCCCCCAGATACAAGACTTCAACAGTTCTGCACTTCTAGATTTTTTTTTAGTTCTTTAAGATAAGTATGACCAACTCCTTAAGCTGATGGTCCTGCTTCTTACACTGAAAGATTTTTCCCATTCTGGTTGCCCATTTCTGGATACTAGGACTTGACAATAGACCTTTTAAATAATAGAACTTAGAAATAAATACAATATTTTAGATGAAGTCTGGCAAGATAGCATATAATGGGGCTATCAACTTGATTTTTCTGGTAGTGATGCTTTTCTACTGAGATTGATTTCTCATAGGTAGAGTGTCTCCTACATATCATTGTGGATTTGTATTGAGCTGACAGTGTACTGATATTGCCAAGTGTTATAGTGGTATATGTGATTGTATATGTATATTGTAAGGATAATTTAGGGTTGTGATTTAATCTAAGTTTAATTTTTGGTTGTCAGGGGATATCCCAACTAAAATACCTAAGTCAGTTTGGAAATCTATAGTGGTTTAATTTATATATATATATATATATATATAATATTCCATTTTATATTCCAATTTATATATTCTTATATATATATATATATATATATATATATATATATATATATATATATATATATATATATATATATATATATATATATATATATATATATATATATATATATATAAGAAATCAAGGAGAAGAGAGAGGGGAAGGTATAGGATTTCTCCCACCTGGCCTGTGCCAGGCAAGTTCAAATTCCTCCACCATGAAGTCCTTGAAGATTAGAGGCTTTCTCTAAGATGATAGTGTTAGGAAGATAAAGGAGGAAAATCAGCCTAAACCCTGAGAGAGCTTAGAGAAGAGCTTCACCTGAACTAGGTTACTAGGCTTCCTCCAGTATGGTATCATGGAAAACTCACTGCTAATTCTGGACAATAGCAGCCACCAGGCCAAGATGCTGACATGCTCAGCAAGCTGCCACCAGCCACCTCTCCACCTTCAAAGAGACCAGAGAGAGGAAGTGATGCAAAAAAAAAATATATATATATATGGAGAGAGAGAGAGAGAGAGAGAGAGAGAGAGAGAGAGAGAGAGAGAGAGAGAGAGAGAGAGACAGTTTTGCATCACTTTCCTGCATCTCACATGTACCAATGATATCTTAGGCTTGACTTAGGACAGCCCAGGGGTCTGTCAGTTGTTTCTGATTTGTCATTTGCTAGCACATCTGTCATAGGCCATCCTCCTAAATACTTAAGCTTTAAGTACAGGTGTAGACATTCCTGATTTTGTTAGACTAAGTAGGGTGGAGTAATCTAAAGTTTACAATATACATATATACACATACCTATTTGCAAACTGTTTGTATATTTTTTGGACTACCTATATTTCTTCCATATTTGAATTCTAAAGTTTATTTTTAAACAAAGTATAAACCTTTATTATTAAACCCATTTAAAATTTAATTATATGTATATATACATAGCTACCTATGTACTTGTATATATATATATATATATATATTCCAGTTATCTGGCTTTTCAAAATTACTTGGAGACTTTACTCGCTTAACTATTCTGTAATTTCTCTTCTTAGATTTCTGTCATCTAAAATTTTTCTGAACATACCATCTATATTTTTAGTCAATTAATTGACAAAATTTTAAATAGTCAAAGACCAAGTTGAGATCTCTGGAATACTCTACTGCAGAACCCTTACCATATTGACATTCCATTGTCAACTTACTCTTTCAGTTCAGTCTTTCATCTGATTTAATTATTATCTAATAGTCTTTTTTCTATCTTCTTTGAGACAAGCATATATGACATTTTATCCTAATTTTTGCCAAAATCTAGATAATTTACATAAAAACTATTAACTTCATCAATATTTTAGAAATATTTTCAACAAAGAAAATGCTCAATAGTCAGTAAATATTTATTAAAATATTTGTTCCAACTACTACTCCAACTGCTAGAGATACAAATACAAAAAAGAAAAAAAGTTCCAATCTTCATTGGAACTATAATCTAATGAGACAGTAAAATATAAAAATAAAAAATGAAAATGAGGGTGGACATGGGGTAAAGGAGAAAGTACTAAGCCAGGGGGTATGGTGAATGAGTTTAGACTAGTTATATATTCTCATAATCTATTCTTTATAAAGACATGTTGACTCTTTATTAGTCACCACTGCTTTTCTATATTTTTTGACAATCATCTATTCAATTAAATTTTTCAAAATGTTCTGATTCTGTGTCTCTGTCTCTAACTTCTGTTTCTGTTTCTCTATCTCTGCTTCTATCTCTGTCTTTGACTCTGTCTCTATCTGCCTGTTTGTCTCTTTCAAAACAGGAACAAAATTTCTCATGAAAGAATTCTATATAATGATTGACTGGGGTTTTGCTAGACCCAGTCTGGTTAGGTGACTCCTTCAGGATCAAAGAGAAAAAATGGCTGCTCTCTAACTCAGGCCAGTAGATATCAATCTGACTGTTTCTTCTTCAGGTAACATGCTTTATTGAAATAGGAATTGAGGATGGGGTAGGAATGTGGGGTGAGCATTGTTCCCTAACAACTAATAAATCTAACTCTTTCCCGCCTTCTGACCCTTCACAGGGTTTCTTCAATTCTCAGCTGAGCCAAGGCTGCTCTGTCTACTCTCTCTGTCTCAATGTCCCCCTTCTATATTGTTCTAATCTAGGCTAAACCCACAAAAGAAATAGTCTTAGACTAGGAACAGAATAGAGGTGAAGTCACATGAGGCATGTGACCATGTTTACTCTATAAGGCTGAAGCCCTCCCAAAGGCAAAGTAAGCAGTTCAATCAACACCTAGAGAGATTTAGTCTTCTCAGTATAGCAGTAGAGTAAAAGCCTGGAAAGCCCTACAGGATCTTGCTGGTTTTCTAACTGGAACAAGTTAGAAATCCACAAAAGGTCAGAGCTAGGCCCTGGAGCTGCTTTCTGCACCAGAGTCTGGATCCAACTCCCCTCCTGGCAGTTTGTTTCCCAACATTCTAACTTTAAGGTTCTCAGAGTTGCTCACACTTCTCCATGGTTCCTGCATTCTGTGCAACTTGCATGACTACTGCATTACATGATTTCCTTCCAAAATCTCCCCTAAAGCCCCTCAGGCTTTTATCTAATATTATGATACCATTATTAGATTTCCATATGATAAAAAGGCTGTTATATTTCATCAAGAACATGCAGGCCATATAAGAATAAGCTGAAGGAACTGGGACAACTACTGCCACCACCACTACTATGTTGACAGCACTTTGAGATTTTGAAAGTGATTTATAAATAACTTCTCATTTTATCCTCACAGCTAACAACTTTGGAAGACAGATGCTATTATTGTCATTAATTCACAATTAAGGAAACTGAGTCAAGTGAGATTATTTGATTTTGCCAAGATCACACAGATAGTCAGTTCATTTAGCCTGGTGAGGATATGGGATAAGCAACTAAATATGAGAAGGCTTAGTTGAAATATCTCAGCTTCTTTCAAGTACTTGAAAGCCTTACATATGGAAGAGATGGATTAGCTATTCTACATAGCTAGGTGGACAACAATACTAGAAGTTAAAAATAGTTTATATACATTCTTTTATAGAAAAGGTCTAAGAAACCATTCTAAAAATGAACTGGCTTTTTAAGGGTCATTTGTTTCTTTTTTCTAGTGGGAATCAAATATGGAAAGCAATTTCTCAGATGAATTATGGAGGATATTATTCTTCAGTTGTTTGGACACATTTGTCTCTTAGATGCCTTTCAACTTTGAGATGATGCAGCTATAAGAATACAATGGATGTGTTTGTTTTACTGATTTAGATTACTCTAGCTTTAACCCTTCTTGGGAGTAGATATAAGGTTGCAGGGGTCATTCAACATGATGTTAAGGAAGGGAAACCCCTTTCATCTCTGGAAATGGGCTATGGGTCTACTGCTTTTCCTCATAATTAACTGGGAAAAATTTGGGCGGTTATCTAATAGGGTGTATGTGTGTGTTTGTGTGTATGTGCACACGTGCACATGCACATATATATTTTTCTTTCTCTGTCAAAACGAGGACTTTTCCCTTCATACCCCTATCTAATATTTTGATATAATTCCCACTTTCCCATTTGTATATCAGCATAGTATCATATAAACTTTCTAAATCCAGGCCTAGCACTCTATTCATTGTGCTACCTACTTGCAACAAGAAAAGTAGATTAGGACTGATATATTAGGTTGAATTGAAATCAATAATTAATGATGTAGAAACTACAACAAAAAGTTTTTTTTTTACTTTTTAAAGAGTGTTCAAAATATTCTCACTTCCCTCCTGCCATATATTTATATTGACATCACCATTAATACAAATGTAAAACAAAACAAACAAACAAATAAACCTTCCATTAGAGAATATTGAAACATTGAGACAGGATATAGGTGACTAGAAAATCACTGCACTGACTTTACATACACACACATATTCAAAATGAGGGATAACTAATGTATAGATTGAATTTTTATTGCTGAAATGGAGACATCAAAAACAATAATGTATAGAGCATCAAACATTTTAGAGACATAATTGATAAAGGTATTATGAAATAAGTTGGACAAGACTAACAAACTAACACAAGATGGAATGTTAGAAAATGTGGCAGTCTCTGATCCAGCCATAGCACTGCTGGGTTTGTACCGTAAAGAGATCCTAAGGAAAAAAGACTTGTATCAAAATATTCATAGCTGCACTCTTTGTGGTGGCAAAATATTAGAAAATGAGAGGATACCCTTTAATTGCGGAATGGCTGAATAAATTGTGGTATCTTTTGGTGATGGAATACTATTTAACTGAAAGGAATATAGAACTGGAGGAATTCCATGTGAACTGGAAAGACTTTAGTGAACTGATGCAGAGTGAAAAGAGCAGAATGAGGAGAACAATGTACACAGAGACTGATACACTGTGGTACAAACAGTTGTAATGGGCTTCTCTACCAGCAGCAATGCAATGACCCAGGACAATTCTGAGCGACTTATGAAAAAGAATGCTATCCATATCCAGATAAAGAACTATGGGAGTAGAAACACAGAAGAAAAACAATTCCTTGATCAAATGGGTTCATGGGGATATGACTGGGAAAATAGACTCTAAATGATCATGTTAGTGGAAATATCAATAATATGGAAATAGTTCTTGATCAATGACACATGTAAAACACATTGGAATTGTGGGTTGGCTACAGGAGGGAGGTGGCGGTAGGGGAGAGAAATCTTGTAAACATGGAAAAATATTCTAAATTAATTAAACAAAATTTTCCAAAACTTAAAAAAAGAAAGTGGCAGTAATAGATATAAACCAC
This sequence comes from Monodelphis domestica, assembly GCF_027887165.1. Classification (NCBI taxonomy): domain Eukaryota; kingdom Metazoa; phylum Chordata; class Mammalia; order Didelphimorphia; family Didelphidae; genus Monodelphis; species Monodelphis domestica. The sequence goes on along the minus strand of NC_077227.1, from coordinate 689,190,711 downwards.
TTGAATAACTATTTTGTATGAAGTTAGGTATCCACTGAATATTTAAAGTGTATCTCTTCAATTTCAAAGGCCTATGTAAGGAAATGGTAAACATCTCCAGTATATTTGCCAAAAAATCCTGATTTGGTATCACAAAGAGATGGATATGATTGAAAGAATTGAAAAGCAATAAGAGAGGAACAGGTACATTCAATACAAAATTGCACTAGTGCTTTTAAATTTTAATATTTTCAAAATTATAATAATGATAACAGTAATAGCTAAAATTTATATAGTGTTTACTATGTGCCATATGTTGCTTAAAGTGTTTTGCAACTATTATTTTATTTGACTCTCACAACAACCCTCAGAAATATGTGCTATTTTGATCCCCATTTTAAACATAAATTACTTGAGGCACACAGAAGTTAAGTGACTTATCCAGGTTCACAATCTGGTAAGTGTCTGAGGCTAGATTTGAACTCAGGTCTTTCTAAGTCCAGGCCAGACACTCTATTCATTGTGCCACCTACCTGCCCCAAGAAACATTGATTATGATTGATTCAAATCACATAAATATAACTCAATGGTTAGCAGTGAGAAAACTGCCATTTAATAGAATTTTATCTTCATAAACAGAATTCTAAATATTTTCATTTTCCACATACAGTTTTATATCTTGTCATCACCATTAATGGAAACTTTTTTAAATGTGTATATTACGTATCAGATAATTTCATAGACTACTAGAGAGTTAAAAAGGGTCATAGATATCATATATATTCTCTAGTATTCCTGACAAATGATCATCTAGCTTCATTTGAAACCACCAAATGACAATAACTAAGGGAGTCTGGTCTACTTATGAAACTTCTAAAGGTCAAGAAATTTATAATGTGTGAAACTGATGTCCCCCTGCCTGAAAAACAAATAATTATCCATAATCTTGCTTCCAGACACAAACAAATAAAAAGAACAGAGCAAGTCTATTTTGAACATTGGAGACCTTCAGATAACCAAAGACACTGTTAATTCATGCACTTACCAGACCAAATTTATTTTTCCCTCTCCAGGTTTCACATTCCAGGTTCCATCCATCAGTCTTCTTATGATATGGTTTTGTTCCTCATTTTGGCTGACTTCTCCTGAATCAGCTTTACTTATCAATATTCTTTCCAAAATGAGATGCTCAGTACCAGATATAATTCTCATGATGTGCTTTCAATGGAGCAGAAAACAGACTCACTCTCTCATTGGAGAGAATATCTATCCAATGGTTCACCTAATTAAGTTTTTATAAGAGTATTAATAGGGAGAAATTTTCAAATCTGGTAAAATATTTTTATTTATTGGTAGAAATTTTCAACATTATTTTCACTTTTTAAATAATTCTGATCTCCATAAACAAACTTAAAGCATATCATGAATTCCTCTGAACTTTTAACTTAAATATATAAAATCTGGCCAACATCTGCTGTGGTTGTCTTTTAATATGTTAGCATACTGGATAAATATTTACCCAAGGAGACAAAGCAAATGACCTTCCTAGAACCATGATTCTAAATGTTAAATCAGTCTAACATTCATTCAATTAAATAAAAATTAAATCTGAAAATGTCATAAAAGGGTAACCCAATATTTGATCATTAATGTGCTTATGTAATCAGATATTTACAACTGTGTATTCATGAGTGATCAAATTTTCTTTCCAAATTTCATGGTATCAAATTATTCAGAAGAGCTCAAATAAATTCTGAGGCATCACTCTTAGGCAGTTTGTTTTCTTAGTCTCTAAATACTTATTTTTAGTTCCATTGACTAGAGACTAGGATAAAACATTTTGAAAAATGTAAGTTTATTTAGTTAAAGTACCCAATTTGCTAGTAGTGATTCTCAGTGAGAGTCTTTTCTTAGGTGGAACAAGCAGGGAATCACAGAATTACAAAATCACATAATCTCAGTGGTTATAGGATCATAGATAAAGAGGTATATCTAAGAGGTAGTTAGTGGTAGTCTCTCGGTGACCGAGAATGACTATTGTCTTTGTACAGTTTCATCTATGGTGTACCCTCATGTGGCTTTGAAGTCCAAAGACTGAGGCGCAAAGTTTGTGGCACACGGGGCATGGGACGCCAGTTGTTATGGGAGGTGCAGTTGTGGCCTGGTGTCAGTGTTCACGCGCAGCGGCAAGACGTCGATGTCGTTCATCTTCAAAGGTGGTGGAAGCATGGTTAATGTGGGTTCGTCAGCTGCTTCTGTCAGAGGCGAGTTCTAGTTGCTTTGGTGTAATTCCAGCCCACTTCAAGTTGGACTTTAGCTGATCCTTGAATCTTTTCTTTGGTCGGCCTTGTTTCCTGAGTCCAGCTGACAGTTCACCATAGAATACCTGTCTTGGTATTCTCTGTAGGTCCATGAGGATGATGTGTCCAGACCATCATAGCTGGGTTTGGAGGACCATGACTTCGATGCTGGTGGCGTTGGCTCTGTCGAGGACTTCCTGGTTGGTGATTCGGTCCTGCAATTGGATCCTCATGATTGACCTGAGAGAGCGTTGGTGGAATTGCTCCAGCTGTTTCATGTGCTTCGGGGACAGTGTCAATGTCTCACAACCATACAGGAGCGAGCTGAGGATCACTGTGTTGTACACTTTGAGGTTCATCGCAGTGCTTACACCACTGTGTTGGAGGACTTTGGAGCGCAGCCGCCCAAGTGCCTGGCTGGCCTTTTGGATCCTGGCATTGATATCATGGTCTAGAGACCCGTCTTTGGCGATGGTGCTGCCCAGATACTTGAAAGTGTTGACGTTAGAAAGCTGCGTGCCATCGATTGTAATGTACGGCTGGTTCGTTGGCCTCCCTGGTGCAGGTTGAAACAGCACCTCTGTTTTGCTGAAGCTGATAGTCAGACCAGACAGTTTTGTAGCGGTGGAGAACCTGTCCACAATGGTTTGAAGATGATTTTCTTGGTGGGCCATGAGAGCACAGTCATCTGTGAAGAGAGCTTCCAGGATGAGTCTCTCTGTTGTCTTTGTTTTTGTGGTCAGGCGGTGAAGGTCGAATAGTGAGCCATCCAGACGGTATTTGATGTAGAAGCCCATGTCTAGATCCATCACAACATGTCGTAATACTTGGGTGAAGGATAGGTTGAATAGTACCGGAGCAAGGACACAGCCTTGTTTCATGCAATTGGAGACATTGAATCTATCGGAAGTCTCTCCACCAGATAGGACTTCCCCTGTCATGTCGACATGAAAGAGGTGGATCAGTTTGACAAATTTTGCTGGGCAACCGAGCTTGCTGAGGATCTCGGACAATGCTTCCCTGTTCACTGTGTCGAACGCCTTTGTCAGGTCTATGAAGACAATATAGAGGCTCAGGTTCTGCTCAAGGCATTTTTCCTACATTTGCCTCACCATGAAGACCATGTCCATGGTGCTGCAATCTGGTGGAAAGCCACATTGTGATTCAGGAAGGTTCTGCTCTGAAACGTGTAAACCTTAAAATTTCTTAGACTTATAAATGTTGGAAATTTCACCATTGGGAAATTTCATACTTGAAAAATTTCCTATTGATAGTGGAAACTCTATTGGAATGTGAACCCCATTGGCATGGGAGGTTCCTCCTCCTCCCTTCTTAAGATTACTTTAGGACAGAAACCTTTTGCTGAACAATGGAAAGGGCTTTGACCTATGCTTAAGCATAGAACAGGAATTTCTTTGAGTCATGATTGATTTTAGAATTGATACAATAGAGATACTTGGAATGACAGAACCAGGTCTTGGAAAATACAATTTCCACCCCACTCAGTCCTAACAGGATTTAGGAAGGGCTGCAGCAAAGGATCAAGATTTAATTATTGAGAATATAACCTTCAACAGACATGTGCAAAGCCACAGACCTCTGGGCAGTCCTGGGTTAAGCTAGAGCCACCATTGGCACAGGGAAGACATGGACAGTGATTGGTAGATGTGAGAACTGAGGGGAGGGAACTTGGATGGTTTCCTTAAAGAGAGAGGGGTCTGAGGACTGAGGGGTGGTTGGTTGGAGAGGTTTTTGGTCTGAGAGGTGGTTTTTTGAGAGTCGGCTCTGAAGGAAGCTGGAGGTGGAGGCCCCTGAGACGGTTTCTCCATTTTGGTCACGTGAGTAATAGGGACTGATCTCCTTTCTTTGCCCCAGCTATCTAAGGGCTTGGGCCCTTTGGCCCAGCCTAAACAGAAGGGGTATTTAAGCCCTATTGCCTTCTCTCCCCTTTCTCTCTCCCTCTCTCTCTCTATCTCTAATACCTTTCTTCATCCTGTTTGTAATTAAACTCCATAAAAGGTTGACTGCTGATTTGAGTTTTCATTTAGGAATTACATAGCTGAATTCCTTGGCGACCTTAAATTAATATATATCAGTCTTTTAAAGTGATTTCCTTGTCACAAATGGATGACAGGAGTCTGTTGAGTATAACACTGGTGAGGATCTTTCCAGCAGTGGAGAGCAGTGAGATGCCTCTGTAGTTGTCACAGGCTGCTCGTGTGCCTTTGTTCTTGTATAGGGCTATGGTGGAGGCATCTCTGAGTTCTGGGGGCATGTCTTCCTCTTCCCATATGTTGGTCAGCACTATGTGGAATGCCTGAAGTGCCTTTCCATTTAAGGCCTTGTACACCTCGGTTGGGATCCCGTCTTTACCAGGTGCCTTGCCTGCACTCATTTGTTTAATGGCTTTTTGAACTTCCTCTATTGAAGGAGGGACTTCAAGTTGTTCAATGTTGCTGTTTTGGAGTATCTGGTCAAGGACTCTTTGGTCGGCTGAAGAGGGTCTGTTGAGAAGCTGACTGAAGTGTTCTTTCCACCTTTTGCTGATGCCTTTTTTATCTTTTATGAGAGTGTCACGGTCAGAGGATAGCAAGGGAGTGGTGGTGGGTTTTAATGGCCCATAGACAGTCTTGAGGGCACTGAAAAATTGTTTGTAGTTTTTCATATCAGCATAGCATTGGATTTCTTCTGCCTTTTTTTCCCACCATAGATCTTGCATCTCCCTGATCTCACACTGCGCCATGGCTTGGAGAGACTTGAATCTGTCCTTTTTAGGAGGAGAGTTTGGGTTATTTTGCCACTCCATAAAGGCTTTGTTCTTTTTGCTCAATAGGTCTTCAAAAGCAGTGTTGTTCTCTTCGAACCAGTCCTGGTGGTTGCATTGTTTGGGGCCTAGGACTGCCTTTGACCTTTCCTTCACTGCATCTCTGAACTGGTTCCATTTCTCGGTTGAGCTTCCAGTGAGTGGTCCCTTGGCAGACAGCTTGTCATACTGGCAGGACTGGAATGTTTGCAAATAAGATGGATCTCTAAGAGGACTCACATTGTAAAATGCGCAAACTGTCTGGGTTTGTTTTGGATGGTGAGGTGCAATGCGCATTTGAAGAGTCACTCTAACCAATCAGTGGTCTGTCCAGCATTCAGTTCCTCTCATGGCTCTGGTGATCTGTACATCCTGGATGTCACGCCAGCATACAATGATGTAGTCAATGAGATGCCACTGTTTTGATTGTGGGTGCATCCATGTTGTTTTATATTTGTTCACCATTCTGAACACAGTGTTTGTGATGGTGAGTTTGAACTCTGAGCATTTGCTGAGTAGCAGTAGGCCGTTGTTGTTCATTTTGCCCACGCCATGTTGGCCAAGCACTCCTTTCCATCTTTCATGGTCCTGGCCAACGCGGGTGTTGAAGTCTCCCAGTAGTATCAGCTTGTCATTTGTGGGCATTGAGTGCAGGACAGCACTCAGATCAGAGTAGAACTGCTTGATGGTCTCCTCTGTGCTGGTCAGTGTTGGGGCATATGAGCTGATGATTGTGGCATACCGGTCTTTGCTGAGAGGCAAACGGATCTTCATGAGCCTCTCGCTGATGCCCACAGGCAAGTCTGGCAGCTGTTTGAGTAAACTGGTCTTGATAGCCAGGCCAACACCATGAATTCTGTCTTCATTTGTGGCTCTACCTTTCCAGAAGAAGGTGTATCCAGTGGTGGGTTCACTGAGTGATCCCTCTTCTGGTAAGACTGTTTTGCTTATGGCTGTGATGTCGATGTTATATGGTGCCAGTTCTTTACCTATTAGAGCTGTTCTTCTCTCAGGTCTTGGGGTGTTCTCTCTATCGAGTAATGTCCTGATGTCCCATGCTCCTAGTAGGAGTTTCTTTGTATTTTGTTTTCTTTGGTTTCGACCACTTAAAGGGATGACCCACCAGCCACGGTGTGCTGACCAGGTGTTTGTAGGGCAGGTAATATTTGGGACATCTTTTCTAGTCTCCTCCCTTGATTAGGGTGAGCAGTGCTATCCTAGAGAGGGCCCAGGAGGTTGCTGAAAGTCCCTGCTGCCCACAGGGCCGAGTGACCACTGGTCTGTGGCCCTCCTAAGTGCAGGATCATGATTACAACTGCCAGTGGTCACCTCGACCTGTTGCGTTGCCACTCCCCCATCGTGGCAGGTCTTGAAGAGGGTGGACGGGGTCAGGATAGATGAGTGTGCACAGAGATACTTGTGTGTGAAAGAGATTTAAGTGAAAAAGTCAATGCACAAAGATAGTCTCACTCTCTTGGTGTTGGAAGCCTGGGTCCATTGGCACAAAAAATCGTTACACCTGGAGACTTCCTCAGCTGCATTGGATGGTTGTGTTGTCTTTTGTGCTGCAACATGCCCTAAGCACTCCACAGTGCTTTGCTGCGTCGCCCTCTCAGCCGTTGAACCTTCTTATTGGTTTCTTCCGCCTGTTCCGCCAAAGCAGTCTTCATATGCTGGGTGAGCAAAGCCCTGGTTTACCAGGGGTCAGGGAAGGGTAGTATCTCTGGTATGGAGGGCTTGTCATACCCTCCTAGGGCAGCTCTCCAGCCTCTGACGCCCACCTGACACCCAACTCTCACTTGTGGCTCCCAGTATCTGCTAACATGCGGCAGAGGCCACACCCCTGGCAACAGCTTCGACAGGCTGGCCAAACCTTGTGAGACTAGCCACCAGGTCATCTAAGAGGTAATCAAATATAAAAATATCATATCATTTTACATATAAGGAAACTGAGACACAGAGAGGATAAATAAAAAAAAAAACTTACCCATAGTCATTCAGCTTCTTAGTGTCAAAGACAGAATTCAAACCCAAGATTTTTAAATTTTAAGTCTATTATTCTGCCCACTAAGTTCCCCTAACTCAAGTTACATGAAAGCAACACTTCCTTCTCCAAAGCTACAAGAATTTTTATTCCATATCACTTTTTGGGGGACATGAAGTATACTATTTTCCAGTCTTAGATACTGTTTTTTTTACTTTTTCACATTATACATTGATGCAATTTTCAAGTTGCCATTTATATATATGTATATATATATGTACCAATAATATAATATATATGGCTTCTTTTCATATAAATCAATTCATCTATAATTATAATTATTATAAATGTCTTTATCCCAAAGAAAAAAAAATATTCTTATGTTAGCATTATCCAGAAATATGTCTCATTCTCGTTTCTTCTTTTTTACCATCCCTCCTCCAGAGAAGGCAGGAAATATGAAACATCTCTTATTATCACATAACAATAATTTTCTTGTTATGAAAGAAGACATATGTTGCTTGCCTAAGAGAATAAGTAATGAGGGAATAAATTGAAAGATGGTAAGTTTCAATTTGAATTCAGAGTACCTCTATTCCTTATTTGGTGTTGGATATATATATATATTTTTTTTCATTATGACTCTCTTGTTGTTGGCCTGGTTCCTTGCCTTGTTGATAACTTTGTTATACACAGTTGATCATCATGAATTAATAGTTACTATGTACAGTGTTTTCTTTGTTCTACTCACCTCACTTTATATCATTTCAAATGCCTTTCTCATTTTTTTGTGTATGTCAATCTTGTTTGTCATTTCTTATATTTCTTTACAATCATTTACCACAGTTTGTTCAGTCATTCCCAAATTGATAGACTTTCCTTTGGTTTTTCAGTTCCTTGCCACCACCAAAAAGAACTGCTATAAATATTTTAGGAAATAAATTTTCTTTTCCCTTTACTTGATAATATTAGGAAATAAATATAATCGTGGTATAATTGGGTCAAGGGGCATATGTAGTTTAAAACTCTTTTAAGTAGAATGCCAAATTGTTCTCCAGAAGAGATGGATTAGCTCACTAACACTATATTGGAGTTCATATTTTTCCATATTCCCTTCAACATTTATAATTTTGTCATTTAATCATTTTAGAAAATTAGATAAGTATAAAATGATAATTCAGAATTGTGTTAATTTATATTTTGCTAATAAGTAATTATTTAAAACAATTTTTATATAGTTAAATATAGATAGGACTATTTGCTCCAAAATCTTTCTGCTTATATCTTTTATTTATCAATAAGATAATTGTTCATATTCTCATATATTTTATGAAGTTTTCTACATATTTTAGATATGAGACCTCTATCTGAAAATTGTCTGTAATTCCCACCACCAACTTATTGCCTTTTTTCTAATCTTGGTTACATTATTTTTTTACAAAATATTTTAAATTTAATGTATTAAAATTATCTATTTTACATTTCATGATGCTTTCTATCTCTTTTTTTATCCATAAATACTTTTTCCTATAAGTAAAATTTTCCATTTTCTTCTAATTTGTTTGTAATATCTACCTTTGTACCTAGGACATGTATCCATTTTTATCTTACCTTGGTAAATGGTATAAGATACTGGTCTACATCTATTTTCTGCCAAACTGCTTTCCAATTTTCCCAATAATTTTTACCAAAATGTGAATTATTTTTTCAAAAATTTGAAAATTTAACTTTGTCAAACATAAAGTGTTATCATCTTTTCTGATTGTTCACGATATGTCTATTCTGTTCCATTGATCTGTTTTTTTTTTTAATTTTAGGCCAATACCAGATAGATTAAACAATTACTACTTTATAATGTAATTTGAAATCTTTTACTGCCAGATTGCCTTAATTTACATTTTTAAATAATTTCCTTTGATATTCTTGACATTTTGTTACTCTAAATGAATTTTATTATTATTTTTCTAGTTGAATAAAATAATTTCTTGTTATTTAATTGGAATGTTATTGAATAAAAAGATTAGGTATGGTTGTCATTGAAATTATATTGCCATTGTCCACAAAATAATAATTAAAATTTCTCCAACTATTTAAACCTGCCTTTATTTGTATAAAAGTGTTTATATTTATAGAGCTTCTGAATTCTTTTGGGAGATAAACTCCTTGGTACTTTTGTCTATCTAAGATTAAATTAAATGACTCTTTTAGGTTTTTGTATTGTTTTATTTAATTTTTGCCAAAATTGCATGTAAAACAGTTTCCAACATTTTCCAATGCATATTGAATCTTCAATTTCCTGTCTTCTTCATTCACTCCAATCTTCCCAGATGTTAAGCAATCTCATATAGATTTCACATGTGCAATCATGCAAAAATTATTTCCATATTAATCCTTTTGTGGAGAGAAAATTAAAAAATAAAACTAAGAGAGAAAAGTTTACTTTGATCTGGATTCAGATTTAGTTAGTTGTTTTTTTTCTTAATCTGGAAGGAGATGACTTCTTTTTTTTTTATCATGAGAACTTTGGCATAGCTTCCATTGTATTTCTGAGAATAGCTGTTATTCACAGTTGTTCATTGTAAAGTATTCCTGTCACTGTACAATGTTTTCCTAATTCTGCTTATTTCACTATGCTTCAGTTCATGCAAGTTTTTCCAGGTTTTTATGAGCTGCTACTCTTGCCATTTCTTACAACATAGTAGTATTCCATTGCAATCAAGTGGTATGATTTACTTAGCTACTCCACAATTTAGAGTATTCTCTCACTTTCCAAATCTTTGCCCTACTAAAAAGAATTGCTTTAATTATTTTTGTAAGATAGATCCTCCCTCTTTTTGTTTTGTCTCTTATTTTTCCTTTTGCAAGACATAATTAGTGAAATATAGAAATGCTTATATTTTGTGGGGAATTATTTTATATTCTACTACTTTTGCTAAAACTATTGTTATTTCAATTATTTTCAAATTAATGTCTAGGAATATAAACTATATTTTACATAAATATATATATATAGAGAGATATATAGAAACCTTCAATTTGTTTTTCTTCTCTTATTGCCATTGCTAGCATTTCTAATATGATATTAAATAATGTTGGTGATAATAGGCATCCGCATTTTATTTCTTATCCTTTGCAGAAGGTTTCTAACTTATTCCAATTACAGATAATATTTACTGATAGTTAGAAAAGTATATTTTATTTTGATTTAAGGAAAAATCAACTCATACTGATGCTTTCAAGCATCTTTAATAGAACATGCTGCATATTGTCAAAAGTTTTTCAGCATCTATATAACCATATGAGTCTTGTTACATATTTGTTAATATCATCAATTATGTTGGTAATTTTCCTTATATTAAACTAACCCTATATGCGTTATATGAATTCTGTGTGGTAATTTATAAACATTTTGATATATTGTTGTACTCTCTTGGCTAATATATTATTTAGAATTTTTTATGAATGTTCATTGATCTATTTGTCTTATAATTGTTTGTCTCTGTTTTTGCTTTTCCTTTTTTAAGTATTTATAATTAACTAGTTTCATAAAAAGGTAGGATTCCTTCTTTACAAATTTTTCTAAATTATTTACTTAAATTTTTTATTAAATGGTCCTTAAATGGTTGGTAAAATTCATTTGTGAAACTATCTGGTCCTGATGCTTCTATTCTTACAACACTATTTTATAATCTGTTCAATTAATTTTTCTCAACTAGGTTTATTTAAGTATTCTATTACCTCTTTTGTTAGCCTAGGAAAGTTATATATTTAATTATATTTTTTGACTTTTTAGAGCCATGTTCTCCCCTTTCACTCATCTACCCAGCATAAGACTTCATATAAATATGATATAGTTTGTACATATTTACAAGAATGTGTACAGCTGTTCATTGTCTTGTGAAAGATTATATATATATATATATATATATATAATCTTACATTAGAGAAAACTTCCTGTAGGAAATAAAGTGAACAATGATATTCTTCAATCTGCTTTCAGATTGCATCAGTTTCTTCAATGGCAATGAATAGCCTTTTTCATCATGGTTCTCTTGGAGTTTTCTTCTTTCCTTACATTGCTGATGAGAGTTAATTAAGAGTGCCAATTCTAAAATCAAAAGATCTAGGATCCTCTATCTAAATTTTAACCTGTGAAAATGTACTACCCTATCCTAAATACTGGCTCATAATAGAAGGAAAAGATGGTTTTTAGTGTCACAAACAAAGGTGTCTCTATAATTTGATCCCATGGTCTAGGAAGAGGCTCCACAAGATAATTTAAAAATCTTAGAGTTTGGGATCATACGTCTTTGGTTTAGGTTCCATATACATAATATTTCTTATTGTGGCTATCTGGAATAAATCAACAAATAAATCATTCATTTTCTGTAGATTTTAATTTCCTCAACTGGAAAATGTGTATATGGACTGGACTGGAATATCTTGGAGCCACATTACACTTTTAAATTATATGAACCTAGCATTATATCATTCTGTATATTGTCTAAGATGGTGTAATTATCATCAATGCTATATGTATATCTATAGCACTTGACGAACACCTTAGAAAAGCTTGAACAGTTCTTAAAACCCCTACTGTCAAGCAAACATTCTTTTATAAGTAAGATGAATCTTATTTAACCTTCCTCCAAACATCCCATTGCAGTTCAAGTCAATTTTGCTTCTATCTTTAGTGGTGATGGAGAACAACTGTTCACTGTCCACCATGTAATAACCCATCATGTCCTGAAAGACAGTTATTGAGTTACCCTTCAACCTTCTCTACTTACAGTTTAATAATCCTAATTCCCTTAACCTTTCTTTACAGCCCCTATTTGCCAACCCTTTAATCATTGTGGATAAGAAACTGTTCACATCTGCCACTTTCAATACATCTATTTGGATAGACCACAAGTGTCATTTCTGTGTCTGAAACAAAGCTTTCTTATTTGAGTATATCAGTAACAGAAAACGAATTATCCTGTAAGGAAAAAAAGTTTAGCTTTCAAAATAAAATGGCAAGATCTGTATTAAAATCATATATCTTTCAAAGTTTGTGTCATTCAGACTACAAGGAGATGCAACTCTCAGGGAAGCTCTGCTCACTTCCAGACATTAACTTGATGGGCTGCCAGATATGCTGTAGCAACAAAATACTGCATGTGCTGAAAATATAACAGAAATTCTGTGTCCAAATAAAAATTATGAGGTGACAAAGATAATTAATTTACAGTTACTTAGAGGTGTTGAGGGGACGCAATTGATAATGTTGCATTTATAGTAAGGGACATATAAATTAAACCCCTGTCTCAGACACTTCCTAACTATATGATCCTAGATGAGGATCTAAATATATATATCTCAGAGGGTATGGGTGCAGAAGAAATGAGACTGCATGTATAAAGTGCTCATAAAGTACTATATAAATGCTAGCTTAGGAGGGAAAAGAGATAATTGCCCAAATTATGTGATCTTAATTTTTTTTGTTTTTATTTTATATATTTTTCTGTAACTGTGTTAAATGTCACATTGACATTTAGCCATATTATATTATCATTTTAATATATTTAATTTTTCAACTTGCTAAATAATTTAGAAGCCTTCTTTAATTTTATCAGCATAATAGCATCCAGAATTTTTTTTTTCCATTTTTGGAATGAGGAAAGTGTGATTTGGAGGGGTTTCATAAACTTCTGGTTGGTTAAGTATTAAAGGGAGGATTTGATCCCCCATAATTTGTACCTTTATTTAAATAAATAGTTTTGCTTCTTTATAAAAATTACAACAATGATAGATTCTTTACAATATCCAAGAATGTGCTTTAAAAGTATGCATTAATTTTATTAATTTTTTAGGAAGAAATAACCATATTGAAATCCTCAATAAGTTTCTTGTCAGAGCTGTATAAAGTAAGGAATCCCAAAATCTGGGGTAAGGACAAGCTGAGAAGGAGTGAATGCTCAGTAAATATGTTTGGGACAGGCAACTAGTTTAGTTTTTTGAAAAAAATCTTTGATTAATCTCAATAAATACTTATTAAATGTTAGTCACTGGGGATACAAAGGTAAAATTACATTCTTGATGCAATTTAGTTTGTTATATTTTTATCAGGAATACAGCAATAAGTAAATACCAGAACACCAGATGAGGAAGAGAATATTCATAATTGACAGGTCAGAGAAAACTTCCTTTGTGGAAAAAAGGAGAGGTACTGGAAAAGTAGAGAAAAGCAAATGTCTTTATTTAGTAAAAAGGGAATAGAATAAAATATCAAAATTCTTGTTAGCTAATTTAATTATAATTCCTGAGAAATATCTAGAGGAATTATGAAAGTGATTATTCTTGAATATCTAGAAATGGAAACTAATTTCAAATAACAAACATGGTTTAATCAAGCATAAATCATGCTCAATTAATCTTATTTCCTTTACTCCTTGAGTAATTAATGTAGTAGATTAGGAGAATGTTTATATACAAATATATATTGATATATATTTTATATAATATGATACATAATACATATAATCTAGATAAACTATATATAATTTGTGAAGTATATATATATTTAGTTTATCAACTAAATATAATATATATTTAGGTTATCTAGATTTTAGCAAGGAAGCTGATGAAAGACATTTTGTTATTGTGGAAAAAATAGAGATATAAACTAGACAGTAATAAAATGATGAGGATTGAGGCTGGAATGAAAAGCTTAACACAAAAGAATAGTCTTTAATTGTTCACTGAATGGCATCATTCATTTGGGGTGCATGGGGTGCTCAGGGAGGAGTAGTATCTGGTATGGAGGGCTTGTTGTCCCCTCCTAGAGCAGCTTTCCAGCCTCCGACCCCCACCTGACACCCAGTTCTCACTTGTGGCTCCCAGTAGCTGCTAGCATGTGGCAGAGGCCACATCCCGGGCAATGGATTCGACAGGCCAGCTAAACCTTGTGAGGGTAGCCATTGGGTCATCGACCCCTGGTGTACCAGGGCTTTGCTCACCCAGCATGTGAAGACTGCTTCGGCGGAACAGGCTGAAGAAACCAACAAGAAGGTTCAACAGCTGAGAGGGCAATGCAGCAGAGCACTGTGGGGTGCTCAGGGCATATTGGAGCACAACAGACACCACGGCCATCCAATGCAGCTGAGGAAGTCTCCAGGTGTAACGACTTTTCGTACCACTGGACCCAGGTTTCCAACACCGAGAGAGTGGGACTGTTTCTGTGCATCGACTTTTCCACTTAAATCTCCTTCACGCACAAGTGTTTTTGTGCACACTCATCTACATCACAGATGAAAGTGCACAAAGACAATCGTCATCCTCGGTTACTGAGAGACTACTACTACTACTACTACTATATGAATGGAATCACTGAATCATTTCTTCTAGGGTCACTTCCCAAATGACACATGCTGTATGATCTGATCCCCAGAGGATAGCTGATTGTTTCTTCAATCTATGGGCTGGCTCCTATACAAACTTTATTAAGCAACTATTAGTATATATTCCATTGATAATCAACCAATAATTGAAATTAAATTTTACTAAGACATTTTAAAATTATGTTTAATAAAAACATGTGTTACAAAAACACCTCCCTGTAATAAAGGAAAAACCTGGGTCCACACTTTGCCCTTACCTATTGTTTACATGGAGATTGTGGACAGAAATTTAAAATATAAGTGTAATGAAGCCCTGAAGTAGGGAATCCCTGCAGCATAGGGCTTACTAAGAGCATCTACTAGCTAAAAGTGATTTTCTCTTTTCATAGAGTTCTCATGAAATTCTCTTTAAATGTCACTTTCTTCTAAACTCAGAATAAAATAGCTTCTGATGAGTCTACAGCTGACATTTATCTGTGCCATTGGGGTCACATTCTCTATAGCTGTCATTGTCTTTAGATGTCTGTCTTTCTAGATTATTTTCAGGAAACTCCTCTGTCATTAGCTGCTACCACTCCAAAACCAAGTGATAATGCCACCAGTAGACTACTGGATATTATATGGGAAACTCTGGACCACTCAAACTCACCAGGTCACTTAAGTGTTTTAGTTAGAATGCATATTCATCTAAGATCTGAAAAGAATTAATAAATAAACAAACTTGGGGTGGGGAGGGGAAGAGAAGTACCAAAGGCTTATAGACACATGATGGCAAAATGTCTTTTGGTTACCTCAGAATATGACTACTAAAACCTATAAACTTCCAGATGAGAGGAGGGAGAACAGAGGTGCATCTTTTCTTTTTTCCTGGAAGTTTTTCTTTGTCCTTAGAATTTTTCTCTTTGATCAAAAGGGCATGTGTTTCATTCTACTGCTATTTCTCACACTTCTCCCTATCCAAAAGGTTGTTCTTTCTTTTTAAAGAACTTGTCTGCAAATGCATTAAACTAGGGATGACACATGAATTGATGATTTACATTGGTGGAGGTAATTTCAATGTTGAGGGAGAGGGAGCAATGAAATAAAATTGGTCAATGAATTCATGAGTCTGTACACACAAAAATATTTTTGGTGGAAATAACAAACTGATATTAACCATAGCCATATTTACATGTAACTTCCTCCAACTTTTATTTATTTTATCATATGTGATTTGAAAAAAATTATGGACAAACAAAAGGGCAAAGGGCAAGATGGTCACTTTTGCCCTATACCATGTTCTCCACTAGAAATTATGAGAATGAGTATTTGTATGAAATAATTATTGCCTAAGAAATATATAATTGGATGAAAAAATACTAATACTAATGAAAAAATAATAATGGATGGATGACGTGTTTTCTTTTAGTGTAGACAGAAAGAAGAATTTATCCTCATGGATAAATTATGGGACACAAATCTCACTTTAGATATAAGAGAATGGAGTGATGATATCAGTACAGTTACAGATGTAAAATATCTACTTATAGATAATAATGAATACATTTTTAATGTTCTCTATACTTCAAAATAATATTTCTGATAAAAGTACTGAATAATAGATAATTCAGATATTTTAGTACATATTTCATGGGAAAATGCAATTGAAGGACAGAGAGATATTGCTAAATTCTTCATAGATCCCTCTAAGTTTAGTTTTGTATGTGCATTTTATGATCTATTAATTTTCTAGGAAAAATCAGCCCGACATTTAGTAGCTAAAAAGTTGAGATCAAGCTTTTCACTGCTGACATAGGAAAAGCTGTGATTGAAAGGAAGTTGCTGTCTTTCAACAACTTAGTTCTTATAGATTCAAATTCAGAAACTTTGCCTCAGGATGATCAGCTCCATTTAATACTTCAAAGTCTTGGATGAATTTTTCACCTTTCCTTAACTTCAAAGAGCAAAAGAAAAGAAAATTGAAGGGCTGGTGGGAGTGCCAATTAGAGCCAATTATAGTTTGATTGACTTACTTTGGCATTAGCACACCTAGGACAGATTCTTTCTTTGTAAAATAGAGATAACCTGGATGCTGTGTGTCTGTGGTTTAGAAATATCATTCTATTACAAGTAAAAGATGCCAAGAATGATCTGGGCCCAGCAATTATGAGAGCATCCCTAAAAGGAATCACAAACATGCTCTTGGGAATGACAAAAACAGTGAAAGAGATGAACTGAACACCAATATCCCTGAAGCAAGTAAAATTGCTAAATTTTGCTTTCTTAAATTTTATTTTAATGATATGCTTTTAAATTGTTGTGGTCAAGTAGTTCAATTAGACCTTACTCTTAATAACAGAGGATTTTCTCTCAATCTAGACACATTTCTTTGAAAAAATATTTTCATATTATGGATTTGAGATACATAGATTGCATATATTACTTTACTGATATTTTTGTTTGTTTATATACCTATTATATGTGTAAAAGACCAAATGTTTTCTAACACCAACACCAAAATGTTATGAATATAATTTCTATGTGTGTATAAATATTATAAGGGACAGAATGTAAGGAGTTATTCAAAAGTATGGTCACCAGGAATTTTAATCAATTCCAAAATGACTTTTTTAGCAATTTATTTATAAAATATAGAAAGAGTGAAAGTAAGAAAATCAGAGAGAGGATAGGGTAAGAGATCTAATCTACACATATATATATTTGCTCTGACCTCTGCATCAACCCAGGCAGGGCTAGTTAGTCCTTAGCTGGAGGAGCCTCATCCCTGAGCCAAGGACCTGGGGATGCAGGAAGCCTTTCTCAAGAGGGTAAACCTCTTCTGAGGCTAGTCCCTTCAGAAAATCCAGGAAAGGAGTCAGCCTTTTTTCACTCACCCCTCTAGGTAGTTCTACAAGGAAAATTCCAAGAGCCATCCAAGGACCTCAGTCAGAGCTCTTCCAAAGTCAAATTGAAGACAAAAGATCTAAAGACCTCCAAAGACCTCTTCATAGGGAGTTTTAGGCATTTTTAAAGATATTTCTTTTTATCCCTTCCTATTACTTCCTTCCATTTTATGTGTACCAATTACAGTTGAAGCTTTCCTTAGGACTACCCAGGGGGCAGTCAGTCAATTTTGATTCATCACCCATTATCAAACATGTGGGTCATAGACCTCCACCACTCAAGTGTAAGTGGGGTGTATACTCTTCTGGTGATTAAATCTAAAATGGTCAGGGGAGAGTTAATTTAATCTTCACAATATATACAATATATACATTCACATATTCACATATAGCTGAGAGGCAAAGCGTTAAACAATCTAAATTCAAATCATGACACAAACACTCAGACATTATAACTAACTCAACCAAGTAATCTAGCAACTTTTCCAAATCTTAATTTCATCTCTTGTAATTTTAGGATTATTGCATTTATAATATCAAACATACAGGAAAGCTAAATATAAAAGAAGATGAGTTATAATGTTCTTTTATTTTTCCTTTTGGATTCAGTTTTCTATTCAAGGTTTTACAATAGATATTTCATCAATAATTCCATCTCTTCATCTAATTTCTCAGATT
Organism: Monodelphis domestica; assembly: GCF_027887165.1. Classification (NCBI taxonomy): domain Eukaryota; kingdom Metazoa; phylum Chordata; class Mammalia; order Didelphimorphia; family Didelphidae; genus Monodelphis; species Monodelphis domestica. The sequence goes on along the minus strand of NC_077227.1, from coordinate 689,172,703 downwards.
CTTTCTTCTTTATTTTCTTCTTTCTTTTCTTGGACAAGACTCATAAAAGGATAAGCTTCTTAGCTCTCAGAGAATTAGGTAGATGAGATTTTCAAGGTTTACATTGGGTAAGGAATTTTCAAATAAACTAGAATGGAATGGCATAATCTTTACATTTCTACATTAGTGAGTACATGCATTTTATTCTCATTGACCATGGCATCATGATTACAAAAAATGAGGGGTCAGTGTAGATACACATCAGTTTAGAGATAAGTATTTCACAATTTGGGAAGATGTAGCTTTTGCTTTTAATCATGCTAGTCATTGTCAGCAGTGAATTTGCTTCAGCATATGCTTACTAGCAAGGAAATGAGAACAACTGACAAGAATGGCCCAAATCCTTTAAAACATAAAATGCCATATGATTCTAAGATTCATATATTTTATATTCTATATATTTTATCTCATTGAAAATAGATTATACCTTCAAGTATTCAGATTGCAACCATTTATACCTGCTCAATTTTTGTGTCTTTAGAGTATCATCCAATATATTCTTCTTAGGAGGTATAAGGGGGGAAAGGGGTTATTTTTAAAAAGGGCTGGACTAGATTATTTAAAATTGTGGTCACCAGGAAATTAATTTATTCCAAAAAGATTTATTTGCAATTTGTTTACAAAATGTAGAAAGAATGAAGTAAGAAAATCAGAGAGAGGATAGGGTACGATATCTAGCTAAGCACTAAGTAATTTACTCCTAGCTCCTGGCTCAACCCCAGCAGGGAAAGTTAGTCCTTAGGCTTGGGCAAAACTGAGGACCTGGGGAAGTCTCTCTCAAGAAGTAAATCTCTCCTGAGGCTAGTTTTCTCAGAAAATCCAGCAGTTAAGAGTCAGCTTTTCACTCACCACATGTAGGCTCAAAGGAAGAGATTTTAGAACAGCCTCACCAGGAACAAGATCTCGGGTCAAGCCGCCTCTCCAAAGAATGAAGAATTGTCTTCAGTCTCCACTTCCAAGAATGAAGAACTGTCTCTCACAGGAAGTGACAGCTCCTTTTAAATATGCTTCTTTTGCTTCACTTCCTGTGTCTTCCTCTAATTTTATGTCTAACAATCACAGTTGAAGTTTTGTTTTAAGACTGCCCAGAGACAGTTAGTTTAATTCTGATTCATCACCCACTATTGCACAAATGGGTCACAGACCTCCCATTTAACAATTACGTGGGATATTTACACTTTTGGTGATTAGATCTAAAAATGGGCACATCGCCATACTCAACTTTTAAATAGGATGTTTACACTTTGGATGATTCAATCTAAAAATAGGCAGGGGTTACAATTTAACCTTCACAATCAGGGAAGAGTTAATTATTTTCATTTTCACAATCAGGGGAGAGTTAAATTTAATCTTCACAGAGGTCACATATAAGTTCCTGAGAGTCTTCTACTATTTCCCTTATTATTATAAGGATATCATCAGAATACATAGCAGAGTACAAGCTAAATATGTTTAAGGAGAGACAGAGAACTATAACAGAGGTAAATCGATAGCCATAACATGTAGGCCACAGGAACCTTAAAAAAGAGGTTTAGTCCAGCACATGTCTGGCTTACTTGTGAAGAAGAGCAGTATGTCAATAAAGTGAAAAAACAGTTTAGAATGAAAACTTATTTGTAAAATTACACAAAGAAACACCAAGGAATATTACAAGCAGTATCATCCCATAAAACAGAGAAGTAATGGTGGATCAAATGAATTTAAATTAAGAAGAAGTAAGGAATTCATTCAAAGTGCAGATAATTGTGAAGTACTGCTTCTTTTACATATAGACATTTTTTTTTTTGCTGAAGGAGTTAAACAGAAAATTCTTTTGAGGAAATCAGAATGAGATGGTTTTGATGAAGCCATAGATAAATTTACATATGGAAAATATTTGAAAGGAAAGCAATCACTGACTTGAAGTTGGTTAAGATGCATAGTGGCCAAACAGCTCATTTACATTGAATGTTTCAGAGATTAAGGGGAATGATTCAGAAAACAAACTAAATGTACTTTTGTATAATGGAAAGAATAGAGGACTATTGAATTGTCATAATTGAAAGTAAATTGGGTTTTTTACTTTCTCTTCATAAGGTAGCAATGAATCACTGTGACTGGGGCATTCCTTTGTTTCCTTTTAATAATTTGTATTGTTTGATGGGGTTTCATATGGTGATTACATAGACGTTGCATATGTTTTGATATAACCTGTGCTTAATGGAGCAAATGAGTTCTGTTATTGAGAAGTGAGTGGACAGAACTGAATCCTGTGCCAAACAGTTTTGGGAAATGTGCTATACTTTCTCTATCAATAAGTTTTAAAAGGGGAAATCTTCCACTGTTTTGCCCACATGATCCATTGCTGGCCTATATGATTTAAGAAAGGAAAACTCATATCTCAAAGAGAACAGATCTGATTTTCTTAGAAAATTCCATATGTAAGATGAATGCTATTCACCAAGGATCATGCTGCTTATAGTAACTAAAAACTTAACACTGCTTCACTGGGCTGAGAATAGTAGGGATTGTTTTCTTTCACCAAGAAAGTGGAAAGGGCCATAAGAAGACCAGATGCTGTTTTAGGTTGTTCCCTAAAAGAGATTACTGACAACCCATTATGAAATCTATATTCATAAGTATCATTTCATATGTGCTTCACTGCAAGGTTTTATAAATGAATGTTTTTTCTCATTCCCCATAGTGATGTGTGAGTTTGTAGGAAATTGTGAATGCAAGTATATTAGTGGAATATATGTTGATTATTCCTTTTTGTCTTCTATTCTTTTTAATGTTTTTCCCTTCATTTCCTGTTTAACCTTATTTTTAATGACGGTTTCATCTTGAAGACTTAATTATGTCATTACTTTGTGAGAATGAAAAATCTACTAGTAGGGGTTCAGAAGAAACCACTGTGAGTAATCCATGTTTCCTCCATACACAATGGCTGTTTCAAATACTCTGAGAGCAGAATAGTTACCATGCAGCCATTACTTTTGTTTGCCAAATTAGTTATAGGCTATATGAGTGACCCATTTCCCAGGATAAGCAGAGAAAAAAACAAAACCTAGGGATGATAATTGCAAAATCTGAGCTATTTAATTTAGAAAAGCTTTAAAGTTTCAATGAGGTATACTCCACCCACACATCAAGCTTATTCTAGATTTCTTCAGATATATAACCATAGTGATGTCCTTGATTTATGAATAATGCCAGGTTAGACATAAAATAGTGAATATGAATTAAAATTTATTAACATTAAAGATCAATACTGACAGGTCATCATTTGTTATTATTAATAATACTGATTATAATAATAAGGAAGGACCTGAGTAATACTCTAAACATAGAATTAATTCACAAATTAATTAATGTCAATTGTTTAATTAATTAATATTAATTCAGATACTGCTTCATATGCAATGCATACTAATGCATTACCTCTTTTTTACTCATTTGATTCTCACAAGTAAAACTCTGTGAGGTAAATAGTTCAAGCATTTTAAAAAAATCTGTTTTAGAGATAAGGAAACAAAGCCTATTTTTATATCAAGCCAGAAAGTAATTATTAAATGCTTACTATATGTCAGGGACTATTTTAAGACCTCAGGTTTAAAAAAAAGGTAAAATAGTGCTTCTCTCAAAAAGTTCACATTGTAATGTTAGAGACAAAATGCAAACACATATAATGGAAACTATCTCAGGCTAAACTGAAGGTAATCTCAAAAGGAATGTAACTTGTTTAAAAATCATCTAGGTAAGAAGTGTCAAAGCTGAGATTATACCTAAGGTTCTTTTACATTAACCCCCAAATTCTTCTTTGCTACTCTTCTATTGTGATGCTAGTCTACAAACAATAGGATTCCAATATAATTAAGGTAAATATTTTGGATTAGAAAGAAGAAATGCGTTCCTTGAAAATCACTCACTTGATGAGGAATTTTGCAAGGAAAAAAAGACAGAAACTAGCTTTGATTGAGTACCTACAATGAACCCAGTACTATGCTAAGCATTCTATAATCACAACAATCTTAAAAAGTAGTTGTATTGCATATTCCCATCTTATAGTTAAGGAAACTCAGGAAATCAGATCTTAAAAAACTTGCTCAGGCAAATAAATATTAAGTATTTAAGACTAGGTTTTTACTGACACCTTCTTGACTACTCATTCCAATGTCCACTTGACCACTGGTTCTTGGAAAGAAAATCAAAAGGAAGACATCTCAACAAGCATATATATATATATAATTATAGTATACCATAGATGCATAACAACAAGAGTGAGATCGAAGTGAGGAGAAACTTTTCCTGGCCTTCTTGGACAAAAAGAAACATACCTTTATCTATTTTAGCACATATATCTTCACATAGACAGGGGACGTCACAAAAGTAGACATTTTTTTTCCCCATCAAACAACTGATGAAGATGATTGGAATTGTATTTAAGTAATTTTGCAAGATTCATTTCATATATCAAAGAAGTGAAACTCTGAATGCAAATAGCCTTAGTTTAATTATTCTAAATCATTCCATAACTTTTATGTAATGTAATAAATATGGACTTTATATGCTTCCAGGGGAAATAGTTAAATTTTGCATGCATTCATAACTAACTAAAGTACAAAGTAATTAACACTTTTCAATGCTTTCTGATAAGCACAGCTATAACAGCAATTAAGCCCTCAAACAAAATCACAAAGGAGATGCAAGAAATTATAGTCTTTTAAATCTATATTAAAGTATGGAAATGTGTTTTAGGTACTTGTAGAGTATACAGATGTGTACTAGGTAAAGTCAGGGAAAAAGTTTAATTTAGAATAAAGTTTTAATTAAAGGACCTCTGATTAGATTGTTAGTTATTATTATTTTTTATGCTGTGGTGAGTTAAATTACAAGTACCAATTGAAGATATAATTGAGTTTCCTGATTAAATGCTGGCTTAAAAAATACTTAAAACAATTAAAATATATTTTTTCTATTTTCCTCTACATTTAATTAAATGAATCAGAAACAAAATTACATGTTTAGATTATATAGGTGACAAAAATTTGTTTGTTCCTCTTCAATATGATTGTTATATCTTTAGATTAGACATTCATTCTCAAAAAAGAAGTCTTGTCACCATCTTACATATATACAATAGATAATCCTTTTAAAATTCCATAGTATTATGAATAGCTATAATCCCCCCAATATAGATCATAACTGTAAAATTGGAGAGTTCTAAGTTGAAAAAACAGACTAGAATCTGGGGACTTGAATCCCACTTGACACATAATTTAAGTGAGCATATCACTTAACTTTCCTGAGATGCAGTTTCCTCATCATTAAAATGGTATTCTGATTGGGAATACATCTTCTATTTTCAAACTCTAAATCTTTAATTTTATATTCCTATTACCTATATGCTTCCTTTCAGCTTTAAATCCCATAATCCCTCTATAATTTTGTGAACAATGCTTAAGAATAACTCTGGGAACACACACAGAAGCACAAACACATTAAAAACAAAGACAACAAAATAAATTAGAAAAACAAAAACAGAAAAATGTCTTTGATTATTCAATATGAATGAATGCATTACAAATAATTAATTCATCACTGACTAATAAAAAAATACTAAGACATCTCCAAGGGACTCATGATGAAAAAGGCAATCTATAACCATAGAAAGAACTGGAGTGTGAATACAGATTCCTCTTTGAGTCTTTATTTCATGTAAGTGATGTGTATCTATCTCCTTTCACATTGCCTGCAATTTTGGAGAGGGGATAGAACTGAGAAGAAATAGGGATCATAAAATGTCTTAAAATAATTATTGAAAATTTTACTGACATGAAATCTGGAAAAAAGAAAAAAATAATTAAATGCACTTTTAAGTCAGTCAATTAACACTTATTAAATAGCAGCAATGTGTTAGGCACACTGTTCAGCATGGAATATGAACTAAATGAAGCATATTTATTACAGATTAAGGACTATATTAGTAGCAAAGCTGTCTTTATTCATTTAGACAAGATAATATTGAGATGAAAATTTACAAGAGCTTGTATTCCATTTAGTACATTATGTTCATGACTCAAGATTTTTTACTGGAGGCATTACTTTTTAGTATCATCAGAATTTCTAGTCTTAGGTCAGTTTGCATTTGTAAAATTTTCTTCTGTACAAATAATGTGTCTTGACCAAATTTAGTTATTTCTGAAGTCAGTGGTTTAACTGGTTTATAGAGTTAACAGGTCAAAGGGTTTTATTTACCTCAGTGGATGATTATAATGTTTGTAGCATCAATATTGATTTATTATATCACTGGTAGAGAATAAAAATGTAGAAAAATGTTGTCAATGAATATTTAACTTAGCTGAAAAAGTTTTGTAAGGAGTAGGAAACAAAATATGAGGCAGAACAAATGGAAAATTAATTATCAGAGGAGTTTTTCTTTAAAAAAGAATTGTCCTTTGCTCATGAAAATATATCTCATATTTAAATTCTTTATTTCCTTCATTTGGAGAATGGCAAACACATTGTGATATATGGATATAATGGAATATTATTTAGCTTTAAGGAAAGATGACTATGAAAAACAGAGAAAATCATGAGAAGACATATGAACTGACTCAAAGAGAAGTAAGCAGAACCAGGAAAAAGCACAATACATAATGACTATAGAAACAAAAGGGAAAATAAGATCTTTAATAAAATAAAAATGGAATACTAATAAATTATAATAACTAAGCTTGATGCCAAACAGGAGTTAAATGAATGCACATACTAGCAAACATGGTTGACATGAACTGTTTATAGGCTGATTACTATATTTTTCTTTTTCTTTGTCATAAAGTATTTTTGGTATACAGAGATAAAGAGCATATTTGAAAATTTAAGTGCTGTAAATATTGTTGTTATAATTAATTATGGTTGGACTGATAATATATTAATTAGGTGGTCACTAGGGATTTAATTTCTAAATCCCAAAATGAATTACTAAAGTAATGGAATTTATGGTAGTTTATTTACAATAGAAGGAAGATATTAAGGAATGAGAGAGAGAAAAAAAAAACTCTGGCTTCTTCTGATATCATTTAGAATTTCTAAGTCCCAGCCAGGGGAAGAGAGTAGTCTCAAGAAGATGGGCTTTACCTGGAGCCTTCATGACTCCAGAAAGGCAGGGTTGCTTTATCAGTTAGAATTTCTAAATCCCAGCCAGGGGAAGTGAAAAGCAAGTGAACTAAGTCAGCCTTTCACTCACCAATGGTGACAGTCTAAAAAAGAAGTCTGGGTGTTGGTATTCCAGTTGCTCCTCCATCCTTCACTCCAAGCATGGTGACTGACTATTTTTTCTTCAGTCTTTTTTTCCTCTATTTAAAGAGCTTTTTCTCTTGCGTCACCTCCCCTAAATTTTCATATCTTCCAATCACAGCAGATGCTTTTATCCAGGACGGCCTATTCTTTATTTTTCACCTCCTCTGGTTAGATTTTCTCTTTTTGGTTTACTTAAAATCCTCTTTTGTTAAGTTCACCTTTAGTAGTTACTTAACACCCTTTTGTAGTTAAAATCTAAAAATAGATTGTAGCTTACAATTCTAGCTTCACTATAAAGGAAGAACTAAGTACCTTTATTGTTACAATCAGGAGATAGCTAAATCCAATCTTCACAATACAAAAGATAACAATAAAAATGGAAGGAAAAAATGAAAATGCAGGTTATAAAAGAAAGGGCATCTCTTTAGTTATCAATTGATTTGATCTCTGGTTTTATCTCTTCATAATGTGTGGCATTTAGTGAGTCACATTGACTGTTAGCTTGTTTTTGTATATAAGGATTTCATTTATATAGAGTCATTCTGATTAACTTCTAAGTAACTCTTGATACAGACATACTCTGATGGCTTGTGATGGTAACCACCACCACCATCATCATCATCACAAACTATCATTATCATTAATCTTCAATAGGAAAGGACTGACCAAAATCAATAAATTTAACATGTTTCACAACTAATGCTAAATACATTACATGTTAAAATTAAAGACTGAAAAAATACACGAAAGAAGGCATAAAGTCATTCATAGGTTATAAACAGAAGAAAGGAGCCACTGGGAAAGTTCATATCCACACATGAATGCCTGAAGTATGAATAAAACCTGGGTGAATCCTAATTCCTAATGATCATTTCCATGAATCTTCTCCTGATGCTCAAATATTGAGATTCTATCATCAGATGTTAAATTTTCCCAAAATTATTCCACATCATTTAAATTTTGATTGTTGACCTTTTATAATTTCTATCCTGATTCAAACTATTACAGCTACTATTCCCTGGATATCTTCATATCATGCCTTCCAAGAAGACAGTCTTTTTCCCCCTTTTAAGCCTCTCCTTTGTACCACTATTTATAGGAACAGTAATTAAATTACCATGTTGATTCCATAGCAAAGAATGAGTCAAACCATTGTTATGTGACTTTCATAAAGTTTGTGAATATTAAGCCCAGAACACTCTTTTCTATGATTGACTAATATGTATTGTTTATTACTATTATAATGCTTCTTCTCACTAAACAATATCCCAATTATTTACCTCAGAACTAGGAATATAAAAAATGATTTTTGTTTTTTTTAATTAATTCATTATTACATCAAATGTGATGATTTGACTTCATAAAAATAACTGATATTGAGAAGAATGTAGTCTATGCTATTGTAAGGATAAGTGATAAAGGAATGAGAAAAATGCTCAAATTGTCTTTAAGAGGGAAGGAGGATAATTCAGACACAAACCCTGGGGAAAAAATTGTAGAAGGAGAGAAGGATCTTGGGAGTTTACTGGGTTTAATGGTCACTCCTGATTTAGCTTTCCTCTGAACTAGTAAGGAGGATGGTTGGAGAACTGTCTTGGAGGAGACTTGCCTTTTGTGAATTTTAGATTTATTCTATCCTGCTTAGTCTTTAGAATTTTAGTAACCAGTAATGTATAAATCTCCACTTATGAATCTTAAAAACTGTAAATGCCAAAACTGTAAATGGTTTTGGCCAAAAATGTAAAGGATAATATTTAGTGTTTTGACTTAAAATCTAAAATAAGTGGTCGCCATGGGAAATTCCCAAATATGAAATACCCAAGTCAACTGGAATTTATGGAGATTTTAATTAATAAAGAAAAAAAGGAATTAGGGGAAGGAGAGAGAGAGAGAGAGAGAGAGAGAGAGAGAGAGAGAGAGAGAGAGAGAGAGAGAGAGAGAGAGAGAGAGAGAGAGAGAGAGTATTAATTTAAATTACCCTGGCTCAGGCTGGGCCAAGTAGTAGAAAAAGGCCTAGGCCAACATCTCCAAACTGAATTCAAATTGTGAACTCAATTCAAATGTCCTTGAATTCCTCTTACCCCTTCCTTTTAAAGAAATTTGCTATTATGTCACCTCCCCTAAATGTTCATGTCTACCAATCACAGTAGACACTTTTTTCCAGGACTGCCCATTCTTACTTCTCATCTTCTTTGGTTCTCACCTTCTCTGGTTAGATAAAATCTACTGAGTACTTCACACCTCTTTGTTAAGCTTGCCTTTTGTAAGTTACTTGACCTTTTTGTGATTAATTTAACTTTTATAGTTAAGGTACTTAGCACCTTTTTGTATTAGATCTAAAAATAGATCACCTAGCTTAAGGTTCTGTCTTTACCATAAGGTGTAAGTTGGGGACTTTCATTGTTTAATCAGTAGTTTTCAACTTTATCTTCCCCTAAGGCACTGTCTGAGTAGGGTGGAGTAATTTTAAAAGTTCCCCAATACATTCCTGATTCTTAAGTGTCTCCATTGTTACAATAGGGAATAGCTAGACCAAATATTCTAAGTAGTTTTAATATTCACACACTTAAGGATTAGGTGTGGGAGAGGAAGGTCTATGACCCACATGTGCTAGCAAGTGACAAAGCAGAAACAAATGACAGACCCCCTAGGCCATCAAAGCCAAATTTAAGCCACCATTGGTACATGTGAAACACAGGAAGTGACATAAAGAGCTGGCCTTATATGTTGCATCACTTCCTGTGAGAGGGACTTGGTGGTGGAACTTGACTGTGGAAGAGTTCCAGCATGAGACCTCAGGTTGCTTCCCTTAGACTGTTACATAGTGAGTGCAAGACTTACTTCCTCTTCCTTGGTTTTTCTGGAGGAACAAGCCTCTGAGGAGGCCCCTCACCTTGGAGGAGGCCTTGTGGCTGGAATCCATGCTAGATTTTATCCTCTCTCCTACCTTGGCTGGGATCTCTGAATTCCTGCCTGGTATCTCTCTCCCTTTCCTCTCTTTCTTTCTTCCTTAATACCTTCACTGTATTATAAATAAATGACCATAAAATTTCATTATGACTTGAATATGTCATTGGAATTTAGAATTTACATCCCAGGGGATCAACTAAAATATATATTCAGTCCACACATAAGTTTTACCCCTAACACTTTCCGTGAAGTACAAATATCAACTTGTCAGAGATCAACCTATCAGAAATAACTTGGTTAAGGTAAACCAAGGGGTTTTGTCACCTAGAAATTTGAGTTTACCTGGGAAGCCAACCCCAGGCTTTGGGTAAGGACTCAGTACATCTGTGAGTCCTACATTCTCAGCCTTTTAAAGACAATATGTAGTATATAGGTAGTCAGATAGCTTTTGGGGGTCTAGATAACAAAAAGGAGTGAATAGGAAGAGCTTGAGAAGACCAGAAGAGCAACCCTGTGAGGGGGAGTATAAATTGGTGGAGTAGTTAGAGTTCTGTAGATTTAGGACCTTATTTATTATTTTCTTATCCTCAATAAACTTGTTTTTTTTATATAATTAAAAGTTTGTGCATCACTGGCCCTGGGAGGTTCTAGGTGAAGCTTTTTTAATTTTCCATCCATTTAGGGCCTTCTTAAAACAATCTCCTTTTGAAGGTAGTTTTCTCTTTCATTATGGTATTATTATCAAAAGGTTCAAATGGAACAGAACAAGAAAATATAAAGGAGGAATAGGGAAGAAAAATAATCTATACTAAGATTAAGTTTAATATATTCATAAAAAATCCAGGAAGCAGAAGTGGGAGAGTATGGGGAAGAATATTGGATTGAAGATCAATGGAGGAAGAAGCAGCAATGTTATCAGAATGATAAATAGTACCTGAAATGATTTGACCTTAAAATAAATTATAGGTTATCTAAAGATGAGACAAAAATGAATGAATATAAAGAAAGATTTCATGTGTGTGGGAATTAAAATTATCTCAACATCTGCTAGATTTATTTCTCTGTTGATATCCTAATGTTTTGGGTGAGTTTTTCAGTTTGCTTTAATGACATAGTCCCCCTTGAAAAGATGATGGAAACAATAAGGGGGAATATTTTTCCCTACATCATTCTCATCAATAAGGAAGAACTATTTGCTATAGATTAAATGACTGAAACCTTAGGGGAAAATGAAAATTGTATTTTAGAAATACTGAAGGAAGAATAGACAGATGAATATAACTTAGCATATGTTCTTTTTTTTACAGGTTGAATATAGTTTAAAAATTCAAAGAAAATAAAATTAGAAACACATGACCTGTAATTCTACATGGTCAAGATAGAAGAAATGGAAAGCTATCAAGAATGAAATAGTGAGGGGACAGCTGGGTAGCTAAATGTATTGAAAGCCATGCCTAGAAACAGCAGGTTGTTGCTTCAAATATGACCTCTGATAATTCCAAGCTGTGAGACTCTAACTGCCCAGATATTCTTGAATAAGAGGGTAAAGTAGAGATTGAAAGAATCCAATGATCACCTCTTCATTAAATCCCCAATTGACAATACCGAGGAATGTTATAGCCAAGTTCAAGGATTTCCAAACCAAAGAAAAGATATTACAAGCTGCTAAAACTAAACAATTCATATATCATGGAGACACAGTCAGGACTACACAGGACCTCACTGCATCCACACTGAAGGAACAGAAATCATGTAATTTAATATTCCAGTAAGCAAAGGAACTAGGTCTACAAGCAAAAATCAGCTACCCATCAAAATTGAATATTATTCTTGCAGGGGAAAGTATTGTCATTCAATAAAATAGAAGATTTCCAAGCACTCCTGAAGAAAAGATAGGACTTAAACAGAAAATTTGATGCCCAAATACAGAACTCAAGAGAACCACAATTAGATAATTAAGAAAAAAAATAATGGACCAAATTAATTTAAATGATTTTTAATCCTATATGAAAAGATAACATTGATAACTCTTAAAAATGTTTTTATCATCAGGGTAGCTAGAAGTGTACCTAGAGGTTACAGTGATAAAGTATATTGGGTGTTATGTCAAAAGATATATTAAAAAACAGTGGTAAAAAAGAGAGTAATACTAAGAGAAATAGGAAAAGAGATAAAATGGGGTAAATATATATATATATATATGTATATATATATATATATATATATATTTCATGAAGAAGCACACAAGTGAAAAAGGGGGGAATACCAATACAATGGAAGGGAGGAAGAGTTTGAAGATAGGTAAGACATAAATCTTACACTTGTTGGAATTAGTTTAGATAGGGAAGAATAGTCAGATCCACTGGGGGAAAGAATTATATCATGTCCTGTAGAGAAGCAGAAGGGTGATAAATCCACTGGTGTGGAAGGGAGCAATACAAGGGAAGGAGAGGTTGGGGGATTGTTTAAAAGGCACTATAGTAAGAGGGAAATAATAAGATGGGAGGAGGTAGGAAGAGGAGTAACATTATGGAAGAGAAAGGTGGGAGAATGACTAAAAATAAAAAGTTGGAAAGGAAGATGAAAGAGATGAAAGAAAAGGCAAAACAAAAGGAGGAAGTCAAAATGGAGGGGAATACATAGACAGTAATCATACATAACTGTGAATGTGAATGGGATGAACTCACCCATAAAAAGGAAGCAGATAGCAGTATTGATTAAAAACCAGAATCCTATTGTATGATGTCCACAAGAAAAACACTTGAGGTAGATAAACATACACAGGGTAAAGGTAAAGGGGTGGAGCAGAATGTACTGGGATGCAAATGAGACAAAGAAGGCAGAAAGAATTATGATCTCAGGCAAAATTAAAGCAAAAATATATCTCATTAAAAGAGATAAGTAATATAATTATATCTTGGTGAATGGCAGTATAAATAATGAAGAAATATCAGTACACAACCAATATACTCCAATGGTATAGCATTCAGATTTCTAAAGGAGAAATTAAAGGAGCTTAAGGATGAAATAGATCAGAAAACCATACAAGTGGGGGACCTCAACTTTCTTCTACCAGAACTAGATAAATTGAACCAAAAAATAAATAAGAAAGAAGTGAGGGAAGTGAATTAAATGTTAGAAAATTTAGAGCTAATGGATATCTAGAGAAAAATAAATAGGAATAAAAAAACAATAAACCTTCTTTTCAGCAGCAAAATGCACATATACAAAGACTGACCAAGTATTAGGTCAGAGAAATATGGCTAACAAACGTAGGAATTGAGAAATAATAAATGAGATTTTTCAGACCATAAAGCAATAAAAATTATAATAAAAAAGAAATTAAGAAAGGCAAACAATTAATTGGAAACTAAATAATCTAATTCTTCAAAAATGTTGGGACAAAGAACAAATCAAAGAAACAATTACTGATTTCATTAAAGAGAATGACAATAAGAACACTTGTCAAAATGCATGGGATGCAGCCAAAGCAGTCCTCAGGGGGAAATGTATATCTCTTAGTACATATATAAATAAATCAGAGAGGGAAGAGATCAATGAATTGGGCATGGAACTTTAAAAAAGACTAGAAAGAAAATGAATTAATAATCCCCAGATTAAAAAAAATAGAAATCCTAACAGTCAAAAAAGAAATTATTAAAATTGAAAGCCAAAGAACTATTTAACTAATAAATAAAACTAGGAGCTGGTACTTTGAAAAAAATGAACAAATAAAAAAGATAAAGTACTGGTTAATCTAATAAAAATAGAAAGAAGAAATCAAATTAACAGTAGCAAAGATGAAAAGAATGGCATCACTTCCAATGAAGAGGAAATTAAGATAATTATTATGAAATATTTTGCCCAACTTTAGTAGTACTCTCTCGGTAACCTAGGATGATGATTGTCATTGTGCGTTTTCATCTATGATAGATGAGTGTGCACAAAGACACTTGTGTGTGAAGGAGATTTAAGTGGAAAAGTTAATGCACAGAGACAGTCCCACTCTCTTGGTTTTGGAAGCCTGGGTCCAGTGGCACAAAAAGTTGTTACACCTGGAGACTTCTTCAGCTGCATTGGATGGCCATGTTGTCTTTTGTGCTCCAACACGCCCTAGGCATTCCAAAGTGCTTTGCTGCATCGCCATCTCAGCTGTTGAACCTATAGCCCAATTATATGCCAATATATGTAACAATCTAGGTGAAATGGATGAATATTTAAATTATATATGTATATTTACATATATACTGCCTAGATTAACAGAAGATAAAATAGAATACTTAATCTCATCTCAGATAAAGAAATTGAACAAGCCATCAAAGAATTCCCTAAAAAAAACACCATAGGGTCATATGAATTCATAAGTGAATTCTATCAAACATTTAAAAATGACTAATCCCAATATTATACAAACTATCTAACAAAATAAGCAAAGAAGTATTTTTTTTAATATATTTTATTTGATCATTTCCAAGCATTATTCGTTAAAGACATAGATCATTTTCTTTTCCTCCCCCCCACCCCCCATAGCCGACGCGTAAGTCCACTGGGCATTAGATGTTTTCTTGATTTGAACCCATTGCTTTGTTGATAGTATTTGCATTAGAGTGTTCATTTAAAGTCTATCCTCTGTCATGTCCCCTCAACCTCTGTATTCAGGCAGTTGCTTTTTCTCGGTGTTTCCACTCCCATAGTTTATCCTTTGCTTATGAATGGTGTTTTTTTTCTCCTGGATCCCTGAAAGTTGTTCAGGGACATTACACCGCCACTAATGGAGAAGTCCATTACGTTCGATGATACCACAGTGTATTAGTCTCTGTGTACAATGTTCTCCTGGTTCTGCTCCTCTCGCTCTGCATCACTTCCTGGAGGTTGTTCCAGTCTCCATGGAACTTCTCCACTTTATTATTCCTTTGAGCACAATAGTATTCCATCACCAACATATACCACAGTTTGTTCAGCCATTCCCCAATTGATGGGCATCCCCTCGTTTTCCAGTTTTGGGCCACCACAAAGAGCGCAGCTATGAATATTTTTGTACAAGTCTTTGTGTCCATTATCTCTTTGGGGTACAGACCCAGCAGTGCTATGGCTGGGTCAAAGGGTAGATATTCTTTTGTTGCCCTTTGGGCATAGTTCCAAATTGCCCTCCAGAATGGTTGGATCAGTTCACAACTCCACCAGCAATGAATTAATGTCCCCACTTTGCCACATCCCCTCCAGCATTCATTACTTTCCTTTGCTGTTATGTTAGCCAATCTGCTAGGTGTGAGGTGATACCTCAGAGTTGTTTTGATTTGCATCTCTCTGATTATAAGAGATGTAGAACACTTCTTCATGTGCTTGTTAATAGTTTTGATTTCTTTATCTGAGAACTGCCTATCCATTTCCCTTGCCCATTTATCAATTGGAGAATGGCTTGATTTTTTGTACAATTGATTTAGCTCATTATAAATATGAGTAATTAAACCTTTGTCAGAGGTTTCTATGAAGATTTCTTCCCAATTTGTTGTTTCCCTTCTGATTTTAGTTATATTGGTTTTGTTTGTACAAAAGCTTTTTAGTTTGATGTAGTCAAAATTATTTATTTTACATTTTGTGATTCTTTCTATATCTTGCTTGGTTTTAAAGCCTTTCCCCTCCCAAAGGTCTGACATGTATACTATTCTGTGTTTACCCAATTTACTTATGGTTTCCTTCTTTATGTTTAAGTCACTCAGCCATTTTGAATTTATCTTGGTGTAGGGTGTGAGGTGTTGATCTATTCCTAGTCTCT
Source organism: Monodelphis domestica (assembly GCF_027887165.1). Classification (NCBI taxonomy): domain Eukaryota; kingdom Metazoa; phylum Chordata; class Mammalia; order Didelphimorphia; family Didelphidae; genus Monodelphis; species Monodelphis domestica. The sequence continues at coordinate 689,156,697 of NC_077227.1, read as the reverse complement.
CCCACACTGTCTTCCAATTTTCCCAGCAGTTTTTATCGAATAGTGGATTTTTGTCCCAAAAGCTGGGATCTTTGGGTTTATCGTATACTGTCTTGCTGAGGTCGTTTTCCCCCAGTCTATTCCACTGATCTTCCTTTCTGTTTCTTAGCCAGTACCAAATTGTTTTGATGACTGCTGCTTTGTAATATAGTTTGAGGTCTGGGACTGCAAGGCCCCCATCATATGTGTTTTTTTTCATTATTTCCCTGGATATCCTTGATCTTTTGTTCTTCCAAATGAACTTTGTTATGGTTTTTTCTAAATCAGTGAAGAAGTATTTTGGTAGTTCAATGGGTATGGCACTAAATAGATAAATAAGTTTGGGTAGGATGGTCATTTTTATTATATTGGCTCGTCCTATCCATGAGCAGTTAATGTTTTTCCAATTGTTCAAGTCTAGTTTTAGTTGTGTGGCGAGTGTTTTGTAGTTGTGTTCATATAGTTCCTGTGTTTGTCTTGGGAGATAGATTCCTAGGTATTTTATTTTGTCTAAGGTGATTTTGAATGGGATTTCTCTTTCTAGTTCTTGCTGCTGAGCTGTGTTGGAGATATATAGAAAAGCTGATGATTTATGTGGGTTTATTTTGTATCCTGCAACTTTGCTAAAGTTGTTGATTATTTCAATTAGCTTTTTGGTTGAATCTCTAGGATTCTTTAAGTAGACCATCATGTCATCCGCAAAGAGTGATAACTTGGTCTCCTCCTTGCCTATTCTGATGCCTTCAATTTCTTTATCTTCTCTAATTGCTACTGCTAGTGTTTCTAGTACAATGTCAAATAGTAGAGGTGATAATGGGCATCCTTGTTTCACTCCTGATCTTATTGGGAATGCATCTAGTTTATCCCCATTGCAGATGATATTAGCTGTTGGTTTTAGATATATACTGTTTATTATTTTTAGGAATGACCCTTCTATTCCTATGCTTTCTAGTGTTTTTAATAGGAATGGGTGTTGTATTTTATCAAAGGCTTTTTCTGCATCTATTGAGATAATCATGTGGTTCTTGCTAGTTTGCTTGTTGATGTGGTCAATTATGTGGATGGTTTTCCTAATGTTGAACCAGCCCTGCATCCCTGGTATGAATCCTACTTGATCATGGTGAATGATCCTTCTGGTCACTTGCTGGAGTCTTTTTGCTAGTATCCTATTTAAAATTTTTGCATCTATATTCATTAGGGAGATTGGTCTATAGTTTTCTTTCTCTGTTTTTGACCTGCCTGGTTTTGGAATCAGTACCATGTTTGTGTCGTAAAAGGAGTTTGGTAGAACTCCCTCTTTGCTTATTATGTCAAATAGTTTGTATAGTATTGGGGTTAACTGTTCTCTGAATGTTTGATAGAATTCACAGGTGAATCCATCAGGCCCTGGGGATTTTTTCCTTAGGAAGTTCTTTGATGGCTTGATGGATTTCAATTTCTGATATGGGATTATTTAAGAATTCTATTTCCTCTTCTGTTAGTCTAGGCAGTTTGTATTTTTGTATATATTCATCCATTTCTCCTAAATTGGTGTATTTATTGCCATATAATTGGGCAAAGTAATTTCTAATGATTGCCTTAATTTCCTCCTCATTGGAGGTGCTGTCCCCCTTTTCATCTTTAATGCTGTGAATTTGCTTTTCTTCCTTCCTTTTTTTAATTAGATTGACCAGTACTTTGTCTATTTTGTTTGTTTTTTCAAAGTACCAGCTTCTTGTCTTATTTATTAAATCAATAGTTCTATCACTTTCAATTTTATTAATTTCTCCCTTAATTTTTAGGATTTCTAATTTGGTTTTCTGCTGGGGGTTTTTAATTTGATCGCTTTCGAGTTTTTTCAATTGCATTTCCAATTGATTGATCTCTGCTCTCCCTTGTTTGTTAATATGAGCTTTCAGGGATATGAATTTGCCTCTGATTACCGCTTTGGCTGCATCCCAAAAGGTTTGAAAGGATGTTTCGCCATTGTCATTTTCCTTGATGAAATTATTAATTGTTTCTATGATTTCTTCTTTAGCTAAACGGTTTTGGAGTATCATATTGTTTAATTTCCAATTGGTTTTAGATTTGGTTTTCCATGTACCATTACTAATCATTATTTTTATTGCCTTGTGATCTGAGAAGGCTGCATTCATTATTTCTGCTTTTTTGCATTTGTGTGCTATGTTTCTGTGACCTAATGTATGGTCAATTTTTGTGAATGTGCCATGTGGTGCTGAGAAGAAGGTGTATTCCTTTTTATCCCTATTTATTTTTCTCCATATGTCTATTAATTCTAATTTTTCTAAGATTTCATTCACTTCTTTTACCTCTTTCTTATTTATTTTTTGATTTGATTTATCTAAATTTGATAATGGTTGGTTTAAGTCTCCCACTAGTATGGTTTTATTGTCTATTTCTTCCTTCAATTCTCCTAGTTTCTCCATTAGAAATTTGGGTGCTATATTATTTGGTGCATACATGTTGATTAATGATATTTCCTCATTGTCTAGAGTCCCTTTTAACAAAATATAATTACCTTCCCTATCCCTTTTGATCAGGTCTATTTTTGCATTGGCTTTATCAGATATCATGATTACCACTCCTGCCTTCTTTCTATCAGTTGAGGCCCAGAAGGTCTTACTCCATCCTTTAATTCTGACCTTGTGGGTGTCAACCCGCCTCATGTGTGTTTCTTGAAGACAACATATGGTAGGGTTTTGGATTCTAATCCATTCTGCTATTCGTCTACGTTTTATGGGTGAGTTCATCCCATTCACGTTCAAAGTTATGATTGTCATTTGTGGACTCCCTGGCATTTTGATTGCCTTCCCTAATTCTAACCTTTTCTTCTTCGGCTCTACCTTTTAGTCCAGTGATTTACTTTGAATCAGTCCCCCTTGTCCCCTCCCTTGATGTTTCCCTTTTTAGTCCCTCCCTTTTTGTTCCCTCCCCCTCCCCCCTCTCTTTCCCTCCCTTTTTGTTCTCCCTCTCCCCCTCCCCCCCTTGGTTTTCCCTTCTCCTTACCCTTGTTGGGTAAGATAGAATTCAAGATCCCAATGGATCTGGATGTTTTTCCCTCTCAGAGTTGATTTCCCTGAGATTGAGGTTTAAGTAAACCCCCCCCTCTCTTCCTCTCCTTCTTATAGGAGTTTTCTTCCCCTCCCCTTCCCCTGTGAATCTTTGTGTGAGAACCATTATTCTATTTGGTCTTTCTTTACCCCCTATTTATACATTACATTTTCCCCACATATTAGTATACATAGGTTGATATAAATGTAGTCCTTATAGAAGAGAGTTTGAGTAAAAGAAGATAACATTTTTCCCCTTTCCTTAATATTTACCTTTTCAGGTATTCCTTGCTCTTTGATTTTCAGTATCAAACTTTCCACAGAGCTCTGGTCTTTTCTTTGCAAAAAGTCGGAAGTCTTCTATTTTGTTGAATGCCCATACTTTCCCTTGGAAGTATATAGTCAGTTTTGCTGCGTAGCTGATTCTTGGTTGGAGACCCAGCTCTCTTGCCTTTCTGAAGATCATGTTCCATGCCTTACGATCATTCAGCGTAGAACTTGCAAGGTCTTGGGTGACCCTGATTGGCATTCCTTTATATCTAAATTGTCTTTTTCTGGCTTCCTGTAGGATTTTTTCTTTTGTTTGATAGCTTTGGAATTTGGCAATTACATTCCTGGGAGTTGTCTTTTGGGGGTTTAGTGTAGAAGGTGTTCTGTGAGCTCTGTCAGTGGCTGTATTGCCCCCTTGTTCTAGAATCTCTGGGCAATTTTCTTTGATTATATCTTGTATCACCATGTCCAGTTTGGTGTTTATTTCTGGCTTTTCTGGGAGTCCAATTATTCTTAAATTTTCTCTTCTCCCCCTGTTTTCCAGATCTATCACCTTGTCGGTGAGATATTTTATGTTCTCTTCTAATTTCTTGGTGTTTTGGCTTTGCTTTATTAGTTCTTGCTTTAAAGCCTGGTTTTCTTTTACAGTTTGGTCAAACTGGTTTTGTAGATGCGTGAATTTCTTTTGCATCATTTCCCACTTTTCCTCCCAGAGGGCTTCCATCTTTTGGGTCCTTTCTGATTCAAATTCTTCATGGGTTTGTGGAGAGTTTCTATTTCCTTTGGAAGATTTTGGAGAATTTTCTTGTATATCTTCTTCTATCTGCTCTGTATTTTGTATTTTGGCTCCATAGAATGTGTCCAGAGTCGCCCCTTTCTTCTTATTTTTCTTGGTATTTTGGGGCTTCTGTGCTTCTGTGGAGTTTGTCATCTCTGAACGTGGAGGATTGGCTTTTCTTGTCTTTGTCTGGTGATCAGAGGCTTTAGTCCTGGGCAGATGTTGGTTCTATGAGCGTTCCCTGGGTTAAACTGAATATGCCTCACTGGAACTGGAATGGGAGGGTCGGACCACGAGGCCACACTCTCCCCCTGACTCGATTTCCGGAAGTTGCCTTCAGAATCCCTGGCCGTGAGGCTGTTTCGTAGGCCTGTGGGGGGATGGGCTGCCGCTTCCCCAAGCTCCGAGAGCACAGACTTTCACTGAGACTTGGATAGCAGGATCCAGCCCGTGAGGCTGTCTTGCCCGCCCTGAGGGTTGCTGTTGTTTTGACCAGCTCTCTGCAGCAGAGGCCCCAGGCAGTAACTTTCACCCGGACCGACCAGCTCTTTGCAGCGGAGGCCCCAGGCAGTAACTTTCACCCGGACCAACCGGCTCTCTGCAGTGGAAGCCCCAGGCAGTAACTTTCACCCGGACTGGGACTTGGGTAGAAGACCCTGAGGGTTGTTGTTCCTCAGACCCTGCTCTCTGAGCCCGGCGCGGCTGCCGCTTCCGGGAGCCTTGGACTCTGCGCTCCTACCCCTGAGGTCCGAGGGATCTCGGGTTCTGGCTTTTAAGGGGAGCCATACCTTTTGAACCGGGTCCAGGTCCAGGAGGAGGGTTCCCAGGGTCTGTGCTGTTGATCGTTTTGAATTTCGGCGCCTTAGGAGCTTCTAGTTTGAGATCGGTTGGGAAGGGTTTTCCGGAGATCTGAACTTCAGCTTTCTCTAAGCCGCCATCTTAACCGGAAGTCCAAAGAAGTATTTTTAACAAATTCCTTTTATGTCACAAATATAGTACTGATTCCAATGCCAGGAAGACCAAAACCAAGAAAGAAAACTACAAACCAATCTACTTCATAAACATAAATGCAAAAATATCAAACAAAATATTAGCAAAAAGACTCCAGCAAGTGATCATGAGGATTATTGATTATAATCAGTTGGGATTTATACTAGGAATGGAAAGATTTTTCAATATTAGGAAAACCATCCATATAATTGAACATATCACTAATGCAATTAATAGAAATCACATAATTATCTCAATAGATGCAGAAAAAGCCTTTGACAATATAATACACCCATTCCTATTGAAAATACTAGAAAGTAGGCACTGAGTAACAAAGCCTCCCCACCTCAGGCTGCTTCTGACAGCTGCCAGCAGCAGCAGCAGCAGTGGCAGTGGCAGTGGCAGTGGTAGTAACAGAGGAAGCTGCATGCAACAAAGTTACAAACTTGGAATCTGGGCTCCTCTCACAGTTATGGAGGAAAACTCTTCCAATGAGAAGTCTCTTGCTATGAACAGGAACTTTCCACCCAACCAAGACACAGTGTGTGTGTTTGGAATGGGAGACTTTGGAAGGACAATTGGCAATAAGATGTTCAAATGTGGCTATTCTGTGGTCTTTGGCAGTCGAAACCCTGAGATGTCCGGTCTGCTCCCCAAAGGAATGAGCATCTTGAGCTAGGCAGAAGCTGCCTGGAAGTCCAATGTTATCATCACAGCAATCCACAGAGAACATTATGATTTTCTTACAGAATTAGCTGAAGAACTAGAAGGAAAAATATTGGTGGATGTCAGCAACAACCCTAAAATTAATCAGTATCCTTAATTCAATGCAGAATAGCTCACTCAAATGGTGCCAAGAGCAAAAATTGTGAAAGCATTTAAAATAGTCTCAGCCTGGGCTCTCCAGTCAGGCACCCTGGATGCAAGCAAGCAGGTATTGCCTGTGGAGATGACAACGAATCTAAGCAGAGGGTGATGGATATTGGCTCTACACTTGGGCTTACTCTGGTGGATCAAGGAAGTCTCATGGTAGCCAGAGAGATTGAAAACTACCCCCTGCTTTCCAATGTGGAAATTTCCTATATACCTCTCTGCTGCCTCGTGTATTTTCTATTTTGTTTACTGTGTGATAAGAGAGATCATCTACATGTACATTAATCAAAAGAAAGACTTTTCATTTCTCTTGGCCATTTCTGTTCCAAATCATATCTTCCCAGGGATGGAACCAGAAGAGGAAACTCTCTTCTTCCCTCCATTCCCCACAAAGTCAAGATGAGGTGGATCCAGATAAACAATCTGGTATTGTTTTCTCATGGATCAAGTTGTACTTGTTGCTTCAGTATGCTTCATTATATGTATATGTCCAATTCATTCAGGGCTGACAACATGTAATATTATCTTATTACACAATCCACAGTAATGATTGTTCCTATAACCTTATCAAAACTCATTCTTACGGTAAACAATGAAATGTAAAAGGAAAATGTAGACATGCCAGATCTAGGGGTTAGTTGAAGGACTGGTGGTATGTGAGTCTACAAACATCAAGATAGGTGGGAGATGACAGATAACCTCAGATTTCTGAAGGGCTCCCATGTAGAAAAAGGAGCATAGTTGGGTGATGCAGTAGATAGAGTACTGGGGATGGAGTCAGGTAGACCCCTCTTCAAATCCAGCCTCAGATGCTTATGAGCTGTGTAATCCCACAAAAGTCAATTAACTCTGTGAGCTTCAGTTTCAAACGACTACAATATCTATCTTTGTTAAAAAACAAAACAAAAACAAAAACAAATGGTGTCAGAAAGAGTCTGACCTGACTGAAAAATGGCCAACAACATGTAGAAAAGGGATTAGACAGATAAGTTCTTGTCTCCAGAAAACAGAGGAAGAAACTAGGAGAAATAAAGGGATGTAATAATGTTTTAACAACCAGCTTTGGGGGAGAGGGAAACATTTTAAAATATGATCTATATTATTAACCTTTTTTCCCATCACTTTCGTAAGTCTGAAATGATCAACAAAACAATAAATCAAAAGCATTGTTTGTGAAATTTTGACAATTTCTGATGTATAAGTGCTTACTCTAGAAATTTAACTGTCAGCTATTGGTTGAAAGTCCAGGCCAGTCTGTCTCTGGAATAATGGGTAGAAGATGCAAAAGCACAAGATATGATTTGGTATCAAGGGAAATACCCTAATAATGAGACCTATGAAAAATCTAATTAAAAGTCATCATGCAAGATCTGGATAACCATTTGTTTAGCATAAGGATCTACTGTATCTCCTGTACCTAGTATATGCATGGCACATAATAGGAACTTTTAACAAATGTTCATTTCTTAAATCCTAACTTTCTGTTTTGGAATTGATATTATCAATTCCAAGGCAGAAGGTGTGTGAGGACTAGGCAATTTAGGTTAGGTGACTTGTCCAGGGTCACATAGCTGGGAAATATTTGAGTCCACATTTGAACTCAATTTTTTTTGTCTTCAAGTCTGGCTCTCTTATCCACTGAACCATCTAGCTGCCCTGATAAGTGTTTGTTGATTTGACTATGGATGGGACTTTTTATTTCAAATATTATTGGGTTAGATGACCAGCAAGCTCCATTCCAAATTCTAAAGTGCTAAGATTTAGGGTATTGTGATGATCAAAGATTATGGAAGATTCCAAAGCAGTTAAAAAAGATGATGGTCAAGAAGAAACAGTACTGGAGGAAGAAACAGAACAATTTTTAAAAAAGGAAAAGAAAGGAGAATGGGTTGATATAAAAATACAAAGAAAAACAAGTCTGGAAGGAAACATGAACAGAACAATTTTGTTTCTACCATGATAAATTTAATACACATTTTGAGAAATAAACTGTACATAACGAATTTATCATGCCATATTCATGTTTTTCACTTGTGTATTAAACATATCTTTGATTATGTTTATGAAAAATAAAAATTTAAAGAGGAAAAAAAAATACCAGAAAGTATACAAATCAATGGGCCTTTCCTAAAAATAATAAAGAGTATACATTTACAACCATCAGCAAGCATCATCTGCAATGGGGATAAGTTAGAAACCTTCCCAATAAGATCAGAGTGAAGCAAGGATGCTCATTATTACCTCTATAATTTAATATTGTACTAGAAATGTTAGCAGCAGCAATTAGAGAGGAAAAAGAAATTAAAGGGATCACAATTAGAGATGAGATTAAACTATCAGTTTTTGCAGATGATATGATCATCTACTAAAGGAATCCTAAAGAATCAACTAAAAGGCTAGGGGAAATAAACAACTTTAGCAAAATTTCAGGCTACCAAATAAGTCCACATAAATTATCAGCATTTCTACATATTTCAACACAACTCAGCAGCAAGAGATATAAGGGAAACTCCAGTTAAAATCATTCTAGATAATAGGGCTTTACAGGTGTTGGATTTTCTTTCAATGAAAGGCTTCAATTCAAGACCAGATGACAACTGTCTACAACTTTTAAAAAGAGAATGTTTGGAAAGGCATATCCTGAAATAATTAGCTGTTGTTGTCTCTAATCTGATATTTTATTATTCATTGAATTTTAAGTTTAAATGGGTTCCAAGATTTTATTGGTAATGGTATGGTTATATATATATATATATATATATATATATATATATATATATATATATATATATATATATATATATATATATATGTGTGTGTGTGTGTGTGTGTGTGTGTGTGTGTGTGTGTATGTGTGTTTAAAATATTGTTATTAATATTTAGTGTGGACAAGGACTGTGATAAATTCTTCTGACCTTTCAGCCCTTGGGCTTTGAATAGCAGATTTTTTTTTTAGTTTTCTCTAGTTTTCTAACAATTGAGGGAGAAGATAGTGTGTGGGGCTCTGGGAGATTTTATCAAGGGGTAAAAGGTGAGAATGTTCAGCAATCCATGTTAAATACTGAATATTTAAAAGGGCGACAGCAATACAGACTACTCTTTAATTCTTTCAAATTATGAAGTGCTAAAATTCAAATACTTTATTCAAGTTTGTAATGAATGTGATACAAATTGAACTTATTATTATGACAGGGATTGTAATGAGATTTGGAAATGGTATAAAATAATAGGACAGAAATATTTTTCTCTGGATTTCTTTGATTTTACTTTTTTATTTTTTTTTCGGATCAGGGCTGGGCAAGTCAATAATATCTTTGGGAACAAAAGGTTATAAAATAGAATAAAATAAAATTAATTTAAAGCAATGGATTGCTCAGTACAAACAAATCTTATAATTTATTCAGTGAAATTATAGAGTGAGAAAACAAATCCCATGTTAATATCAGAGTCTTTTTATATCATGAATTTATACATTAATAAATCAATGAACTTGCATGTGCAGTATATTCAACAGACCTGAAAACTTTCTATGCTTTCTCCATTCCCTGTTTTAATTTGTTCATGTTTTCACATGAATTTTCTGTAGAAGAATGATAAATTACAGTGAAGAACTGAATTATTCCTGAATTGTAGTACAATAGATTTGTCACTTGTCATCCCAAAGCAGTGGCTATGCCATACCTAGATTTGACGCTCCTCATGTGCTATATGAAAAGTGGAAGATAAATTAGGCAAATGAGACTGGACTCCATCTTAACTATGAAATGACTGACAGAGAAGAAAGAAAAAAGAGCATGCCATGATTATTGAGTATTTTTGAAAGATAGAAATAATTTTGTCTCAATAGAATGAATAAACTTAACAGTTCTGTAATTAGTCATACTTTGAATATAGCTTAAGAGAGTCAAAATTTAAATTATTATTTAAATTATATTATTTATTATATTATTAAATTATATTAAATAATTAATATCAACTATTTGTATGTGTTTGTGGACATAAATCTTGTTTTTTTTACTATTTGTGTAACAAGAATAGATTAATAAATACATCCCATAAAATAAGTTTAAGAAGTTATCAGTGAATCCTTAAGAAAAAAGTTTTAGGACCACATAGTTCATAAGTGATTAGTACCAAACATTTTAAGAACAATTAATTCTAATAATAAATAAATTATTCATAAAAATATCAGAGGAAGAAATTCTACCAAATTATGTTCATGATACAAATATGGTACTGATCCCTAAAGAAAGAAGGGCAAAACAAGAGGAAGGAAGCTATAGATCAATGTCCCTAATAAATATTGATGCAAACATTTTGAATTAAATACTAGCAAGAAGATTAGAGCAATATAGCATAAGGTTCATACACTATGGTTAAGTAAATTTAACATGAGAAATTCAGTGATGGTTTAATAATATGGAAATTATTCATGTAATTGACCATATCAATAACAAAACCAACAGAAACATATGATTATTTAAATAGATGCAGAAAAAAATCTTTTGAAAAAAATACAGTACCCCTTATAAAAAACACTCAGGAACCTTGAAAGGGATAAAACATTCCTCAAGATAATAAATGACATTTTTCTAAAACGTTTAGCAAACATATATAATGGGGAAAACTAAAACCTTTTTCAATAAGATCAGGGATAAAACAAAGATTATCACTAGAACTAGACAATATGTACTAGAAATGCTAGCTATAGCAATGAGAAAAGAAGAAATTGAAGAAATTAGAGTATGCAATGGGTAAATAAACTATTAATCTGCAATGATATGATTACATACCTAGAAAATAATAGAGAATCAAGCAAATAACTAATCAATACAATGAACAACTTTAGCAAAGTTGAAGAATATAAAATAAACCAACAACAAATAATTTACATTTCTATACTACTAAAAAAGCCCAACAGCAAAAGATAGAGAAGTCCCATTAAAATTTAAAAATAAGTAAAGACAATATAAAATACTCAGGAAACATACCTGTCAAGACAAATCCAGGAATTATAGGACTACAACTACAAAACACATTTTCATGTAAACAAATCCAAATCTAAACAATTTAGAAAAAATAATTTCTCATGGCTAAACAAAGAATATACTGAAAATTATACTTCATTCAAAATTAATTCATTTATTCAGTTCCATACCAATCAGACTAACCAAAAAATATCTCATAGGTCCAGAAAAAAAGAAAACAAAATTCATATGGAATAACAAAATACATTGAATGCCATAGAAATTAATGATAAAAATATGGAAAAAAGGAATTTAGCTATATTGATCTTAAATTATAGTTTAAAACAATAATAATGAAACAATCTGGTGCTGGATAAAAATAATATAATTCTATTCCAATGGAATAGAATAGACACTACACACAATGATAAATAACCATAAACTAGTGTTTGACAAACCCAAAAATACATGTTTCTTTAAGAACTTCCTATTTGATAAAAATATCCTGGAAAAACTATAAAATAATCTGGCAGGAATTAGGCATGAATAAACATCTCATACCATATATCAAGGTAAAGACAAATGGGTATATTATTGAAAAATAAAAGATAATACCATAAACAAATTAGTGAAGGAAAAAAATAGTTTACCTGTCCAACCTATGGAGAAAGAAATAATTTAGTTCAAAACAAGATGGAAAGAACATTTGAGATATAAAAGAGATAACACTGTTCATTTTAAATTTAAAAGTTTCTGCATAAAGCAAAACAATGCAACAGAGGCAAACAACAGACTGGGAAAGAGGGACATTATAGCAAGTCTCTCTGATGAAGGCTTAATTTTTCAAGTATAAAGGTAACTGAGTCAAATTTATATTTCCCAATTGAGAAATGGTCAAATGATATGAAGAGACACTTCTCAAATGAAGAAATTAAAACCATCTTAAGTCATATAAAAATTCTCCAGATCACTATTGATTAAAGAAAAACAAATAAAAAGAACTCTGAGGTATCATCTCATACCTATCAGACTAACATGACATAAAAGGAAAATAATAAATACTGGAGGTGATGTGGGAATAAAAAAAAAACACTGGGATGTTAATACGCTGCTGGTGAAGTTGTGAATTGATAAAACCTTTGGAAGAACAATCTGGAGCATACTCAAAGAGCCATAAATCTGTGTACACACTTTGACCTTTGACCTAGTAATATTACTAATAGGTCCATATCCCAGAGAAATTAAAGATAGGGAGAAAGTACCAAACTGTACAAAATATTTATAGCAGATCTTTTGATAGTGACAAAGAACTCCTAACTCTGAAGTGTAACATTTAAAATTATATCTCTACTAATAAAAATATCATATTTTATGAGGTTTATTAAGAATCATTAAAAGTCAAGCAAATAAGAAGATACAAAATAAAAAGCCACATGCCAATGACTGATGAGCCCATTTAAAATCCCCCCACTTAGCTTACAACTATACTTGCTACATCATTGCAATGAAGGAAGAGAAGAGAGCGTGGAAGGCATAACTGCCAGTTAAATACCAATTGTGATCTCGCCAATGTGGAGACTCGGGTGAGATTACAGGGAATTCTGGGAAATATCAAGGACTTCTGGAGAATGAAGTCTAGGGTTCAAACATCTCCATTTATACAGAAGGGATGTCCATCAGTTATGGAATGACTGAATAAGCCATGGTATATGTTTGTATTGCAGTACTATTGTGCAATAAAGGATGAAAAACAAGATGATCATAAAAAATAGCTGGAAAGACTTATATGAGGTGATGCAAGTGAAGTGAGTACAACCAGGAGAATGTTGTATACATCAACAAGAAAAATATATGATGATCAACTGAGAATAACTTAACTTTTATCAACAAATCAATGAATGATAATGGACACCTATAAGAGACTCATGACCAAAAAAAAAGATATTCACCATCACAGAAGGTATAAATGAAATTTGAAAGCATATTGAAGTTTAAAAGGTTTATGCAATTTAGATTATTTTCTCCATGAATGTTTCCCTAGTGTAAACAATATCTTCTTTCACATGACAAAAATGACAAAATGTATTGTATGATAATATATTTAAGATCTAAATGATAGTATCTGTCTTACTGTAGAAGTTGGCTGGGTAGGAAGGAGAGTGAGAATACATATTGGAAAATATCAGAAAATGAATATTAAGAAATTGAATTGACAGGTAATCTGATAAAAATGATATTAGAAAATAAAAGATATATAACTAGAGAAATTTCAATTTTCTCATCTGCCAATTCATTGTGCATGTCTTTAATTCAAGATTTGTTCTTGGACAAAAAGGGGCAATTTGATTAAAATATCAAAATAATCATCATCATATCTTTATATCTTTATATATACATATATAATCTTTATGATCATGATGGTAGTTATTACGACTCTATATTGACTATGTAACATTGAGGACTTTGAAGGAACAATCTGAGTAAAACTAATAAAAAATGTGATAAGCAGCTACGCGACTTATCCAGTGGGGGCATGGAGTATGTACAGGATGAGGAAGAGCTTTCAGGAGAATGTAGTCTGTTTTGAAAGATATTCTTCATATTATTGTGGAGAGTTTCTCTTTATACTTGTTAGGTTGGAAGGCTTATCACATTTGGATTAAGAATTATTTGAAAAGAATCAAGGAAAGCCCATGAATTCCTTCATTCCTTCCTCTCCTGATAGATTTTCATGTTCCTTTTACCTCTAAGTCCTTTATAACAATTTATGGATGGAAAAAATGAAGAAAAATACTTTATATTTTTAATTCAGATTCTTATTAAGCCCATTACTTTCCCTTATTTTATCGAGGCTAACTTGTTGAATATTACCTAGCCAAAAATAAAAAAAAAAATAGTTCTCATTCCTTCTGCTATCATATCAAATGGGAGCTTGTACCATATTAGTTCATTTTTTTTCATTTTTAATCATATAGCACTCTTTTGAGGACAGGGGATGCTGCATCATTAATAAAGTATTACAATCCTGAAAAGGCAAGGGATTGATAGCATATAATTTCTTAAAATTTCTCAAGAGGATGACAATATCCACAGTAAGGTTATGTCTGTTCAACACAAAAAAGGGCAGATCTGGCAATTATCCAGTTAATTGGATCAATGCAGAAATTCAAATTGGATTGCAGAGACCACAAAAGTGTACTTTAGAGCTTTAGATGTCTGGTTTGTCTAATTTAATTGATCCAAAGATAATGGACACTGAAGCCAGCTGTAGAAAAATGAATTGTCCTATCCCAATATGTTTGTGTAGTGAAAATCCATTTTATCTTTTGGGACAAAGCTATTTCACATATGACTTTTGAAAACTCAGCTGTAAGCAATTGAACATAGCATGTGGCAGGCTAGTCAACTGATAAGTATATTACTAGCTAAGATATCAACTCATTAACTTAAGGAATACAGTGCATAAAGAAGCTTTAAAACAAATGGCCCTGGGAGAAGAAGAGAGCAACATAACTAAAGGACAAGAAGATAAAGTTAATGTCCAAAAATTGGGGGACTCTGTGATTCTAGGTATTAGCACTTAGATTTTCATAGCCAGATTCTATATAGATTTAGACAATTGCCTGGAAAATTAACTAATTAATAAAATAAAATAAATTACTTAGCATTAAATTTGTACCAAGTGCTGCACTAAGCCCCATCATTAGAAAGATAAAAATATAAAAGAAAAATCTGTTTAGTTAGTGAATAGGAGATAGAGAGAGAGACTGACAGACAGAGACAGAGTGACAGAGACAGGGAAAAAGAGAGAGTGCTTGGAATGGGTTTAAGACATGAAGTACACCCGGAATCTAGTAATTATTACTAGATTTTATGACTTCCATAGTACACTGTTACCTTTTTTTTAATTAGTCAACATTTATTCTTCTCACTGTCCTTTGGTGTATGATTTGTCATAGGCTCCTCCATGGTGACACTGTTGCCCTCTTAACCAGTGTTGCTGTCACTAGGACCTTCTGCCATGCTACATTCTATTGGCCACTCTCTGTATCTTCAGGGGCAGATATTCTTTCTTCACCATTCTGTTCACTTTCTCTAGCTTCTTCTGGGTGTGTCTCTCATGTTTCCATCAGGGTGCTTTCCTCTTCCTTCTTCTTATCACCTTTGCTAGCTGTCTGGTCATCCTTTGCAGTGGCAGTGGTAGCAGTGGTGGCAGAGGCAGTAGAAGAAGCAGAGGCAGCAACTAATACCAGTCTGACTTCGCTCTGCTTGCTCCATTGCTTCTTTCTCTCATTTCCTACTGTAGTTTGCAGGCTTGTTCCTCTTCCTGGATCATTTCAGCTGCTATTTTTTCCATGTCTGCCTCCATCTTTAAGTTGCATTACCTCTTGGGTTCTTGTTAAAGGAATCTGTGCTTTCTAAGAAGGTCCTCTTTCTTTTCCTGGTGACATTCTTCTATTTGTAAGACTTGAGCTTCTAATTTTCTCTGGTGGACCATTACGGACTGAACTTGTTGTTTGAGAACCTGCATTCTGGCCGTGGTAACCTCTAAATGAACTTCTGGTACCACAATTTCACTTGATATCTCACAGATTAAATGGTGGCTTCTCTGGAAATGGACAGTGGCTCTGTGATTCATTGAAAAACCATCATCATAGCTATCTGCATCTTTGCTGGTTGGATGCTCATATAAGGTTCTCCTTATAAGTTTCAGTCACATATGCTTCAACGTATTCACTCTGACACACATGCACATGTTAATCTTACACATAAGCATGATCCTGTAGTTCTGGATATCTAAGATTGTCTTTCAAGGTGAGATGACAGGCAAGTATGTATCCTGTAAAGGAAAAGGCATCCTGGACCAGTGACTACTTCAAGCAACACCAAAGGATGGATGACACTGACAACTGGAAAGAACTTTGCGTCAAAGACATTATGGGGAATGAACTTCAGGAAAATGGGTCAGGTAAGACTAATTGCCAATCACATTAATTTCACATAAAAGGGATTGCGTCCACATAGACATTGGAATCTACATAGGAAGAATGAATAAGAGACCTTCAAGCAAAATGAGAAGAGGCTTTCCTGAAGAGGAATAAGTATGCATCCACCACGACATATCTAGAACATGAACAAATTTCACACTGACATTAGGGGCTGTGAGGTAAATAAGGACAGCCCATAAATTGTTTATCTGTAAATATATCTCTAGTACCAGAGAATGTGTGTGTATATGTATATAAATAACATGTAACATATGTAAATGTGTAGAAAACCCAGACACGAAATATGTAGCATACTAAGAATCTAATCCACTAATATAGGTAGAAAGGAGAGAGTTAACATATGAACCATTAACTGACAGGGACAGAGTAGTTTAGGGTAGAAAAGGGAATGTTGTAAGTAGAGAAATAACACAGGGACAGAATAAATCAGATTTCATTAGATATAAGTTAATATATATATATGAATATGTACATATATCTAATTGTTATGACTTGTTACATTGGAATTAACATTACATAAGGCATAGGATAGTCAATTTTACTTGAGAACTAAAAGTCTTATTGACTGCCATAGGAATTACTTTGTATTAAGAAATTGTTATATTTTAAAATATTTGTTGGCACATAATCCTAACCCTCTTCCCACAACTCAGTGTTAGCATGAGATAGGATCTTAGATTAGCAAACAGACAGTATAAGATTTATTATTTTGGGAAGGGGGAGGTTAGATGGGAACAAAAAGTAGCACAGATAGATTAGAATAGACATAGAAGGTAAGTAACTGGCATGGGCCAGGGTGGCACCGTGAGAACAATAGGAAATGGAGTATTTGTGACAGAGGTTGGCACATAGGAAACGTTCCAGGCTGAAGAGTGTGTGGAACTGATCACTTCGATGGGGGAGAGGCCCCAGGACTTTGGAATCTGGAGGAGGAGAAGATTCACACTGGGAGAGCACTTGGTCTGTCAGCTGGGAGGAGCAGAAGAGAGAAGGTTGAATAAGACATTCTCCTCAGGGTTACCCACTTTTATCTGCTTGTGACTGGAAATCCTTCCCCTCAACATTTCCCAATTGAAGAGACTCAATGAAATAGAAACCTGAGAAAAGGCATTTTGAATGTCTGTCAGATTTTACCTCAGCTCCTGTTGCCCTGGGTCGGAACTGTGGCCAAGGGATGCAACCCAGGGTGAGCCAACCTGACTCTCTCAGGGGGCTCAGGCTGCTAAAGCCTGAGTTTCCCCAAAACTCAAGGAGGGAGGAAAAGGGGTTTTAGATAGAGACAGTGACCCCCTTTTCCCACTTTCCTTTCCCATTCTTTTCCCTGCCAGTAATTCTTTGTACTACCCTGACTGAGTTGACATTAAAATAGTTATCTTTTCCCCAATCTGAGCATCAAGTGTGAGTGAACAGATCAAGGCAAGATGCTTTGGTCTCAAGTAGTGGAGGAGGGACCAGAGGGACAAGAGCAAATATGAGAGAGCAGCCATAGATAAGGAGGGAAGGCAGAAGAAGAAAATCTTCAAACCCCCTCTCCTCTCTCTGAGCCAACCTTAAACATCAGCTGTCTCCCCTGAATCCTACTTTGAGAAGGGATGTCTCCTCTCTTATCTCTCTCAATTTTGAAATACCAAACCATCTCTACTACATTAATCATTAAACTCAAATTGTTTATATTCCTACATAGAAAGATGATATTTGTGTCTCTTAAAATTTTATATCATAGTAGTCAGAAAAAGTCTACATAGACAGAGATATAAGAGTAAGCTATTTACTATGACATGCAGATGAAAAATCAAGAGGTAGAAAAGAGGATTGCACTAAGAGAAAAGAGAGTAAAATGGGGTAAATTATGTCACTTAAAGAGGCATGAAAAATATAATGGAGGGAAGGATGAGGGTAGTGACATTCAATGCTTAAAACTTTCATTAGAATTGGCTCAGAGGGGTAAATAACAACCTGACACATTGGGGTATAGAATCCTACCTAACCCTTTAGAGAAGAAAGGGAATAATAAATCTGATGGGGTAGAAGTATAATATAAGGGAGGGGGGATGTAGTGTAGAGGGGCAGAGTGACAGGAGAAAATGAAATATCAAAAGGGAAAAATAAAATGAAGATGAATACACATATGATCTTCATAAATGCAATGAACTCACCCATAAAACTGAAGTGATATGAAATATATAGATTGTGTTTACATATCTTTCCTGCATCTCACATGTACCAATTGTAGCTTAAGCTTGACTTAGGACAGCCCAGGGGTCTGTCAGTTGTTTCTAATTTGTCATTTGCTAGTTCATGTCTGTCATAGACCATCCTCCTAAACTAATTCCTTAAGTATGGGTGTAGACATTCCTGTTTTTGTTAGACTAAGTAGAGTGGAGTAATATAAAGTTCACAAAATGAATGTAGAAATTATATGAACATAATTATAAAACAATTTTATACAAATAAAGCCAGATCTAAAAAATTGCAAAAACATTCATTTCTCCTGGATAGTCAGAACTAATGTGTTAAAAATGACAATTCTACCCCAATTAATTTATTCATTCAGTATCATACCAAACTATAAAATAATTATCTTATTGGACTAGAACAAACACAACATTATTCATCTGGAATATCATAAGATCAAGTATATCAAGAGAATTAATAAAAAAAATGTAAAGAATAGTGGCCTAGGAGTACCAGATCTCAAATTGTACTATACATTAGTAATCATCAAAAGAATCTGGTAATGACTAAGAAATAGAATATTGGATCAGTGGGATGTATTAGGAATAAATTATCTTAAAATTCTAGTGTTTGATAAACCCCTAGATCTCAGCTTTTGGGATAAGAGCTCACTATTTGAGAAATAACTACTGGAAAAACTGGAAACTAGAATGATAAAAATTTAAGTATAGACCAATATCAAAAGACAATTTATTCCAATATAATGTCAAAATAAGTATATGATTTATATATTAAAAAGTGATACTCTAAGTAAATGATAACATAGAATGCATGGGAAAGGGAAGAATTTATAACCAAAAAAGAGATAAAGACCATTACAAAATATAATATGAATAATTTTAGTACATTAAATTATAAATGGTTTGTACAAATAAAACTAATGTAACCAAGATTAGAAGGGAACCAACAAACTGGTGAAATTTTTATGACAAATTTCTTTGAAAAAGTTATAATTTCTGAAAAATAAAGAGAATTAAGTCAAATTTTTAAGAATACAAGTTGTTCCCTAGTTGAGATATGGTTAAAGCATTTGAAGAAGCAGTTTTCAGATGATGAAATAAAATCCACAATCACATGGAAAAATGTTCTAATTCTCTCTTTATTAGTGAAATGCAAATTAAAAGAACTCTATTCCCACCTAACACCTATCAGATTGGCCAATATGACAGTAAAGGAAAGCAATAATTGTTGGAGGAGATGTGGCAAAATTTGGACATTAATGCATTACTGTTGGGGTTGGTAAATGATCCAACCATTTTGGGGGGTAAATTGAAAATATGTCCAGTGTTGTAAAAATATACATTCCCTTTTGATTCATAATACCACTACTGGGTCTGTATCCCTGAAAAAGAAAACTGCCTCCCAAAGGAGATAGTTTGATTAGAAAGGACCTAGATGGATTGGTAATGGAGAAACACAACTAGGGACCTTCCAGGGCCAGTAAAGCACAAACCCTTTGAAACTATAGGAAACCAAGTTTATTTATTTTATGAAAGTTAGGGGAAACTGATCAATAAACTCCACAGGGTCTTTGTCTCTAAAAAGTTAAATCTCCACCCACTTTTCTACCCTCCTCTCATAGGGATGTTCTTCTGTTCTTCTCAAGTCCTCCTTAACAGCTCCCTGATCTATCTAGACCCCAAAACCATCTGACTACTTTCCTAACCTGAATATCCCAGATTGTGTCTAAAAGGCTGAGGAGACAGGACTCACAGATGGACTGATTCTTTACCCAAACTGGGAGTTGACTTCCTAGGTAAAACCCAAAGTCCCAGATGCAAAACCCTTTGGTTTACCTTAGCCAAATTGTCACAGCTAGATTGTCATCACAGTATTTCAAGGAAACATAGATCTCCTCCCAGGTATTCCTCGAAATCCCCAAACTTCCTAGTTTTTCCACAAAACTAGTTAGTTCCCAGGAGTTGATGAAACAAGTGTTCTCCCTTCTAGCTCAGAGAGAAGGCAGTTCCAGGAGTGACAGTTTTTTTTTTCCATAGTAAACACTCAAAACCCACTTTTGCACAGAGCCCCCCTTCTAAATCTTTTCCCAGGGTTTGTGGCTAAATTCTCTTCTCTTCCTCTTAGAGACAACCTTTTCATCTTCCCCCATTCCTTACCCCTTATACTTACATCCCAAAGAGATAAAAAATGGATAAGAACTTAATTCTCAAAAAATCCCCAACAATTTATAGCTCATCTTTTTGTGCTGGCAAAGAATTATAAATTAAAGGTATGTCTATCAGTTGGGGTATGACTGAACAAACTGTGGTCTATGATGGTGATGGAATACTATTGTGCTATAAAAAATAATGAACAAGATGATTCAGAAAGATCTGGAAAGATTTACATGAATGAATGCGGATTGAAATGAACAGAATCAGGAGAACAGTACATCATAACAATAGTGTGTAATGATCAACTGTAATAAACGTAGCTATTCTCGGCAATACAATGATACAGTACATTTCTGAGGGACTTATGCCAAAGAATGGTATTCATCTCCAGAGAAAACTTTTTTGGAGTTGGAATGCAAA